>NW_008795859.1:39717-47631 GCF_000699145.1 Aptenodytes forsteri | reverse complement strand
TCTTACAGTTCCCCCAGCCCTGATGGGCACGGCGGGTGCTGGCCTGCCTCCCATGTGGCAGCCCAGCACCCGCAAGTCCTCCTGCTCCTCCTGCTCTCAGAGTGGCTCCTCTGATGGTGGGCCATCCAACGGCTGCAGCCATGAAAGGTATGACGCTCTGCTGCTGCTTGCTTTGAGAAATACAGGTAAAATAAAACAAGGGTTACATGTGAAAGCCCAGCTGGATGGCTGAACTAGAGCAATTATGGTGCAAGTGGTGTCTCCAGCCTCATACTCGGCTTGGTTGTCCAGGGACCATTTGCAGGGGCCAATGGGACATGTCTAGACTGAAATGAGGCTTGTCCCCTCATCTGGGATGTCTCAGCTGCTCTGTGGCCATGTCCTGGCAGCAGGTATTGCTGCTCCCAAGCTGAGCAGAGGTCCCGTGGTGCACCTCTGAAGGCAAAGCTGGAACAGTCAGAGCAAAGCAGGGGCTGAGGGAATGCATGGGAGCGTTTCCTCTCCTCACATCTGATATGTTTTTATTGGCAGAGCTCCGCTGAAGCTCCTGTGTGACAATATGAAGTACCAAATCCTCTCCCGGGCCTTCTATGGCTGTGAGTACTTGTCACATCCAGGATGCCTTGAGATGTGTGATGGGCAAAGGATAAGGTCCTGGGCTCCGGGCTAGGAGTGGTGCTGAGGCAGCAGGGCGGTGGCCAAGGGTACTGGGACCAGTCTGTTGCATGCAGGGCCCTATGTACACTTGCTCAGGATTGGGAGCAAACATCTGAACTCTGATCCTCGGACTTCAGCCCCAGTGAGCAGCAGTGCTGGTGGTACAAGACAATGAGATACTGACCTGTCCCAGTAGACTCCCTGCTTTGCTGCTTAGGCTAGATGTGGCTTCATAGGGTCTCCTTCAGGGACCAGATTCATCGGAGCTTTCTTCTGCACTTCATCCTCATGGCTCCCTGAGTTCCCTGGCTGAATGTTTGTTTCTGCCTGATGCAGGGCTGGCCTACTGCAGACACCTCTCCACGGTGCGAACCCACCTATCTGCACTGGTTAACCACAACATCGTGTCTCCTGATGTGCCCTGCAATGCCAGCTCGGGACTGACTGTGGACATATGGCAGAGATACCTGCAGGACAGCACGGTAGGGCCAACACTCTTGGGACATGCCAGTTGTGGTGGGCTTGGGATGTCCAGGGCAGCATCACTTAGGTGGTCGTAGCATGGTAAGGTAAAGCAAACTGAGAAGTTCCCCGAGAAGAGAAGTCACGCAGCCTGCCCCAGCCTGCACAGAGCCTAGGGCTCCTAATCCTTGACACGTGGAAGCCGGGGAACGAAGGCTGCTCTCCCTAGCATGCTTCTGTTCGGAGCCTGTCTGCAGCAGTGTCTGTCACTCTGAGTACTGTGGTCTTGAGGGGGGTCCCAGCATACTGTTATGGCAGGATAGCTGGAGAGCTGTGACCAGTGCCGCGGTCCTGATGTGCTGCCGGGACTCAGAGGCGCAGCAGTGACCTTGAGTGACTTTGGGCCACTTTCTGGCTGTGGTGAGCCAGTGTTTCCCAAAAAGTCCATCCGCAGGGGCCTCTGGCTGTGCTTAAGCCCAAGTGGAGATCTGAGAGAGCATCTGCAGTGAATGGGCTGCGAGTTTGCAGGTGGTCAGCGTCTGGGCAGCATTCTGGGTGCTGAAAGGCGGCATGGCTGGGCTGGGGTTGCCCTTGGCATCTGCCAGCTGATGGGCTGTGGTCCTGGCTGTGTCTGTGCACTGACTCAGAGCTCTTCCTACAGAGTTATGAGGACCAGGAGCTGCTGCGGCTGATCTACTATGGCGGGATCCAGCACGAGATCAGGAAGGCTGTCTGGCCCTTCCTTTTGGGCCATTATCAGTTTGGGATGACCGAGGCAGAAAGGAAAGAGGTTGGTATGGGTGTGCTGCCAGCTCAGCAGCCTGGTGTATTGCATTGGTGTGCCCTGGATATTTCACAGCTTGAAGCGTCCATATGCCAGAGTCCACCCTGTGAACCCACTGGGTGTTGTGTCCCCTTTGTACTGCAGCTGTAGATAGGAGGTGGGAGAAAGACTCAGATAAGCAAGAATTGATAGGATCAAGCTCGACGCTCCCCTGTGCAGCTGCTGGCTGCTGATGTTCAGTGCCCTGTGCACCTCTGGGAGGCAGGAAGGAGATGGATGGTCATTCTTCCGTCCTAATTTTTGCAAGGTTTTGTGGGTCAGGCTCTGGCTGTCACCGTGCCAGAGATGGGTGACTTCATGTCCCATCTAGCCATAGTTAATGCAAGCATGCACTTAGCTTGTCTGTGCAGGTCTGTTTGGGGGATGGAGGAGGCACTGGTTTCTGGGCTGTTCCAGGGGCATCTGTTCAAAGACCCTTTGTCTCTAAATGCTGCAGGCTGATGACCAGATCCGCACCTGCTACGAGCACACCATGGCAGAGTGGCTGGGCTGCGAGGCCATTGTCCGGCAGCGAGAGAAGGAGTCGCACGCAGCAGCTCTGGCCAAGTGCTCCTCTGGGGCCAGTCTGGATTCCCACATTCAGAGGATGATGCACAGGGACTCGACGATCAGCAATGAGGTGAGGGGGCTTGGGGAGGGCTGTGCCCACCCAGGCTCCGTGTTGGCCTGTGCTACAGGGAGGGACAGAGACACCTTGCTCACCCTCCTCCTCTGACCTCTGCCTGCCTCTGCGCCTCATTGCTTACTGTAATCTGTGCAAATTAGAGTTGGAGCTTTCTTACTTGTTTTCTTTCATCTGCTCTTCCAGAGTGTTTAGCAGTAGGAGTGGGCATCTCCCGCAGTATGACCCCAGTTTCCACACTGTGTGGTACTGCACTGACCAAGAGGTTTTGGTCTGCAGCCTGAGTGACGTATTGGAGTTCTAACAAATTTGCTTTGGTTCTTGCAGCCGCAGTATCCACAGCAGCACTGAACAGCTCTGCATCCGTGACCCTGGGTGGGGGTGCTGTCACAGAGCACCCGGGGGCAGCAGGGAGAGGGCAGGGGGTCCTGGCAGAGGGCAGCAGGTCAGCCAGCCCAGAACTCGTTTGTGGAACCGCGTGTCCTAACCCAAGACACTCTGACCAGTCCTGTGAAATGTTCCTTGTGGGTGTTTCTGGAGAACATGAGATATCCGTTATGCAGTTTGCACTCCTGGTGCACATCAGGATTAGCTCCATGGAAGTCAGTGTTGAAGTAGGGGGAGGGAGGAAGGCCATGTTTGCGGCACTGAGGAGCTGTGAAACAGGTCAGTGGGCTTATTGACTCCCTCCTTCCATCAGCTGCTCAGCACAGAGGAAGCCTAGGCCGCTGCCTGTGGGCAGGAGGAGCGGGGTGACTCTAGGACTGGCTGTGAAGGAGCCTGCAGGGCTCGAGGCAGCTTTGGTACACTGTGCCATCGTGGGACAGAGCTGGGCCCCAGCACCCAGCTCCATGGGACTGGCTTATAGCAGTGCAGTGAGGAGTTAGATCCACAGCCCAAACCAAAGGGTGTGGAGGGAAAAGCCTGTTAAAGGAAAGGCAGTCCTGGGAACAGAGTCCCATGGAGTGTTTCCATGTGGGGTTTTGTCCTTGGAGGAGAACAGCCCGGCATGGCAGAGCAAGTGGTGCTGGGTTATCTGACCTCGTGCTGCTGCACCGGAGGCAAATGGAGGCCAAGCCGAAAAGGGCCCGGTAGGTGCAGCACTGGAGATTTCATCTGGTTTCCTCTGGGGAGTTTGTGTGGATGCTTTTGGAAAGAGATGAGCTCAGCCCCAACCATGCAGGCTATGTGTGTGTGTGTACAGGGAGGGAGAGATGCAGGGAAGGCAAGTCCAAACCAGGGTCTGTGTGCGAAAGCTGGATGACACAGCTCTCGCTGGGGGTGAGCAGAGGTAGGGCTGCACGGCTGGCATTGCTGAAGCCCCTTGAATCATTCCCATCCCCACAGCATCTCCACTGTGGTTCTTGTTTTGCATTCACGTCTGCCTGTTCTGGGAACATGCACTGGGAGGGGAGCTGGCAGAGTTAATACATGCAAAGGTTCACCCTTTTCCCAGCTTAACCTGAAATTTCCTGTTACAAAATGCTTCCATGGTAATGGAGGAAAACTGTCGCCCTTCCTCTCTCCATCAGAGCCCTGCCCAGCAAGCACCCACAATACTGGGGTGGAGACAACTCCTGCTGCTGTTCTGAAAGTGCCTGTTTTCTGAAAACCCTATTGTTTGTGTGTGATGTCATTGCTCTATACATCCCGACTTGCGTGCAGCGTGAGCAGCCGCAGGCTCCTGCGCTACGATAAGCCTGGCACAGAGGTGGCTCAGATAACAGGGAGGACTCGCTCTTT
Source organism: Aptenodytes forsteri (assembly GCF_000699145.1). Lineage (NCBI taxonomy): Eukaryota > Metazoa > Chordata > Aves > Sphenisciformes > Spheniscidae > Aptenodytes > Aptenodytes forsteri. Next base: position 43,303 of record NW_008795859.1, on the reverse strand, counting down.
AGCGAAGACTCGTTGCTCAGAGGGAATCCACGAGGCAGAGCACTGAACTGGTCGCTGCAAAGCCCGATGCTTCCCTCTGCGCTTCAGCTGGAAGCCAGAAAAGGGTGCTGTTGACTTTTAGAGGGGCTGCCTCAACTGAGTCTGGCTTGAAACATCAGTATTTGTCCTTTAAGAAAAGGAAAAAACATTAATATGCTTGGAGGGATTGTTTTATAGCCTGTGACTTCATCGTTTATGTAAACTAAGATGGGGTGAGCCTCATTGCTGCCAAATTAGGACAGAGTTTTGTAGAAATTTGCACTCCAGGGAGACAGCGTGACCTCTCTGAAGGCCAGAAGAAAGCAGTTCCTTTCAGACCCAAACATACAGCGCTTGAACAACTGGATTAGCCTGGGACTTTGTTTTTTGTCATCTTCTCCAACAGTAAATGTCAGTGGCAGGCTGAGGCAGGGTGCTGCACTGTGACAAATCTGCACGGCAGAGTTGATGTGACATGAACGTCTTTCATGGGTCAAATATGATAATTCATTGGATGCATTTTCTGCTTGTTCTTTACATGCAGATGTACCCACCTCTGATAGCGTGGCTTGAGCCTCCCCCTGCTCCAGACACCCTGCTCTTTGCCTTTTCACTGGCCTTTTCCCTCTCTCTTGCAGTCTTCGCAAAGCTGCAGCTCTGGCCGACAGAATCACGCCCGGCTGCAGAGCGACTCCAGCTCCAGCACGCAGGTGAGTGGCAGCGCTTTGTCCCCTCTTGCTTGTTCAGACACCAGCCACCCAACAGCATACGTCTCTCTGCCCTGGCTTGGGTTGATCGCTAGTCAATAACCATAATGATTTCTGGCAAACAGAAGTGGTAGTTGGAGGAGGTAAATGACTCACAAACCTGCCTCCGGACCCACTATGGTCAGAACTGCGCACTGCTTGGCGGTGTTTAATATTCACCAGCCTGCCGTGCCCAGGCTTGAAGGACCAACCCCCGTGTGGCCTTCACACTTGAGGGCCCTTGGCCGCTCCGTATGTTAGTAACCATGTGTTTAACCAACCTGTTTAAATGACATTCTGCCCAATATATTACGCTGAGTAAAGGACTACTGCCTGTAGTCCTTTGGAGCAGCGACTGTGGGCTCCGAGTTGTGCAAATGATCAAGCACTGACCTGCCAAATCCAGGCAGGGGAACCTAAAGGCTGAGGACTGTGCCCGGAAATTCCTCCAAGAGTCCGGTTAAAGTAGGACAGGGAGCTAGATGCTCAGGCTGAAGTTGTCTCTCGCTATAGCGAAGATGTGGAGCCACAGCCAGGCACAGCACTAGTAAGCTAAAATGCCCTCAAGTCCTCCGAGCTTTCTTCCACTGGTTGCTTGTACGAGCCCTGCACATACAGAGCAGATCCTCCTCCCTCCCCACTGTTGGGAACATGGGCATTATGTCCCCAAGAGCTGCATTCAGTAGTTTAACTCTGCAGCTCTTGGGGACATAATGCCTATGTTCCCAACAGTTTGCTGAATGCAGGGGGTTTGCTCGCTCTCATGTGGCTCTCTGCTCGTGCTTTGCAGGTGTTTGAATCTGTTGATGAAGTGGAACAGACTGAAGCAGATGCTCACCTGGAAGATGGCAAACAAAGCAAGATCCCCAACGGGACGGTTCCCAACGGCATGTGTTCCCCTGATTCTGGCCACCCCTCTTCCCAGAACTTCTCCATCGCATCAGGATTCTCGGAGCGCAGCTTCAGCAATGAGGAAAGTGCCCTGGAAACCAACAAATCCTCAGCCAGCTCTCAGGTAAAGGCCGGTGGGTCCGACGTGCCAGGCCCACAGGACTCAGATGGTGCCCGGCAGCAGGAGAAGCTGCAGGGCCAAGACAGCCTGGAAGGTGACTTTCCCACTGGTGGAAGCGTGGACTTTGTTTCCATGGATGAGAGCTCAGCAGGGGTCCTGCGTGATCGTGACGCTGTAGCCCTGACTGTGGTAGAGAGCTGGGCAGACAGCGAAGCTGAAAAGCAAAGCTTGGTGGAGAGTGAAGATAACCTCTCTGAGGAGCCGGAGATGGAGAGTTTGTACCCGCAGCTGGATTCTCTGGCTGTAGGTGATCTGGCCAACAGTGAAACGTCTGCTGTCTCCTCGACAGGTGTCACCTACTCTGTAAGTATGGACTTGTTCACTGAGTGGGTTTCTTCTTGGGTGTCCCACTATTTACCTGCATTTGCCCTGTGCTAATCCTGCGGTTGTGTGTACAGGGGCGCTCCACCTTCCACCCAAACTCTGCCCTGTCGCTCCTTTGCCCTTGCAACTTTCTTTTTGGTTTTTATTTGAAAACAAATCAACTTTGCTTTTGTTTTGGGCAGCCAGAGCTACTGGACATGTACACAGTGAACCTGCACCGCATTGAGAAGGATGTGCAGCGGTGCGACCGCAACTACTGGTACTTCACCCCTGCCAACCTGGAGAAACTCCGCAACATCATGTGCAGGTGGGAGCTGCGGGGGTCAGGGTGGGGGCCTGCCAGCCCTCCTGCGACGGTGGCTGGTTTCCCTGAATTCACCTTGAGGCTGGAGCCTCAAACTTTGTTCTGGTGACTGAGTTTTGCCTCCTTGACTTCCTCCCTCAAATCCCCTCATCATCCTAGAACTGGGGCCACAGCTCCAAGAACCTCACGGTTACCAGACCGAGGAGTCCAGCCGTCCTGCCTTGTGCTGCTCTGCCCCGTGACTGCCGCGTGTCTGGGTTGTTGGCCAAAGCAGAGGGCTCCCTGGGGCTGCCCATGCATGCTGCCTCGTGCTGTCAACCCAGTGCAGCCCACCTGCTCTCTGGAATATGCCTGGAAAATGTTTTAATGAGGCTCAGCCCGCAGAGCTGTGGTGCTAATGAGGAGTGCCTGAAGTGACCGAGTGGTTAGTGCCTACCCAAGAACCCAGGAGACAGCAATACCTGGGTGCGTTTCTGATTCTCTTTGCTTAGTCCCTGTGACTAAGAGGTTGCTGTGTGACATTCACCGACTCAGACCAGCTCCAGCTCAGCAGCTGCAGCTTCTTCAGGGGCAGCAAAGGCTAAAATATTATTACTCATCTTGCAAATATAAGGAGAAGCTGCTATGTCATTAGAGCTGTCACTTTATCTGACAGCCAGAGTTGGAGATCTCTGCTGAGATTAGACCTACAATACAGCAGATTTTGGAAAACTAATGGGCAGGATGGAAAAGATTGTTTCCTTGTGCCAGCAGTGGATCCGAGTCCTTTCTGAACACATTTTGACTTGCTACCAAATATGGGAAGATATCTCTGCAGGGCTGGTTGCTTCCTGGGACACTGGGTCCAGGGAGGCGAAGCAGGCAATGTCATGCAGAGAGAGCCAAGAGGATGAATCGAGGGGGAAGGGAGAGAACGAGAGATAAATTAACAAACTCTATCAGGCTCTGCCCTTTGACCAACCACCCCACCTTGCTGTGCTTTTTGATTTCACTTTTCCCTGCACTGATTTCCATGCAATGGCTGTGGCACAGCCCCGGATCAACACCCTGCAATGGCCGTGACCATTGCAGGGTGTTGATCCGGGGCTGTGCCACGCATGGCTTAACTGAAAGTCAACACGG
>NW_008795859.1:30588-39460 GCF_000699145.1 Aptenodytes forsteri | reverse complement strand
CCCCCTGCGCCCCGTCCCCCCCCAGCCAGCCTGTAAATGATTAAGTTCCCGTGGTGACTTTCAGGTAAGCCATGCGTGGCACAGCCCCGGATCAACACCCTGCAATGGTCACGGCCATTGCAGGGTGTTGATCCGGGGCTGTGCCACGCATGGCTTACCTGAAAGTCACCACGGGAACTTAATCATTTACAGGTTGGCTGTAGAGGAACGGAGCACAGGCGTAACAGAATAAACAGGTCTGATTTGCCCTGCCTGCTGCCGTGCATTGGTGGCAGCATGTAGGAAATGCCAGCATCCCAGGAATGGAGGCAGGGCACGGGCAAGTGAGGTGGCAGGCTGTGGCACTCATGCGTGGCACGGGAGGGGCTCACGGGCCACCTTTTCTGCTCTCTCACACAGCTACATCTGGCAGCACATTGAGATTGGCTACGTGCAGGGGATGTGTGACCTGCTAGCCCCTCTCCTGGTCATCCTGGATGACGGTGAGTGGGTAGCTCTGCTCCACTGTCCCCATACCTTTGTGGGAGTGCGTGGGGGGATCTGCTGGGCTGGTGGTGGCCCTTTGCAGTGGGAGGGTCCCGTGCTCGGAGGTGTGGAGCAGCTTGTGGCAGGATCCCGTTTGTCCTTGATGCTGTCTGACTCCCAGGAGCCCAACCTGGGGACAGCATGTACCTTTTGCAGTGTGAGGTGTGTTTCCGAGGCCAGTCCCTGCTGCGCAGCCCTGGCTCTGTGTGTGTGGAGCGGGAAGGGATATTCCTGCTGCGAGTGGATGGCAAGGTGTGGTGACACGGGTGCAGATGCAGCAGTGTCTGTGCAGCGGAGCAGTAACTGTCTCTCTTCCCTGCGCAGAGGCTCTGGCTTTCAGCTGTTTCACGGAGCTTATGAAGAGGATGAATCAGAACTTCCCCCACGGGGGAGCCATGGACACCCACTTTGCCAACATGAGATCTCTGATCCAGGTAGGGGGGTCCTGGCACAGGGTCGGCAGCCTCTCAAACCAGAGGGGGAAAGCTGTTCTTGGGACGGGGGTCTCAGGGGGGCTGAGAGGAGCTTTCAGTGGCAGGAAGCAGGAGGGAGAGCAGGGGGCTGTAAAAAGAGCCTGGGAGTGACACGTGCCAGGATTGCAAAGGAGGGAGAAGCTGGGTGGAAGATGGTGTGGTAGGAGAGCAGTGGGAATGGAGGAAGGCAGGCAGAGGAACAGCTGGTGCCTCTGGTGTGCACTGATGAGTTTCCTTTTGCTTTTCTTGGCAGATTCTGGACTCTGAGCTCTTCGAGCTGATGCACCAGAATGGTGATTACACTCATTTCTACTTCTGCTACCGATGGTTTCTTCTGGACTTCAAGAGAGGTGTGTGCTGGGAGGGAGGCAGTTGAGACCAGCAAATGGGGAGGGAAGGCAAGGTCTGCCATGCTTCCGTGCTTCTCAATACACTCTGCAACTTGAGTTGTCTGAACTTAACTTTTTACCATGTGTTCCTGTTTTGCTTTTCCCTGGTAGATTTGTGGCTGACTTTTCTGTCTAGATACAGAACCTGTTGTTCCAGAGCTGCTGGTGAGCCTCCACTGGGTTTGTGTCCTGAAGCCTGTGCCACCTGCTGCAGGCCAGAATATTTGTCTCTATAGATGACTGACTTATTGCTTCCAATTGGAACAGGTTCCTGTGGGAAGAAACCACCCAGCGTGTCTTCCCAGTGCTGCTGTGAACTCTGTGAGTCAGGATGATTCTAAACCCGTGGCTGGTGTAGTAACTGCTGGGCTTTTTCCTCTGCTAACAGAGCTGGTGTATGATGACGTGTTCGCCGTCTGGGAGACCATCTGGGCAGCTGCACACGTTTCCTCTGCGCACTATGTGCTCTTCATAGCCCTGGCTTTGGTGGAAATGTACCGGGACATAATCTTGGAGAACAACATGGATTTTACAGACATCATCAAGTTTTTCAACGGTACAGCTTGTGTTCTGTTGGGCTGAATTTGTGGCAGCTGCTCAGATGTAGGCAGCACGTGTCTGTCTGACTATAGACAGTCATATCTGGGCTATACTGGTAAATGTTTAAAACAGAGTAGTGTATGGTTGTGCGATGCTGATACTTGGAACATGATGGTAGAGTTGAACTTGACTGCCCTTGAACAGTCAGGCTCTGAGGGGGCCCTGGTGGTGCCTGGGGGAAGCCACCCTGCCATCCTTGGCAACAGCCCACCTTGCCATGCTTGAAGGGAGCTGTGAGCGTAGGTTGTGCTTCCTGCTGGCTGTAATCATCCCGAGATGAGTTGGGTAATGACGGCTCTTCAGAGTCAGGTGTCTCTGCGAGGGATGGTGCTTGGGGACTTGGGCAGGAATTTGCAGCTTCAGCTCCCGCCTGGAGCTCGGCTGCGAAGCAGAGAGCTGTGAGGCTGGGGGGACTCCTCGAGACGCCGGGCTGCGCGGGTCTAGCCTCTTTGTGGGTTCCTTCTGTCTGTGTTCCAGAAATGGCTGAGCGGCACAACACCAAGCAGATCCTGAAGCTGGCTCGGGACCTTGTCTATAAAGTCCAGACTCTGATCGAGAACAAATGAAGGACATGGGGAAGACGAGGCATCCAGACAAAGAGCCGGGACTCCCCTTCAATGCTTCCTCCCCTTCTCCTTTTTCTCGAAGTGCCACACCTGTGGAAATAAGGTAGTTGGACGCATGCCGCTGTCTAAACTGGAAGTACCCTTAGCTCTCCAAGTGCTGTGTTCAGTGTTAGGTCCAGGGGCCCGGCTCAGATCTTCGCAGCCTTCTTCAGTGACTTAACCAAAGATCTGTACAGTTGCATTTTATTGCTAAGGACTTGCTTTGGAAGCAGCACCCAGGCAGTCACTTCCTTGCCTTGCTACAGCAGAAGGGCAGCACGTGTGGTTACCACCACAACTGCCGAGGCAGTTGCCAGCATCCCAGGTCAGAGCTTGGGGTCTGGGAGAGCAGCGCTGCCAGCCCTCCTCGGGGCCGACTCGGGCTCGACAGCCTTTGTTGCAAGGAAATAAAGCTGCTTCCTTGGACAGCCGTTACCCTGTGGCACGGGGAAGCCAGCCAGCCCTGCAAGCCTGGGCAAGACAGGGATGCTGCCAGTACTCAGTTTCTTACTAACGTTATGAGGTTCTGCCAGTAACAGAGAGGGACTTTGATGACAGAAATTCCTCTTCTTTTGATCTTGTCCCTTGATGCATAGCATCCCCTTTAGTATTTTTTTTAGGGCTCTGTTCTCTCCCTGGGATTTTTACGTTGTTTGTTACTACAATATCTGAGCACACAAGAGTTTCAGCTCTGGATGGATTTTCATCCAGAAGAGCTCCAAATTCAGCATTGGGTTTTTCTTTCAAAATCCAGCCTCTGTAACGCTCTCTGAACACTGGAAAATCTGGTCCTAACCTCCTCTGGGAACTCTAGACTTGAGGTTTTCATACCTGCCTTACTCTAGCTGCTTGTGTTAGGAGTCTGGTCTCGTTATCGTTCCTCTGCAACCCTTGTTAGGGGAGAGCTCCTCGGAAGGCAAGTCAGAGCTCCTGACTTCGGTGACTGTCCTGACTTTCCCTCTGAAGGTGCCTGTCTCTTCCTCTCTTAATTAAAAGACCAGCTGCTCAAAGCTAGACAGTGCAAACAATCCCCTTGGTGCCTGCAGGTTTTCTGTGTGCTTCTGGGGCTGGCTGCAAAGCCCCCTAAGTCCACTGAAAGTCTCCAGTTAGGTCTTGGTGGGCTTCTTTCACATGCCTGTGAAGAGGAAAATAGCCCAGGGTCCCTGAGTGGTCTTTGCTTTTGGAAGATGCACTTCTGTGGCCGCTTTTCCTGCAGTGGCTCTCCAGTGTTGCAGCCCCTGGAGCACGCTGCATGAAGTGCCTCTCCAGCACTACCAGCGTGAGAGCTGAGCTGCTGTGTCATGCTAAGGCTGCGCTACGGGGGGTTTGGATTCATTTTTCAACTCAGGTAAAAACAATAAAGGAAAAGGAGAGGTGTAGGTTGTTGGTAGGTCTAGTTTGGCCAGGGAGGGCTTTGTCATGGCCACAGAAGGCTGCTGTGAATGTGTGCTTTCAGCAGCAGGGAAGACGCTGGGTTGTAGCTCTCTATAAGGGTACTTTCTCTCAAGTTTTGCTGCAAAAATTTGTGTTCCCCCTCCATGCAATGTGTGATATTTGTGTGCTCTCCTCCTCCCCTCTGCAAGATAAGGCCCTGCTCTTCTCTTGCTGTTGGAGTGCTGCTCACCAGAAGGGAAAAGGGGCCCTTCCCTTCTTCTGTGGAACATCTGTTTGTGTTGACTGTGTTTTGTATTTACTTGTGGCATGTGTCAGATGTTGCTTGCAGAAAAAAAAGACAGATGTAAATCTGCAGAAGAGAAAACTGCTGCTTCAGAAAAGTTCTGCAGTGTGGTGAAGCGATTTGCAGTTTCTGAGCAAATCAGCTAGTCTTTCTGCAGTACGGGGACACAGAGGCTGCAGCTAGAAAAACCAGGGAACAGTAGTAGGTACTGAACCCTTTGGGGAAGAGGACTGCAGCAGGGGGTGAGAGTAATGGGGAGCCTTTCATTTCTCATAATCCCAACAAGCAAATGTGTGCCAACCATCTAGGAAATTCTTTGAAGCAATTTTCTGCATTAAATCTCCAAGAGTGCTTGGTCTGTAGTAGCCCAGGAAACAAAGGCATTTGAGCTTCAAATCTGCCAGTTCATATGTGAATCTTTCATCTTTCCACAAAGTAGAGCGGGAAGCTTGTGCCCTCCCTACCAGGCTGTTCCTGTTCCCTCTAAGTCCTAGGACAGGTAATAGTCTGCCTGCATCACCTTCTCCGAAGGGGAAGGGAAGTGCTCTGTCCTCCCCTTTCTGAGGGACAAGAACCAATAGGTCAACTTAAACACAGTCTTACCAAGCAACATTGCTGACACTTTATCTTTTAAGCTTCTCTTTTTCTTTTCTTGGTTTTTTAAACAAAAACAGCCAAGAAATTCTGCACAATATTTGCTGTCTGTATTAACTGAGAGTGTCTTTGGGCCGCTCAATATCAGTGTTTTTTGAATAACTTCTGGGGGGGAAAAGTATTTATTTATTGATTGTACATTACTGTGTGTCCTTGTATACTTAAGTATGTGAGTGTGCATTGTTATGCAAATGGAGATATATCTTTTCAATGTTCTTTACAATATCTTGTAAATGTTTATCAGAAAATTGTGTCTATATATAATATATATACAGTATAGAGAGAAAATACGTGAATTAAGTGGGTTATTTTTTGAGGGGGGGAGAAGAAATCTTTTGCTTCTACGAACTGTGTGGTTTCTATAGCACCTATTCCATGATGTGCCAATCTGTCACTGTCCCTGTACTGTGAGAGTTATTCTGGTACGGCAACAGGGAAGCTCAGAGCAGAAGAACCATCGTGACCTCAGCTTGGCTTGATTTTAGTTCTGACTTTAAAACTGAAAAAGGAGAAAAAAAAATATTAAAAAAATAGCTTTATTCCAGCTGTGGTGCTGAGTAGAGTCTGCAGGAGCAGACCTCTGCTCGAGCTGTGCAGGGTTTCATGCCTGCCCTGGGATTGGCTTGGGTAAGAACAGTTGCAGAGTTCAGGCTTGGTGTGGGTTGCAAAGAAATCGGATAGTCCAAAGAATATGGTATGCCATTTAAATTGGGACTAAAGCCATTCTCCTTTGCAGCTGATCGTATCGTTTTGTCAGGAAGGGAGCATTACATGACCTGTACGGAGTACTTGCGGAGCTGATCTGCTCTCCTAACTAGTGCCCATCCAGACTAGCTCTGCTGAAGGCGGTGCGCCCCACGCACTGCTCTACTCTAGTTCGTACAAAAGTCAGCGAAAACCATCTGCTCCCGAATACTCCCGTGAGAACTCGAGTCTGAACTTGGACGTCCAGCTTTGTGTTCCCATGCAGATCTGAGACAGAAGACGTGAACGGTTTCCGGGCCCTGCACTGGTGGACGGTGCCATTCCCCGGCTGCCCGCCCTGCCAGACCCTCGCCATGCTGCTGGCATGGGAGTGGCAGGACAGCGGCTGCGGGAGGTCAGAAATAGGCTGTGATAGTCCCTGTGCTCTGCCCTTCCACAGCCCCTGTCCACACACGGTCCTAGCTTGGTTTCGAGCATCTTATCAGAAGTCGCAGCGGGTAGCAGCTGTGCTCCTTGCTGACCCCTCCGGGGCAGCCGCTGTCCGACCGGCAGGTTTATGTGCTTGTGTGGAGACCCATAATGAAGCAACACCAGGAGTCTGGGGCTCGAGATCTATTCGATGGTTGAAAGCTACTAAAATTTAAGCAAAGGTTTTTGTTGTCCAGCTGTTCGTAGGCCTTCTCCTGCCTCAGCCTCTCCTGCCTGGCTCTGCCCCTCTGCTAGATTGCCCTGAGGTGACAGCATTATTCTGGGTTTCCGACAGCGTGAATCCCCATGGCCCTGCAAGATGGCACAGATCTCTCCCGGCTGTGCAGCCGCAGGATTGCCTGTTTACCACAGAGGGAGAAGCCCGTCGCAGGGGAATGCTTGCCCATATACAGTAATCTTGTCTGGCTCCTTGTGGGAGAGGAATGTCTCATCCCAGCAACTCCGGGCAGCTGAAATCCACCCTGTGCAATGGCACTACAAGCCAGGGACTATCTTTAGCCTGCTGTTGTTCGCGCTGTGGGACCAGGGACTCGAGCTGCTGTGCCTTCTGACTCGAGACTGCTGCATCCTTCCCGCGGGGTGCAGCGAGGTTTGCATCCCACTTGCCCCCAGCCTGTGTTCTCTGCTCCAGGTCGCTCCAGAGCTGAGCCTGAGGGAAGGATGGATTCCACGTGCTGAGCTGTTCAACTCACGTTGCACCCGCACTGAGCATCCGCAGAGGTGTGGGGTTTTCGCTTTATCTTTTGTTAGAGCTGCTCAGCTTGCAGATAATCTCGGTATGTTTAAATACAGTGAATGTTTGTGTCCAGGCCCCGTGTTCTCCCGAGGGAGTTACTAATGGGTTCTCTTTCTGCATTTGAGCTTTCTGCTGATGCAACCTACCAAATAACTCTTGGTACCCATCTCTTTTAGTGTTTCTCATGTAAACACTTTAGAAGTTGTCTTTGTTCCTAAATGTGCGATTTTTATAGGATTTTTTCTCTTACTGTGTTGAGTCTCTGATTTGCTTTGCTATTAACATTTTTCATGAAGACTGAGAGGGTTTTTTGCATGGGAACTTCTTGCTGCCACCCTGTTCTGCTCTCATCCAGCCTCTTACATTTTGAACATCCCTTAACATATCCAAATATACCTTTTACTGTAACTAGAGCCAGCAGCAGAAATGCAGGTATCGGCAACCATTGTCACTGATAAGTAAAAAACAGATCAAGAGAAGTGACTATTCTTGACCTGGTAGCTAGGAATCGCAGTTCTGCTGGGAACCCATCCATGGGCAAGCTGAGCCCATCCCTAAATCCCACCTTGGAGACACAAGCCTTGTGGCAGGCTGGTGGTGAAGAGCAATTTACGGGATGAGACTCTTCTTATTCTTTCTTCTTTCTTTATTTATTTACTTATTTTAATCTGGCTGGCTAGTTTTCCTTTCTTTCCCCATTTACTTTGAGTAGCTGGCTAATTCTCTGCACTGGGAGCCACTGTGGCAAACAGTCCTCAAAATAGGTATGGGACCATACCTATTTTGTTTTGTACCATCCTAGTTTCAGGATTCTCATCACGTAAGTTTGCTTTTAAAAATATGTTATGCTGTCTTAAATTGCTGCTCGCTACTGTGGCATTGCTGTTCAGCTAGTAGTAGCCTCTGAGCCTGTTCATCAGTGGGGCCAAAATGATTGTCATTTCATCAAAACATCTGTCAAATATTTTTCACTCCATTTGGGAATTTCCAGTAGTACCGAGCAGTTCTGGGCACATTTTCTGCGTTTTACTATTGCGTGAGCACAAACTGATAGTGAAAGAGCACAATTCACAGCTGAAGTGACAATTTTCTAGCAATATGGAAGGGTTGTAACTCTTACCAGAACCAGTTTTCAGAAATTCTTATGAAAGTTTTCAGATACCCTGAAGTAGATAAAATGCCACTTACTGTTGCCTACTATTTCAAGCACTCCAGTGATCTTCGCTCAAGGTCATTATCCTCGTTGCCTGCCCTGAAGTAAACATATATCGCTGATTAAGGCGCCTGAAGTCTTTGTGGTCCCCAGTCACACTCACCACACTTATGTTTTACGGTGGCAGCGTGGGGCAAAGTTAAGGCTGTTTTGGTGCCATAGCTGTGCGTTTCTACAGCTTGGGGTGTTTGGATTTCTTCTAAACTTTGTCCGAATCCTGAATTTCCTGGAGAATGTACGTTGTTGGAATAGCCATAGTCTTTTAATATGTGTCTAATTTTAGATTAGTGATAAACATATTCAACCTTAAATTCTCATTCAGTACTTCAATAACTTCCTTTTTTAAATTGATTTTGTACACGGGAACTGAGCGGGGAGCCCAAAGATGGAGCTGCAGGTGACAGCCTCTGGTCCACGGCCAGGTGCGATCGCTCCCGAGCCGCTGGCACACGAAGGGTCTGTGGCCCCATCGGCTCTGCCCGCGCGGCGCGGGCGGGGCCCGCCCCCCCCCCCCCAGCCGTGTCTGGAGCAGGCGGGTTGTGTCCCAGCCTCTGCCCCTCTGGATGGGTTTGCTGAGTCTCTCGGGTCTGCCGCAGAAAGCCCCCGCTTTCCTCTGCCCAGCAAGAGCAGCCATCGCCCTTGGCGGCGGTGAGAACCTCTGAGGAGCTCGGCTCGCGGCAGGGGATGGGCATTAAGTGCTGCTGAAGTGGGAGACGGCTAGGAGGAAGGCCACTTTTCATCAACTTTTTTGTAAGGGGTAAAAAGCACCATTTATCCTTTTTTTTTTTTTTTTTTTTTAAATAAA
>NW_008795859.1:20298-30541 GCF_000699145.1 Aptenodytes forsteri | reverse complement strand
TTTTTTGTAAGGGGGAAAAAGCCCCATTTTTCCTTTTTTTTTTTTTTTTTTTTAAATAAATCAATGCTAAAATTTAAACTATGCACAAGATCTCAAAAAGTACATGGAAGTTTTAAGAATCAGTGTGGCTTCACTGCTAAGGAAGATAAAGAATTGAAAATCCTAATACTGGATACTGAGATACTAAAAAATTTCATTTTCATGACTACATAAGAAGATCTGCTTAAATTCTCAGAAATTCAGTCTCTTCTTGGAGAATAATTCCCAGGAGCCAGGGAAGGAGAAAGCTGTTTTTCACAAACAGCATTAATGAAAATTTTTGTTGAAAATCCAACTCGGCTGTAACCTTAGACACATGATTGTCACTTCCCTAGTGCTAAGGTGTGTTCTGGAGAGCTTGGCAGGGTGAGCGGGTGACGCTGGGCTGTCACCCCGCTGCAGCCGTCGTGGAGATGACAGGTACCATCCCAAGCTCTGGGGGACAAGGGATTACCTCTCAACAGCAGGGTTATGAATGTATCTGATGTACTGGCATTAGACTTTTATGTTGCCCTACACTGAATTGCTGCTTTTATATGTTGGATGCCATTTTGGTCTCTGGGAGTTGCTCTATCTGAGCTTAATGAGCACTACAGCTTTTAATATATTTGTAGAAGTGCTGCTAATGTTCTTAGATTATTTGAATTCCACACTGTGGTATAATATCTGTTTTATATTATTTTATCCATGCTTTTGGTTTTTTATGTAAACTGTTCCTTATTGTTGTTCAGAAAGAAAAATTAAAGCTCTATTCTCTATGGTTAATGTATTTTCAAATCAATAAAATCCTGGTTGTTCTTTATGGCTGCGCAGTCCCTGGTAAGACGGCAGACGTGGAGTACCCCAAAAAGGCAGTGCTGACGCCTTCAGAAATGCTGCGTCTGAGGGCACTGGGGGGTAACTCTGCTGCGCCCAAAAATGCTTTCGTCTCTGGGGGAGCAGTGGGATGATCAGGTGCTTTTACCCTTGTTTTGAGGACAGACGTCTGCTTCCCTCCTCAGAATTACCTGTTCCTTGTTGCTAGAAAAACTGCTGCTAATTTTTAATGAGCACTCAAAGCCACAGCAAAATAACTGGGCCTGAATCAACTTCGGTCTGGAAAAAGCTCTTCCCGTTGCTGAATGCATGTCGGTAAATGTTCACTGGTGCCGTTAATGAAACAGTAATTCTAATGAAGTTAATCTGCACCGAGCTATTCTTGTGCTCTCTAAGCTGCTGACAAGGAATTTTTCAAAGTAAGAATCGGTGCGTGGCCTGAGAGAGAATCTTGCGCTTGCCTTCCTCCCACTTCTAGCACTTCTGTACTGGGGAACACACTTAGTTACAGATAGCTCTGTGCAGCACTGCGACTGCTGTTCGGTTTATTTCATGCTTGTGTAGCAGCTTCTTGTTTCCTCGCAGCGCTGTTGAGGGGCAGGCCTGAGATCTAATGGTGCCTCTTGGGTACAAATGAATCGGGGAGCAGATCATCCCGGGGCGGGCAGAGGCGTGCTGGTTTCATCCCCCTGGGTGCCGTGGAGCTGTGGCATGCACAGCCCCGCAGGCAGCAGCTGCAGCTGGGGTACAGGCAGCTCAGCTGGAGACCTGCCTGCATTTCGGCACCGGAGCCTTGGGGGGAGAGAGGCGAGAAGGGCCCTGGGCTGCAGGCTGGCTTGTGCCGGGGAGTTCAGGCATGGCCATAGGGAGTGGGATGGGGAATGGCTCTGGGGGTGTTTTGAGAAGCCTGGCTGCCTGCTGCAGCTCGGCAGAGCTCTGGGTCTCTGCCTGTGTGAGCAATCCCAGGCTCCCCGCAGTGCTGGGGGTCGTGTGTGTCTTGCCCAGATGTTTCCTTTCCAAAATAACTCGAGGAGAGTGCCATCACTGCCAGGCTGCGCAGAGGTCTGCGGGAGCCGCATGTGAGCAGGGTGAGATGCTCCTCAGCATCCAGTTAGTCCCAGCCTCCGGTGGGGCAGATGCTCTGGGGCAGAGCTGCTGCTCCTTCACCCATGGCGGAATGGCGGGAGGCTCCTGGTTCTGCTTCCAGCCCCCTGGTTATGCCAGTGTGACCAGCTGCACCGCGGTTATCCGGGCTCCTGTCCCAGCACATGGGGCTGCAGTCTGCTCCGCTTGCTGGCCAGCCGAGTGACTTGTCTGGGGCCAGGGCCAAATTTTACCAAGACCCTGAGAATCGCAGCATGTGGGATGGGGGAGCTGAAACAAGCTGGGCCCGAGGGGGAGGCGGGAGTGCCGTGCTAATGAATTGGAGGGGTTGGAGAAGTGCTGGGACAGGCCTGCACCGTGGCACCGGGCCAGCACACATGCTGCCACAGCCCAGCCCTGCTCCACAGCTGGGGACCCGGGGCACGGAGTGAGCGGCAGTGTGGCCGGCCAGGGGGTGGGCAGGGGGGAGCTGAGGGTTGCAACCGAGCTGGGGAGACACAACCCAGTGCTGGAAACTGCAGCCCTCCGCATCCCATCACCCCGAGCTCGCCGGGGGTGGCTCTTCCCCATGATTGTCTTTTCTCAAAGTCGGACCCCACGGCAGCTCTGCACACACGCAGTCCTGTTCCCAGAGCCAGTCCTTCGCTCCGCAGGAGGTGGAGAACAGCTTTGCTCTGCAGAGCCCAGGGCTGTGTCCTGGGGGCGTGGAGGCACGGAGGCAGCCAGGTGACAAGTGTGCACCGCAGGATCCCCAGCAGCCAGAGGGGTGATGTTAGAACTGCGTTTTTGAGGAGATTTGTATTTTCACATCGCTCCCAGCTTTCAGAGCCCTCCTTTGCTCTTGTCAAGTCCCTCCTCTCGCAGGGAACCCTCTGTCACCTCATCTCCCTTTTGCACTTCTCCCCTCTTGCCCTGTTGCAGTCCTTGTTTTGATCATGGTCCTCGCCTTCCCCGATTGCATCTCTTGGCCCTCTCAGTCCAGCCAGCCCATGGCCTTGCTGCCTGACCCAGTCCCTCCTCAGGCAGATGCTGTGTGCAGCCAGGCAGTGACACCTCCTTACCTCTGCTGCCTGCTGATACTGGCACCTCCGTCCTTCCTCTTGCTGGTACCCCCCTGGTAGTGTGGAGAATTTAAACTGATGACTGTTAAGCTGAAGTAGGGCACCTAAAGAGGAGAAAAAAGGCTGCCAGTCGCTAGGGAACGGCTGGGCCGGGTCCTCGGCTGCTGCACGAATGAGTGAATCGCCCCAAGGTACAGCCAATGGAAAGATGGCAGAGGGCCCTGGTGCGAGGGCAGCTCCTGGCCATGGGGCAGCCCAGAGCCAGGACCTGGTGGTGATTTTTTATATCTGCGTGTGATCCTCCGCTAACACAGACGAGCTGTGCAGAAGGCAAGGGGGTGCTCTCTGTAACAATGCGTAAAATGACCTTGGACTTGATCTCGTTACCTTGCCTTGGTATTTCCTGGATCTATCTCTAGACCTTTAAACTGGTAGCGATATGACAGGCTGCGGTGCCTTTCTCGCTGCAGGTAAGCAGGTAATGGGAGTGACAAGTTTTTCATTAAAAAATGCAAGGAGGATGAGAGGAGAGCGGGAAGACGAGCGGCTCACGGGTCCCTGCTTGCGCTCAGCGTTGGCACTTGTCATCCCTGTAGACTCCAGAAGGTCTTTGGGTGCTCGCGGGGGCTTCCAGCGCTCCCCGGGGAGGGTGTCATGCGTGGGCATGGGGAAGAAGTGAGCTCTGACCCTGGGAGTGCTCGGTGCCATCAGCCACCTTTTAACAATGTTGTGCTTGTCGGTTCCTGTGCTCGCACTGGGGAGGCAGAACAGATTTGCATCAGCCTGAATGTCATGTTTTAAACAGCACCAACCAAGTTTAAATGCATTTCTAAAAATGGGATAGAAGTGAAAGCAAGATTGGATACTAACTCCAGATTCCTGCCTCTACATACTTATGAGAAGAGGCTTAATTAAATAAAACCTGGTATTTAATTAATCCTTAATATGTTTGCTTCTTGGGGCATGTTTGCTCTAATGGCACAGCACCAGTTTTTAGCGCAGGCTAATTGATTGCCAGGGAACTCACAGTTAAGAACTTCAAAAGGCTGATGAAGACACTCCCCAAACACGCATAGTTTGCAAAATGTCAGGGTGGGATTCAACCAGCCCTCGCGAATGTGTTAATTACCTGATATTAATTGACAATCTAATCACTAGAGGCCAGGTCCCCAATGTGCAAAAGCAGAAATGCTCTGCATTCACGGTGCGGAGAGACTGGCAAAAATCCTGCTGTTTAGATGGAGGAAAGTAAATGATCATAACAGTGAATTTCATTAATTTTTAACTCGGATACTTCCTCACAAAAGCAGATATCCTGAGGTTGTGCTTTGAAGTGCACTTACATTGGTATAGCCGCTGAAATTTCCATCAGAATTGCCACCTCCATGCAGCGGAGGAGACAACAGCCTACAAAGCGGCTCCTGAACAGTAGCAACTTTCGGTCCGCTGCAGGAAGAAGAACCATTCCCGACGTTGTGCACTGGGCTGGAAACAAGGGCACTTCAGGAGATGCTTCACCATCAACCGATGTCGGAGGGTGGCAGCTCCTCCGAGGGCGGGAGGGGTGGTGGCAGCCCCAGTATTTTTTTGTGGTCAGTTTTGATCCTCTGCAGCATGAGTCTGAGCCCTTAGGCTGCCTGTGCGAATGCAGCAACTGCGGCTGACAAACCAGTTTTACGTGGCACGGACCCAGGGCAGCCCAAGGCGGTGGCTGTGTCTGATGGGGGGTGAGGAGGCAGACGGGGGGCTGTGTTGGTAAGCCCGGCAGCGCGGCTGCCAGCGCTTGTCCTAACACACCCTCCCTGAGACGTTGCGGCACATGGGACCTGCGCAGCGCCTCGGCCGTGGCCGCAGCAGCCAGGAAGGACCAGGCATATTTATAGCACATCATTGTTAACGTACATGAATGAACATGTTAAAATCTCAGCACAAACAAAGTACTTCTAGTCTAAAAATCTACTTCTGCTAAGGTCTGCTCTGTCAACACCTCTAGCTGCATCTGACTTGTTTAAGGTGTTCTAACACGTGTTTCAGAGATGCCCTTTTTCTAGGGAAAATAAAGCCAGTATACAAAGGCTTACCCACAACCTGGGCAAATCCTGGGCCCCATTTTGCACCAGTACAGCATGGTTTGCACAGGCGCCGCTAACTTACCCTGATGCCAGGGTAAGGTGCACTAGCACGACTCGTGGTGACAGCCTCGGGTCCCTACCCAGCCCGGCAGTGCTGAGAGCCGGAGGTCTGTGCAATAGGGACGGGCTTTGCCAGCCTGGGATTTGGAGTCTCCTTTTGCTAGATTTGTGTGCAGTGGCTGTGATGGAGCAATTTGTGCTATGGTATTTCCAAAGATCTGTGGATGTACCTCACAGCCATGAAAAACAAGCTCAGATGCAGGAGACAAAGGAGCAGGGATGTGTTAAGCCATTTCTTAAGCACAAGGAAGTAGAGTGCTTTTTCCTGGAGCATTTCTCAGAAAGTGAAAGCATTTCTGCAACACTTTTAGCAGCTGCATTAGAATGACATGTAAGCATTCACAATAGTTATCTGAAAGCTCTCAACTATGATAATGCACAAACTGAGATCATCTGTGCTGGTTTAGACAGAAGTGTATTTGCCGACAAGCTTCCAGGAGTTCAGTGAGGCTGTTGGGAGCAAGATGCTGTCGTCACTGTGAGGGGGGCTTGGGGTTCAGCACATGGTCTCTGGTTTAGTGACTGAGCTGGCTGTTGGGTGAACAAGTTTATTTGAACTTTTCTTAATTCAGCAAGGGGAACAAAGATACTCGCTTTTATCACTTTGACTAACAACGTGTTGTTGTTGGCTGAGTTACAGGAGTGCGAGCTGAAATCTGAGTCACTCTTCTGCTTGGGAAAACAAAAACAGACTCCCAGGAAATCTGCTTTCCTTTGTTCTCACCACAGTCCCCCCACGTCTGACCATGTGCTGTTCACTGATAGCACAGGGCGGGCCTCCGACTAGGATGGGTGCCGTGTCCTCGCCCAAACCAGCGGAGGCAAAACCGCCAGAGATTATATAATTGACAAAAATTCCACACCCACTGATTTTTGACTCTGATGCAATAAAACCTCCACTACAGTGCAATGTAACAACGCCTTCCTACTGAAGAGCATTATACATACAAATTTGATGCTCAGTTATCCTTGGTTTTTTGTCAAGGATTTCTGGCTATTGCTGGTTTCAGCAGCAGATAAGGAAGATTTGACAACCTCTGCCTTCCTGGATTACTCCTTTCTGGAGGAAGAAGTATTTTGTGGATATGGAAGGTATAATCCTGCAAGGCACCGTGCACCCATCAGAGGGGTGATGCCCCTTCCAGGCCTGCAGCCAGGGCTGCTCAGCGCCCTGGCAGAGCTCAGCCTTTGCAAGGGCGTGAATGATGGTCAAAGCGAGCCAGCTGACATTGGACTGTGTGTTTCACAGACTCTTCCCATTTAATCAGGACTCTCTCTTCTGTGTTCCTTCTCCCAGTCCCGCTCCCGTTTAAATCAGGAGTGAAACTTGGGGGCGGGAGAGGAAGCAATGGGGGGTCCGGCTGGTGGGGCTTTTATCAGGAGGGCTGCGCTGGGGCTGTCCCCTCCGCTGTGCTCTGAGCCGGGCACTTAGTGCTCTCTGTGTAGCTCTGCACTGATTTTCATGGTGGATGAACATGAAGAGGTGGGAAAGGAACTTTTAAGGATCCCTGCCGTGGTGGTGATGGGGAGTAGGAGATTTTCTGCTTTCCTTTTTGCAGATTATCTGTAGTTGGCAGCGGAGCATCTTAATGCCTGAGGTGTGCAGGGAGTTCCTGGCCGGTTCCTCCTGGGGCCTCATCTTGAACCTTCACCGATAGTTTTGGCTTTCATGGGAGCACTTACTTCACGGAGGGTTGCAAGACAGGACACTGAAGTGCTTCACTGCTTAGGGCCAGAGCATTTCAAACCCACGTGGGCCTGAGAAGAGCAGATGCTTGTTCCCCAGATCCAATGAGGTGGTTTTGCATACATCTCCACCTCTTTGTAACAGAAGCAACTTGCTCAGCAGGAAGAGATGGAAATTGTTAATGGCTGGAACAAAGGAGGGAATCTCGCCACTGCAGCCGGTGAAGTCAGGCACAGCCTGGCTGCTGTTACGGCAGAGGTGACGCGGGAGCAGACTTTTGTCCCCACGGAGGCAGCAGGCCCGCTGCTGTTACGAAGTGGCAATGGTGTTTGCCTGGGATCTCCCCACTGGCTTCTGTGACCTGACCTCAGGTTTGCAGGAGTGTAACACAGCAGTCTGGCAGTCGCTCCATGTGGCATATGCAATTAACCCATTTCTCCACTATAGGGCACTGACAGACTATGTGAGAGGAACCAGATCACTGGAGCAGCCCTGCTGGTACATGCAACATTTGCTGTTATTCACTGTTTTATGCAATTCTTAGTTTAATTCTGAAAAGGTCCCACCCTGGAAGTTAGTTGTATGGTAGAGAGGAGAAACAGTGGCATTACCCATATGAGAAGCGGAGCTTCTAGTAAACTGGTGCATCAGCCTGGCAGAGCCTCTTGTTGGTTTGATGGCAAAGAATGTTTGTTTAAAAAATGGAAACTTCTCATAGCTAAGGGGCCTTCCATTTTTTCCGAGTACAAGCACTCCTTCACTGTATATTGCTTGCATATCATCGCACTGACGGTTCTGGTGAAATCATAAACCAAAGGTTCAAAGCTCAAATGTTTATGTGAGATGGGTCTGGCAGTGTCTGTTTGCTATTGCCATCCACACCGCAGGGTAGAATTACAGCTCTAATTTATATACATGGGGTGATAGAACACGACTGCATTTAACTCTGTCCCTAGATTGCTGTTAACTCTAGTCCAATAGTTGCTGATAAACACAGTGGGAGAAAGGTTCTCACAGGGTCTCAGGCGGGGAGAGAGCACAGGGGAAGAAACCCTTCCTGAAGCCAGGGCTGTGTGCCGCACGTTAGGTCCTGCGCTTGCCCAAGGGAGCCACAGCGGTGGGGTGGTGGCGGGGTGGTGGTTCTCCTCCCTGGTGCTGGAGCTGGGGTGCAAGGGCTGAGTGTGATGGCCGGTGGGGTACCCGGCTCCCCGCAGCAGCACTGCAGGTCCCACGGTTCCCTGCTCTGTGCTGGGCCCGCACTGCAGCTGTTCATTTTCCCACACGGTCGGGATGTCCCCAGGGCAACAAAGGATGAGTGAGGGTGAGGATACGGCCCCTCCGGCTTTGCACTGGAGGCTCATCGAGACCAGGCCTGCTCTGCACCACTGCATCTACCCCACAGCTCTGCAATCCCGCAGGTGCAGCTGCTGCCTCTGGCCTGCCGGGGCTTGAAGCATCGGGAGTTTTTGTGGCTACTTTGAAGCTCCCAGGTCTCATCTCCCCGGGCATTTGCAAAGGCACACGCTGAGGTTCCTCCTCAGACAGTGGGAAACAAGGCAGCAGCTTCTTGGGAACAAGTCTGCTCTTCTTGAAGTCGTCCATTTGAATGCAGCCTCCCAAAGGGTATGTAGCCTCCGGAGCCTGGCTTGGCCAGTTCTCTTGTCTCTGGCTGTGTTCATGCAAGTAGGTGTTTTTGTGGAGGGTGCTGCCATTAGAGCGGCTCCTGAATAACTGATCAGACAATTTCATTGTTTCGCATTACTTGCTGAAAGCCCCATGTGCTAGAGCAGGGGTTCCCAAGCCATGGGTGGAACAAGAACCACTTCAAAGAGGTGTAAGAAGCAGTAACACCCTCTTTGCAGCAGCACTGGTGCGAGCCATAGATCACCCTCTTCCGTATGGGCAGGTACCAGTCACCAGCAAAAGCCTGAGCCGCAGGGTGGGTGCTGGCACGGAGGTGACTGCTGCCAGGCTGCCAGGGAGGGGTGCTGGGGGGGATAGGTGGATGAGGGGATGGGTTATGTCTTGGTTTCTGGAAAAGATAAAGGCAAATGAGTCATGGAATTGGGATCCCTTTGTGTTTGTGTGTGTGGTGAAGATAAAAGGATTGCTAAGGTGGGGAAAACACTTCTATTATCCTGATTTGGGAGCAAGGGGGGGTCTGTGGGAAATGGATCTTAATTTAAATGGGATGTGGGTGTATACAACAAGGGTGGGGACAGAGGAGGTGAGGCGAACTCTTTTATTAGTGCAGCTGTTGGAAAGCTGGATGCTTTTGCTGCTGAAACCTTTCCGCTGGCCCCCATCCATGCACCTGCTGAGAGGCAGCTACTGTGCACCCGTATAGCTAAGGCATGCTGAGGAAGCGTGACCTCCCTCTTGCAGTTCGGGAACGGGTCACAGGGAGATCAATCAGCTTGATTTGCTCAGGACCCCCAGCATCTGCAAAAGAGGCGAGATTTCAACTAGCTCCCTCGAGGGCTGGTTAACGACAGATTAGTAAATTCCGCACTGACGGCAGGGACACGGGACCTGCTGCCTGACCTTTCAACGTCCTGCTAAAAGCTGGGATGAGGATGCGGAGCTGCCTTCTCCTGCATGCCACAGTGTTGGCCCTCCTGGCCCCCCGCTGCGATACCCGCTGCGAGCCAGGCTCTTTCTCTGCAGGCCACAGTGTGGGCACTGCCCGCCTGCCATGAGTCACAAGCCTCCACGCCGGCCCTGCCTCAGAAGCCGACTTTGGACTCCTCCGTCACACAAAACCACACCTTTTGTACTTATGAAAAGCAGCACCGGGAGCATTTGAATTACTACAACCGTGCCACAGCCTTAGAGACGGTGGAGGGCCCACCGAGGTGCCTGCGGGCAGATTCAGTGACTTGGG
This sequence comes from Aptenodytes forsteri, assembly GCF_000699145.1. Taxonomy (NCBI): domain Eukaryota; kingdom Metazoa; phylum Chordata; class Aves; order Sphenisciformes; family Spheniscidae; genus Aptenodytes; species Aptenodytes forsteri. Next base: position 20,758 of record NW_008795859.1, on the reverse strand, counting down.
TGCCATTCCTCAGGGGGAGGGTGTCTGGCTGAGGAGAAACGCCCCTTGGTCTGAGGAGAAATGTTCTCCGGGGGGAGGGTGTCTGGCTGAGGAGAAACGCTCTCTGGTCTGAGGAGAAACGCCCCTCGGTCTGAGGAGAAACGTTCTCCATCTGAGAAGATGTGCTCCCTGGACTGGGCTCCTGTGCCTTCCAGGCTGCCATTTGAGCACCCTGCAAAGGCTGCGGCTGCTGCTCTGGCAGGGGTAGCGGGGAGGCTCTCACAAGGTCCCTCTCTGCAGCCCAAAGCAGAGGGCCTGAACCATGGTGGCAGAAAGCTCACCCGGAAGGGCCACCCCTGCCTGGGTACCTCTCACCCAGCGCCTGCCCGGGGAGGGCGAGAGGCCCGGGGGGCTGTGGGAGGCTGGGCGAAGGGGCAGGGGGTTGTGCTTTCCTTAGGGGAGGAGGAAAGGGCAGCGGCAG
>NW_008795859.1:0-19396 GCF_000699145.1 Aptenodytes forsteri | reverse complement strand
ATCGGCTCGCTGCTTGTTTTTCACTGCGTCAGAGCCAAGGGCGAGGGGAGAAGTTGGGTCCTCGCGTGTGTGTGCTCCGAGTTAAAAAGAAAAAGCCCTTCGTGCTTTCAATTTAGTGTCTGCGTGCGGCTGTAGGTAGTTTCGTGGTGATTTTGATGGTTCGTGGGTATAATGTTCTGCTGGCGAGCACTGCAGATTAGAGCCTTATTTTGTAATCCAAGATGACTTTTGTAAGCACTGCAATTATCTGTTCCCCTCTGGATTAGTGATGATAATGTGCTTGGCATTCTTAAATGTACAAATAAAGATGCCTCCCCGCCTCCCCCCGAAGAGTTTACAGCCGTGCCGACTACTGCTTGGGTTAACAGCAGTCTGCAGAGGGGACCCGGGCATTTCAGAAGTGCGGTATGTGACTCTCTTATGCCTTGGAGTTTAGGAAATGTATCTGCTCTCTAGAGTTAGTTTTAAGTGCCAGTTTAAGGTCATGAGCTGGTTCTTTTTAATTGCGGATACCTTTGCTTGTTGGCATATAGCCCATGCATGTGTAATTTTTTTATTTTAGAAACATGTCTGACATTTGGGCGGACAGATTTGTATTGCTCCTTTGTGTTATGCAACTCATTTGTCCATTTTTCTTCCGAACTCCAAATGTAAGCGATTTACGTGTGGATGGAGGGATGTGGAGTTCTGCTTATGGGTGGAAATAGCTGATCCAAAAGATCACACGGAGGTCAGTTCCCAATTCCCTGAATTTGCATGGAGTTCTGCGCTTGGATTTGGGAGGGAGCAAAATCGGGATTCTGAAAGGGTGAAGCTAATCTGTGAAATCACTTTATTTCCTGCCTGGTATTGCGTCGAGTCCTGTAAAAAGCTTTGCCTTCCTGAGTCTGTTTGCAGCATTGTTACCGTTCTTGCATTTCTCCCGTCTGAAGGTAGGAGATTAATCGTGTGGATTCAGGTGTTGACTTGACTCCTATTTCTGCGGCGTAATCCGTGTGATTTTAATTTGCGTGTGAGGAACGGGATTAAGGGAAATCACACTTGGCAGATGGCAGAGCTCTTCTATACCATTATGAGATATTGTAACCTTTTATTATACCTACAGATTTGATTCTTCAGAGTTTAGTAATATAATTCTATTCAAGATAAAGTATTGCTCATGATAAAATACTGGTGCTGTGTTAAAGGAATTGCAGCATATAGCAATTGATATTTTGTCAAAACTGATGCTGTATTCCATTGTGGTAATAGCAGGCAATTTTCATGGTAGGCTGAAGAGGTAAACCATGTTTCCAGGGTAACTGTGAAGTTGTTTGGCAAAAAGTACCTCTGAAGCAGATAGAATTGAAGGTTGTTGGTATTTTCTTTTCCTTGTCTCTCTTCCATAAATTAGAAGGCTTTGCATCTTTTTAATGACCACATAAAAATATTATATTTCTTTGTTTTCCTGTGACATTTTTAGGGTGTGGTAGGGAGACAGACAATGTATGGCAGAAATGCTAATAAAGTTGCCTGGCAGCTTAATCCAGATAAACACTTCTCCCAAAAAATCTTCCAAGAATTTATAAACTCCTTTTTTTTTGCCCGGCCCCCCTCTATAAAGCCTTTCTACTTTAGAATAATTAAAGAGGTAGGAATCCTATTTAAATAGAAGATGTAGCCTGTAATTCAGTTTTGATAGGTGTATAGTTTGTTGAAAATATACTTGTAAACTTTAGTCTGTTCTCTTTCAGATGATGCTCTGAACTAATTCTAAGCTAAATGTTTCTTTTCCAATATATATAAGACATAGGACAGAGTGACTCTAGAGTGTCATGGTATGGAAAGTCCCTAAAAGAAGTCAAAATCTAGGACTGTTTTCTAATTCAAATACTTGCGTTTGTCATTTTTCACTATCTCATTTTATATATGGTAGTAAACGATGTGAATGTCCCCAATCCAAGGTTTGTGCTCACGCTGCAGTTCTAGAGGCTGCCTATTTTATGGCTGGAGGAGAAAGGGCAGAGTACCCATCTACGTTTCTCCTGACCTGGGTTCTTAACTGACTAGATACCAGTGTATTAGGAGAATTTTAATGTCTGATGATTAAACAATTTATTACCTCTGGTCATTGCCATACTGAGAGCTATGTGTAGTGATGATTGTGGTGTTTGGTGTGTGTTTGTTTCTGGTTTTTTTTAAATACTGTTTCCAACCATGTGTAGCACTGTCATCTTGGATGCTAATGGAGCCCCTTGTGTGTCTGCAGACTCCTCTGACAGCAGTAATATGCCTGATTTCTCCCAAAGAGAAAAAAAAAAATCAGTTATGACTTGGAAATAGATTCTATTGAAAGAAAGAATTTCAGACTCAAAGGTCTATGTTTGAAAAGTTTGCCAGCCCTTACTGCTCCATGGAGTGAAGGTAAAATTTAGACTGCATGTGAAAGAAGCAAGTCCTGACCAGCAGGTCCCAGGTGGAAGGTAGATGGAGAGCTCAGGTATTCCACCTCCTGGGATACTTTGCACGGCTCTGTGATTTTGCTTGGGTGTTGTCCTGGACTCTGCTCCATTGAGTGCTTCTGTTTCTCTGGCTACTAGATAATTTTGAAACCAGTCCTGTCACCTCCCTTCTCTTTCACGTGTGCTTGGTTACTGCAAAGTAAAAAATGAGCGCTCTCTTCTTGGTGAAGAATGTGTTGCTGCGTTTGCTGCCTAGTCCTTTCCTCAGGATTAGTCTTTGTTTGATCTTTGGTCATGGAGCTTTCTCTCTTCTGGTAGGTTTTCCAAGTATCATCAGAATCAAGGTGATAGAACTCCTCGTGATTTTTCTCCTGTCCTTGAGTTTTTAAATAGTGGTAAGAAAACTTCCCATAGCCTTGAAAATTTCAGTATAGCGGTGCTTGTGGGGAATACTCTGCACAGGGACACAGGGCTCGGGATCGTATTTGAGAGGATTACTCCGAGCATGTCGGTTAGGGACACAGTACAGTTGTGGTTGCAGAAAAAACTACCTCTTATACCTTTGGCTGCTCAGGTGTTTAAAAATTGTACTCGTTTCTTATTGAGGAGTCTCATGTATCAAGATTTTTCTCTAAGACTTGGTATGTTTTCTCGAACTGATATTCCACAGAAATTGATAACTTGGCGCTGCTCACTAGCCAGGGGAAGTTTCCTTTGGCAAATAAGTTTGTCATGCTGAGTTGTGTGCTGTGTAGTTACTTAAAAATTTGACTAGTAAAAGGAGTGTGTGTGCATGCATGTCTAAATGCAAGTTTTGAATGTTCTGCATCCAGTTACATGTAATGTCACTGTTCTGTTCTTACGTTCAAGCTATTTCTTCTTCTAGGATGTTTTCCTGTATGAGGATATGAGTAATGCTACTTCGAAGTCTTTCCATCACTTTGATAGCTTGGTAAATTTGCATGATGCTGTTGGTTGTAGGGAGGTATTCAATGTCTTAGCTTTTCTGCTAATTTATGTTACTAATTTATTTCTTAACACAGGCGCAGCCTTTTGGGGCTCCTTGTTCAATTCTTAAGTAGCAGGCAGCTTTTGGGAGGAAAGTACTATGTCTATTCAATACTTGAAAGAGACGTTCACGGAATGGGAGATCATACTGTATTCAGTGGGCTGTTTGTAAAAGTGAGACTGAAGTAAACTACTGAATCCTGCAAGCCCAGGCATGAAGCTTGCAGTGATGCTGTGAGCACAGTCTGTATCACTTCTTTGTGTTTGATGCACAAGGGTGACTAGAACCTCAGAATGTTGCAATGTTTTAGGTGTGTTTTTTGTTTTGTATGTAGGAATCGCCCAAAGACATCATATGGAAAAAGCTACAAACTTTTTGCTTTTGCCTCAGAGATCTATTTAAATGAAGACTCCCTGGTTGCAGTAGTAGCCTTTGCAGTGTAAACCACCGTGTGGTTGTCTTGAGTTTGCAGCCAAAGAGATGGGAATAATATCGTCAGGAGAGCTGTGGAATTCCCTCCTCAGCAAACTAGTCTTGAATCCTAATCACAACCTTCTGAATGACCACAGACCTGGTAGATTTAACAGTTTAACTGGAAGACATCATGCTTGATAAACTCTAGATGCACCTGCCCTATGCAATTGAATGTACAGACTTTTCCTAAAACTGTACAGGAATTTGCCGTTGGGTTGCCCATATACGTGCTTCCAGTGAGATGTGACTATAAGGAGCCAATTCTGAGGAGATACTCTACTTGCTGGATTGAAAGAGGTGAAAGAGGTGAAAGAAGTTGTCTGCTTGCTTTTCCTTGATTGACTTTCAGTAAGTTTGAAGGGCATACATAAACTTTTGTCTGAACTCTCAGGCCTTCCTTTTGAAGCTGTGTTCTAGTAATACTTAAGAAAAAAAAAAAGTAACAAATCAAAAACATAGCAAGTCAATTACTGTTTGCCTTGAATGGGCTTCTGTGGGTGAAGCGGTTTTATGCACAGTGGACTTTCCATATCTTAGGTTCTGTTAAGTGGCAGGAAAAAAGAAATCTTAAGAAAACCTGGGTACTGAGTTTTGGCAAAACACACTAAATTTAGTATGATGACTAGTCTATCTTTTTGCAGCTGTTGGTTAAAAAAATTAGTAACGTTTCCCTTTTTCTCATGACTGGATATCAATTTACGCTAGTATGACCTGAACATCTGATCAGAAAGGCATATGTAGGTCTACTGGATGATGATTTTCCTCAGGCCTAGGCTTAAATAATCTAGCCTCTTAAAAGAAGTATACTTCCTAACCAGCTTGATTATTAGATTCTTTTCTCAAATCAAGGTGGCTTATTTTCTTGCTTCCCACTGTCTTTGGTTTGTTCTGGTAATAAGTAATGCTGGCACTTCTGCAGACAAGAAAGCCTTCGAACAGTTTTCCAAACTGTTCGGGGTTATTTTTCAATGCATCTGTATAAATAGGAGATTGTTAATACATATTTTCACAGTTCCTGAATACCTTACGTTGAAACAATGGGAGTTGAATTTTCTTTTTATGCTCTTCATCTCTACAAAATGTGCTTGAGGAGAGGAAATGAATTTTTTCTTAGGCTTGTGTGATTGCAGTGATGCAATTTGAGCAGTCTAGGACTACAGAGGATTATTATCTGAAACATTGCTTGTTTTTGTTTCGAGTCACGTCCTATGAACATGCACTTAAACTTTGGGGGGGGAAATCTGGGCTTCTTTAAAGCCACTTAGAGACGTTCATTAAAAGTTCTTATCAGAATTAAGTGCCAAAACGTTAAGTTTTGGGCTATAATAAAGCTGTTGCATGCCTGAAAGAAGGTAAGTGTTGGTCTTGCAGTAGTGTGAGAACTGAAAGCTTCTTACTATTGTAGTAATTATGAGTCAGGATGGTCATTAGCCTGCTGTAACAAGTAGAAAAAGATAACCAAACCTTCAGCAATTGTTATCTACACATTTTTCACTTAGAGGGAAAAGCGTGCATGTGCGTTCCAGCAGTTTCTTTAAAGAGTGTATGTATGCAGCATGCAAACGGCTCTATCTTTGGTGTAATTTTTACTTGCCTTATTTTACAGAATTAGCGTAAGCTTTAACGTGGGGTGGTAGGAGATCTAAGTCTTTTTTCCAGGTCAAAATACCCCTTTAATTTGGTTGGGGGCTGGGGAGAGAACTGCCATGAGCCGAGTGGCCTGTTAACTCCAGCTACAGGCTTGACCCAGTTACAGTTCGGCAGCAAAGTGTGCAGAGCTCTGGCATCGCTGGGAAGCGTGTGTGCTCTTTGAGCTAGGCCAGCCCAGGAATAGACAACTTTAACTTTGCTGCAGAAGCAGCACTTGGATGCAAATAAGATGGATGGCAAAAATAGAAGAAAAAGAAATTAGCTGCATTTTGTTGTTTAAATCTAAAATACATAGGTTTGGTGCATTGGAGAAGAGGTGAAGTGAAGATGCTAATGCATTATTTTGTTAGTCTTTCTTTAATTCTAGCAGTTAAAAACAATTTTACGCTTCATAGTTTCTAAGGGTAAAAAGCTGCCAGTATTTTAGTGAAATGCATGAAAATACGAGTATTTGTGTGTGCTTGTGCTGATGCAAACAATGTTGTTGCCATACACATCAGCCCCTTCTGTTTATATTTTCATAGTGACTGTTTTTTCTGGTCTTAGTTTTGGTTAAATACATGCTTTCTGTGCCTTTCAACAAGTGATATTAATAAATGTGAAGTTCTAAAACTTGTTATTCCTACTGTTGTAAAAGTGGGATGATCGGGATGATCTTTATTTTACAGTGTTGATGAGAATTTGAAAGGCATAAATAGGAATGGAATTTAAGTTTGTCTGTCTTCCGTTCTTTTAGTGAGCTCAGACTTCAGCTTGGATTAAGTCTGGCCGCTTTTTCAATTCAGCCATAGTTTCAGTAACTCTTGGTAGGGAGCGAGTTGTGCCAAAATTTTAAGAGGGATGTTTATCTGCTGCAAGTATGTTCAACCATACAAGGCTTTCGATGGACAAAGCTGTCTCATCCGTAACGAAAGCATTCGGCCCAGCAAAGCCATGATACATTTTAAACAGGATTAGAATTTTTGGCCACCATAATTGTGTTTGATTTTTCATGAGAACACTCAGAATTCTTCATTGAACAAAACAAGCACAGATGCCTTTCTAAAACGGGCATTTATGCTGAAGTTGTGCAGCTCAGCTGGCTCATTCCTTTACTTAGAGACCTTACAAGAAATGTAGTTTTGATTATTTGTTGTCAAACAGTGCTCTTACTGTATTGGCACTATTAAATGTCAGATATGAGTATAATCTACCCTTAGAATGTTTTAAGCAACATGATGGTTGCAGACTTATTTAAATATCATCCTATTCTTGCAGTATGCATATACAAATGATACAGGGTTTTTCTTTTGCATGTTCAAGCCTACAATAACAGTTATGTCCAAGAAAATAGATATCTTGATTTATGCAAATAATACTAGGTATTTCTAAAACATGTTTGAATTTATGTATCTCGTAATTCTTACTAGTCGTCATAATGTTCCATTTACGTTATTCACAAAATGAATTTAAAAAATCACTGCAGGTCTCTGTGGTTACTACTTGCAAAGGAGAGATTAAATGATTTGATTACAGTAGAGTTTCTAGTACAACTTCAGATCTTTTGTTACTCTCTTAAATACAGTTTTACCTAGTAGGAGAGAGATGCTCACTATTGCTGCATGGTGAGGCTGTTGTGTGAAGCTATTGTGTGAGGCTGCAGGAGAGGTTTCCGCATGTCTGACCTATTCTCACTAAACTGGACAGGGCAATGGATGTTTTCTTGACTTCTTAATATAGCTGAATCAGTGCACATAGGAAAGACTCATCAATAGTTACAGATCAGCATTTCAAGAAGGTCAGGGAAACTGGTTTCTGCGTGGTGAGCATTATGCTAATTCAGTTGTTAAACATATTAGAATTGCGCTTCCTTTTGCTTCTGCAGTGCTTGCAGATTCCATCAGAGCCTTTGCTCTGCGCTTGGAGTACAGGGGGTTAGTTTTGGACAGGGAGAAGCTTTCTTGTATGCTGTATTGTAATCACATGCAAGAAACGTGTCTGCAGATCTCAGTTTGAATCGAGTTCTTTACGTAAAGTACTTGCTTAAATAGTGTCACTTTCATGCTGGTACTTATGCATGAAGATGAAATCTAAGGACGTGATACCACGATGGAGAGGTTGAAGCCTTGTTTAAGATGAAATACGTATTTTCTTCTTCCAAAGGCACTTTGTATTGGGATAAAAGGCCAGGGTAGACTAGCAGCTGTAGTGATTGAATTCATTGTTTATGTGCATGTGAAAATGAAATGAGAGTGTGTATTGAAGCAGATGTGTAACTTAGGTCCCGTTACTGACACCTCTTACAAACAATATTAAGCCTTTTCTCTCATATTTGGTCTTGAATACTAGGAATGTATGTTAGTATTGTTTCCTAGCAGCATGTGTAGTATCTCTAGAGATTATTTGTGATGCATTAAAGCGTATGTGATATACCTGTAATGTAATGATCACACAGTGTTGTGTTTGTTCATGCTGGACTGCTGCACACAATGTAAAAAGCAGTTAATTTTGAATCAATTTTTTTGGGGGGATTGTAGGTGTATGGTTGACTAAGATGGTTTTTGCACAAGCTTGGCTCTGTAAGGAGTAGGTTAGTGTATTTTTCAAATTGTCTCCAAAAGTCTCACCTTGGCTCTATTGAGTTTCATTTTTTAAATATTTTTTTTTTAAATGTAACAGCTTTAATTCCAGATTAGTACACTTTCAAAGTGCTGCCTTTATAGATGCTGAAAATGGTTACTTTGAGGTTAAAGATCTTGCCATCTTTTCTGTTCAGCTTGACTCTAGAAATGATTGTGCTCTTATGTCTGTTACGTCCTTTCTAATAACGCTGGGAAGTTGAACTCAGTGGTATTGCTCCTGATGAATTAGAAGCATCGTTGTACCTCGGGACAGCTGGAGCCTTCCCACAAGTTCTCGGGGCAGGGTGACTTCTGCTATCTTGCCTACCTCCTGCTCAGGGCTGCTGCAGTCTGGATTTTTCTTAGTGCTTTAAAACCTTTATAAACTGTGGCCTGCTCCATTTTCTGCTTATGTTGGCTCCTTCAAATACTGTGAGGCAACTCTATTCTGGAGATCTGCATCTCAGTATCCTGTTAATTACACTGGTTCCACCAGGACTCAGTTGCTGATGGGAGTGTGGAAAAAGCCTGTGAATATGGGAGGGGCACCTAAACCCAGCATTTTGAGAACATCTTCAGGAGTGTGGAGAAGGAGGTAATGAAGCAGATGGCAGGTTAGCATCTGGAGAGCTTTAATACTGGTAACCACATATTGGAAGGGAAAGGATGCCATTTGGACACTTGGCCGTCTGGCAGCTTCCTGCTCAGCTGCTCCTGCTTGGGGGGGGTCCGTCCAAGTCCCTGGCATTGCTTTGAGTGTGGTGACCACTGCCAGTGCTTGATGGGCTCTGGTTGTGGAGCTGTCTGATGTGTTTGAGACCAGGGGTAGCAACTGCTAACGAATCAGATAGAGAGTCAATACCTGAACTTGTCTTCAAAGAGTAACTAGAGAATGTACTGTTGGCCAGATTCAATGGTTCTGCTCTCGATAATATCTGGAGAGTGTACTGGAGAGGAGGCTGGAGTGAAAAACTTGTTGGGGCATGAGTGTGTATTTTAAACTACATAACTAACAGAAGGTTGTTTATAATTGTTTAACCAATATTGGCTTTAAACCAATGTGCAAGACTGTTTATAATAAGTTGGACTGGCTTTTATTAGGCATCAAAATCTGTAGGGTTTATCATTTTGCTGCAAAATAAACAGGCCACATGCTGCCTGAACATTGGGCAGCTTTGGTCAGGTAGATCTCTTCTTCCATCCTGTATAACTGTTTTTCATTGACCCTGATTTTTATTGCTTTGGCTCTTGAACCTGAAGACTTCTGGGGAGGGGAACTCAGGTTGATCAGTGCGATTCCTGGGCAGAGTTTGTGTCCGGTAGTTCAGATGTATCTTTAGTCCATGGTGTGCTGGTGGGTTCATAGGTGATGAAACAAAAGAAAAAAATCACCCAGTTGTCTTCACTGAGCAGGCAGCTGGTCTTCTGTTGGCTCATCAAGTTCTAAACTGTAGATTACTGGAAACTGAAAAGAAATGATACTTTGTGCTTATGTCATTTCTGAAGCATCCTCCACTGGCTGCTGTCTCATGAAAGACGCTGGGATGTGTGGATCTCTGATTTCACTTACCAGCCAAAGATACAGTTGGCCTTAACATTCGGCTCCTTGGATTGGCATGGCTCCTGTTCTGTAAATGGTTTGATTCGGATGGGATTCCTCCTGCAGAAGTTCTGGATCCAGTGTCAGTTACCTGTTGTTTTCATGACAGTGTTGTACCACTATTTGAACTTGCAGATCTGTAACAAAAAGGCCAGTGAGGGAGTCAGCTCAGCAGATTCCCCAGTAGCTCCAGGACTTACCATACCTCTTGAAGTTGGTGAACATGTCTTGTGCCTTCCGGAGGCATCCAGCAGTATTGACAGTGAGGCGAGACCCAGGATCAGTTAGCCATGCTTTGCTGTGTGGCTTTCTGGGGGCGGGAATGGACAGAGGTGGCAAGCTGGGAGAACTCGGTGTATTCTGGTTTTGTTTTGGATCAGATTTCAGTCAAAGGAACCTTCTTTGTAATAACTTTGGAAAAATGTTGTTTCTAAGTTCACTGTGAGACTGTTCTCAGGTTACTAAAATGCTATTAAAATCCCTTCTTTGGGTATGCCCTGAGAAATTCAGATCAGGTGCAGGGGCTGCTGTAATACTGGTGTGAGTGTGGTTAGGTGGGCCTGATTTGAGGGAAGCTTCTCAGTCTGGATGCTTGCAGGCAAGTGAGTGCTCATGTGTAGGTTCTCAGGTCTGGGTGGACTGTTGAGAACAGACCTGTGATCTTTCGTTCCTGCTGATTTTTGTGAGCTCCAAAATATGCCTGTGCCAGCTATTCATTATTATCCTGCCTTAAAATGTAGGTGATCTCTACAATGTACCATGTATTCTTTGACAGTGTCTGCATTTTTTTTTTTAGTGTTTTTATGTTACTCTTTTATCTTCATTTTGATGTGTTAAGAGTGGTTCTGTGGCTTCTGTGCTTAAAACTTACCAGAAAGTTTAAATAAACACTGTTTACTTATGGTTAAAAACGCACTTCTATGCTACAGCTTGTGAATGTAATTTAAGTAGCCATTTACGCTTTCCTTCGCCTCCCCTCTGCACCCCCGTTAGCGCGGTGTGCCGGACGTGGGGGTGTGTTCCACACGAGTGTTTGTTCACAGCCAGGCACTTCCAGGTTCTCAGTGCCTCCACGGTTTGGATTTCAGTGCTGTTTTGTTCACGCTTCTGCTATTCTTTTTTTCTTCTGCCCCCCTCAATAAAAATATTAACATTTTACGTGTCTGAACTGTTGCTTTTCAATTAATAGGCAATTTTCCCCTCTCTGTGCTTTCTCAAGCACATAGGGAGATTGAGGGGATTGTTTTTGTAGTCATAAAGCTTCTGGATAGTGTGTTGACCAATAATTCATTACAGGCCTTGATTCTGCTGAATCACATTGTGTTTCTGAAGAGCAAGGTAGTAAATGATGGCTAACGTGCACACGCAGGCTTTGTGCTGTCAGAGTTCTTGGCTTAAACATTCTTTTGTTCACAAACGGGAAGAAACGTAGTGTCACTGCTTTGGTTCCTCATAGTCATACAGGACTCTGATGCTGTGTCTAATTTGTATCACTTTTGGAGGAAGAGGAAACTCCTCTGTGGATTGCTGATAACAATAACCTGCTAGCAGGTAACAAAAGAAACACATGTACAAATTAGCAAAAACGGCCAATGTTTCTGAAATGGGCAATTGCATTGGTGGGTGAAAAAAAACTTAGACTGTTTCCTGCATATGTGAAAAGCTAGGTGTGAATACTGAAGGAAAATGGGAGCCTTATCATCAAGGTAGCAGCAGTAGCTCTTCTGGCACATAAAACGTTCTTGACGTAGCAGCTTTTTTTATGGGTATGCAGTTTGGGGCAGATTATTGATGCCTGACAGGAGGCAGCACCCTGCTGCAGTAACGTATCCTACCCAAATTAATGCTGTGTTGAGTATACAAGGAAGAGATCAAAGAGCTGTCTGAAAATTGTTAACAACCTGAGAGGGAAAAAGATTGATTTCAAAGTATGTAATTGTTTTGTAGAGCAGAGGATGACGTAAGGGATTTTGGCCCAGGGAATCATAAATGCCACCAAGTATTTTCCTTTTAGAACAATATTTTATTTGACTCAAAATAGATCCACCCATCTCTCGCTAGTCTAGTAACTTTTTCAATATTTGTGGGAAGTGAGTGGAAATTGTAAATCTGATGGTCATGTCCATTTGAATGAGTTGTAATGGCTCCATCTGTATATTGAAAGACATAACTAGAGTAAAATTAATCCAGTTGAAGATTGTTAACAATTGGCTTGTTCAAAATTGGGTCATCTTTTAACTAAAGCATTTGAATTGCTGCTATAGGAGCCACAGGTTGGGAAAAGGAGGGTTTTTATCAGATAACCTACCCTGCATCATATGTAGTGCTGGGTAAAACAGCTAAGAGACCGGTATTTTCCGTGCTGTTTGGTGTTGGCCTGCCAGAACTGGTGCTGAAGTTGGATTTTCAACGTGGTCAGGCCGTTGCTGAGTACACTGGAGAATTTCCCCCCGAGCTGATGCCTGTGACATGTAAACCCAAGTCTAATTTCAATTCTACTATTCCCTCCATTTTGCCTTAAGTATTTTTGGGTTATGGGGACCATGCATAAAAAAGGGTCAGTCATAAAAACTCCTCTGTATTCGCACATCTGAGAGAGACGTGTTGGGATCTGCTTCTGCTGGCACACAAAAGGAACCTTGTCAGTGAAGCTGGGGTTTGTCTTGACAGTGCCAGTCAGCCCTGTGCCTGCAGACCCCGGGGCTCGGGACGGAGGTGCTTCCCCCTTTCTAGGCAATTCAGTGTTATGTGCGTGCCACCGTTGTTATTGTCAGCTGTTAGGAATGTCGTTAGTCAAAATTGCACATCTGAGAGAGACGTGTTGGGATCTGCTTCTGCTGGCACACAAAAGGAACCTTGTCAGTGAAGCTGGGGTTTGTCTTGACAGTGCCAGTCAGCCCTGTGCTGCAGACCCCGGGGCTCGGGACGGAGGTGCTTCCCCCTTTCTAGGCAATTCAGTGTTATGTGCGTGCCCCGTTGTTATTTGTCAGCTGTTAGGAATGTCGTTAGTCAAAATTTGCTAGATAGTGCCTACGGCTTTTTTTTTAAATGTTTGTACCCAGCACACTTAGTTGCATTCTGTGGTAATTCTGAGCTGAATCTTGGAGAAGCAAAGCTTGGTGCAAGGCGTTTTTCTAGCGTCAGCACTCGGCGTCCCTGCTGGCAGTGCCTTTAAAAGCTGCTCTGTGAGACCACCTGCCTGCCTTGGCATGCGAATGGGGGGAAGTGAGATCGTGTTGTGTTGTGTATTAATGCTAACTCTGTCAGTCTGTTGTCATAGCATTTGTCTTTTCCAACGGTAACAATGAGATACCATTATTGTCCACTTCAGAGAGGCACCGCCATGGTGCAGCTTTGTGGCAAGCTTGATCTTTAAGACAAAGCTTGCTACAGCTTAGAGGAGCAGGCTTAGAAATTGTTCATTTGCTCATGGAACAGAATAACCTGTTCCTGGGGATCATCTGGTCCAACCCCCTGTTCAGAGCAGGGCCAGTTCAGAGTGTCTTTCTCCCATTATGCTGCGGTTCATTTCTAGAGTAGTGCTTGGGACAAGTATTTTGGGCTTGAGTATAGTTGCTTGTTGACCAAGCTGGGCTACATGCTTCTGTTATGACTAATGCAAATATTTGAAAGGTAGAATGGTGGACTGAATGGAGAAATTGCTGCTAGACAGTATTGCCTGTCTGTATTGAAAGGAAATGTGTCGTTAGCAGCAAAATCCAAAGCTGTTGAACAGAGAGCTTTTTCGTGTATTTTTTTCCAGTTCTTTTCTTAAAAATAAGCTAGTGAAGACATCAAATGGTATAGCTGTAACAGCTGAAGCAGAACATAAACATTTGTAACAAGACTAGGCAATGACAAATTTCTTTTTAGCTAGGTGAAAGCTTAGAAGCAGCATAGTCTATTACAGCGTCTTTGTTCTAAGTATTTCGTCTGTAGGTGGCACATGCTTTTTGTGAATGAGTCTTTTAGCTAGTGATTGTGCAGCTCAGAGTCTATCCTTCAAGACAAGTACAGGTGTAAAACTAATACAAGAGACATTTTCCCAGGGCCAGTTAATTTTTGCTCTTTAATAATGGTTGGCAGTAGCTGTGTAGTGGCCTGAGACAGCTGCCTTTGAACCTTCATGGTGAGAACAAATCCTGAGGATTAAAACAGGAGGAAAGCGGTTGTCTTTATGGAAACTGTGCAGTTTAGCTTTGCCCAGGTGTTCTGTCTTGGAGAAGATGCGCATATATATATATATATAAATTTGTAATCTCGCATGATTCTTTTTGGTCTTCTATCCCATCACTCTGTTTCCTTTGTCCTCCATTTTATGGGTTCAGGTTTTCTTCAGATGATTAAACTGTTGAAGTGATCTCCTAGAGTGTTGAAAGCAGTGCTCCAAGGCCAGTAGCCTCGGGTTTTCTTAAAGTTTTGATGAAACTACTTTGTTCTTTTCTCCGTATGGTAATACGTTAATCTCTTTTTTTCAGCAATCAGACAAATGTATAAAAGACATAGCATTTATAAATTAGTACTGGGGATTCCAAGTCAATCACAGAACACGTGAGCTGGTTATGCTTTCTGAAGGGGTTTACTGGACCAGGTCACAAATGTGTTTTCCAGTGCTGGAAATCCTGTTAGAATCTGAAGAGGAAGATCAGAGGTTTATGGGCTTTTTACAGTCCTTTCTGACACAAAAGCACCTGCAACGCATAAAGGCAAGCAGGAAATGTCTTCTCACATCACGCTATTTCTGTAATACAGTGACCTTCAGAAGCTCTGTTTATATGAAAAGATCCGTTCCCTCTGATTCCTTCCTGGGTGCAGAGGGTGATGTGTCAGGTTTATTTCTGAAGGCTTCATAGCCTTTGCTTGCAAGCAGTAGTTCTGTGAAGGCACTTGCCTATTTTTGTAACAAGTAGGTGGATTTTTTTTTTTAATAAACCAAAGCCCACAGATCTGTTTCACTCGATACTTTGACTTGCGTGCCAGTTGGGGTCAGAAGCAGATGCATCTCTCATGAGTAGTGGGAGTGTTGCACCTTTGCAGTTGTCATTAGCTTTGCTTGTTTCCATACTGGCTGGCAAGCTTAGCAAGGTGTTCTACTGCAGGGATTTTCTGAAGGGTGTTTTAACTTCGCATTTGCTCCACGAAGTAAATAGTTTCAATGTCAGTGTCCATGTGGTTTTCACCAGTATTTTGGGAGGAAACTGTCCCAATAATATTGTTGCTGCTTATAAAGCATTTGCAGCAGCTGGTACCTCTGAAGGCAGCAAGCGTGGTACAGTGGTAGTATCTGTGTCCGGTCAGCTCTGAGATCAGAGACAGTTGTCCTTTGTCTTCCCTTACTGCCAAGAGGACAAGAAGTACATGCAATTACAGTAAATATTTTCCGGTGTGGGTGGTCTCTAAGCTCCTTTTATTGTTGAAACATGGTATTGAATATGGTATTCTGTAGGGGAGTATTAAATGGAAGAATGCCAAAGTTTGTTTTCAGTCCTGTATTTCTATCTGTGCAGCAGACAGCTGGCTTATCCATCTCCTTACTCTCCTTCAGCTGCGTCCATGGTGTGCCTGCCAAATGAGAGCATTCACACTCAAAAGCTGGAGCCTCCAGTGAAAATGCAGCCCTGCCTCGCCTCTGTGGGCTTCAGCTAGAAAGGCGTGGTTGGAAGTGCCGCCTGCTCGAGGTCAGAGGGATCAGTAGCTACTCGATGTATTTTTGAAACAATAATGAACCAAATTTCACCTCTTCTAAAACAAGGTCATGGAGACCATACACTCAAAGGAAGTATAAATAAATTATTACGTGATTAATTTCATCGTATTCATGATGTACAGCGTAAGAGTATGAAAAAGACATAGCCAGGGATTTAACCATGTTCCTTTAGAATCTGTGCAAAAAAACCTTATTCTAGTCAAAATTTATTTTAAATACAGTTAAAAATCAAGTTAAACTTCCTGCAACAAGGAGACCATGTTGTTCCTACAGATTAACCAGGAGGAAGTTTTATAATGATTCTGAAAAGGTTTGAGGAGAAATTTGCCAGGTTGCAAATTAAAGCATCCACCCTCCGTTGTGTTAGGGTATGTAACCCTGTTGACTTTTGGGAACTGCATATAGAATAGAGTTCTGCCTGAAACAACTGAACATCTTCCTGTAAGAGCCTTGGTTTGACTTCTTTTTCTTTTTTCTGTTCCATAGTCATTTTTTCTTGCTTGTAGCCAAACCTGATCATTAATATTTCATCTGGCATGCAATGCAATTGTTTCTGGAATGTCTTTTTATCACGCTAAACTGCATATAATGGGGAGAAGTTATCTGCAGGCCTTGTTTGTAGGTGAAACGCATTTATGAGGATGAAACCTAAAAGAATATTCACAGGAGTTGAAGCTGACCACAAAAGCAAATGTTGATGACATAAGCAAACAAAACAGCCTGCTGGGAATACTGACCTTCCGCACAAACATGCTCTTAGCCTGACTTCAGCCTTACCCAGTAATTCGTGTTGTTCCTGCTGGATGTCACCCTCCATTGGCAGAAATCAAGATTTTGCTTTTGTTCTCTATTTCAACGGCCGAAAGAATTGGACTTTCTGAAAATACCCACCCACTAATGAGCCAGGTGGAATCCCTCATGCAGAATGCTAGCTGGAAATAAAAGATGACTCATTTAGGAGGGTGAGGATGCACAGCATCTGGTACAAAAAATGATGACTCACCAACATTTCAAAGCATTTTTCCTTTGGTTAGGGTTTGTTCTAACTAGGTCTCATGAGACTTTCAAAGCAAATTAGACCCTCTGTGAAACTTGGAAGGCAAAAGAGTTTACTCTGAAACTGTCAATGAGAGGGTTGTGGAGGATGAAATTGTGGAAGAATGAGATGTAATGAGGTAGTTGTACAGGTCAGAGGAAATGCCTAACATGCTCTTTCAGCCTGTGTACTCTTGGTGGACCTCTCTCTTGAGGAGAACACACTGGCAATAATGTACAAAGAGGAAAAACCCTAGCCAAGAGTCTGGTTTTAACGAAGTTTATCTTGACAGAGAAATAGTTGCCCTTAATTGTCTGTGGAACGGCGGTAATTGTCCCTAAACTTGCAGTGCAGAACTTCTCTGAGATCTTTTCAGAGCTGAAAACCCTGAAAATGCATGAGGATTAATAATAAATGTGATGGCCATGCAGGGGAAAGTATGGTCGCAGTTGATGTTTGGAGGGATCTCTCTTTGCTGGGAAGAATCACAGATTCTTCCTTTAAAACCATTCAGCACTACAGAGGAGAAGAGCATTTTGTTGGACAGGAGGGGTGGCGGGCGCAATGTCCATCGGTGCTGCGTGATGGAAGCTGGGCTGCGTGGGGGGAAGAGCAACAGAACAAGCAGGCTGATAATCCAGAATCAAACTGGACATTTTTAAAGGGTGAAATTCTGAAACTGTTTTCTAGAAATAACCTTTTCTTTCTGAACAGAGTGCAGACATGCTGCTGGACAGGGAAGGGCTAGGGAGTTACTGCTTACTAGTGGTGACTGTGATTTTTTTTGTAGGTTAATCCTGTTTGGTTACTTTTTATACATGACACGCAAACATTTTGATGAAAACTCTACAGGACTGACAGCTGTGGAAGCAGACAATTGCATATAATTTTTTTCACAAGTCATTCCCTCCAGTCCTATCTTTGTCTCACAAATTCAAAGAAACTTGGAGGATGACTCCCTCTGCCCCCCAACTGTCACAGTGCGTTTCCATCTCGGTTATGGACAGTTGTGTTTTGCTGTTGAATCCTATTTTAACATAAATTAATGTGTTTTCCTGAATGATTGTCTCAATCAGTTGATTATCCTGCTACATCAAGAATGTCATCTTAGATCTATGCTGTCCATTACGTGGACACGCCGGCATATTTAACATCCCGTTTTTGGTTTGCTATAAATGTTATTGCCTGTGTGGGGCCAGTTTGAATTACTGAAGCTACTTGCTTGTAGCGCTTTATAATTTGTTACCCTTTCAACTATCTTACCTTGTAACATGGGTTAGAATATTTAAATTATTAAAATAATGGATATTAAAATATAAGGTGTAAAGTTTTCACTCTAGTACTGAGATGCCAGCACAATCAAAAGGATAGTTGAAAAATATTTCTGTTCTTTAGTGCATGTCTAGATCTCAGCGAAGCTCTAAGAAGTGATGATAGTTATGCAATTGTACTGGCAATAGCAATTAGAGATTTACAAGTGCTTGTAAATGCTGCTATTTATAGGATGGGTGCTTTATTTAATAAAACGCTAATCTTTCTCTGCAGTGGGAGAAAATGTCAGAGTGGAGTATTTCATCCTTGTGATGGGACTGGACTATAATATCCAAAAGAACAGTACTTTGTCCTCTTTTAAAAAAAAAAAACAACCCTAGAGGCTTCAAATAGGCTTGCACGTGGGGAATGGGGAAAGAATATTTTAAATTTTGCAGTGCTTTAGAATATTACTATTAAAGATCTATGGGGCTTTGCAGGTCACAAGATATCTGTCTTGTGAGATTTGGAATATGTATTTTTAGTTCTCAACCTATTAATTTTGATTATTGAGGAGCAGAACAAGTGCCTTGTTCTACTGAACTTCTCACTGTGAATCTGCGAAAAGATAATTTAAATGCATTTTATTGCTTGTTCTTACTTTGTGAATAAATTTGTCCAGGAATATTTTTAAAAATTAGAGCCAGTATGATAGTATTTTTGTTAATCTTTCTCTTTGAGAGTCCCTGTATGTCCTCTTAAATACAACTGATGGGTCCCATTTCAGTGAATGACGGTACTAATAACGTGAACCAGGCTTAAATCCAAGAATAGAAAAAGCCTTTTTTTACTGAATTAGTTGCATGATCTACTTAGTTACAAAAGTTTCAGAAGAGGGTGTTTTTTTCCTCTTCATGTTATTTTAACTGTGCTATAGTAAGTCTTATGTTCTTGACAGTATTCACACACATGGTTAAGTTTATTCTTTTTTTCATACATGCACAATGAGTGATTGGATTAAATAAGAATTAGCAGAGCAGATCCTATCAGCAGCTCTCCAAGTGTTGTAGGAAGCAGCAGAAGGATGATTGCTTCGGATAACTGACATGAATTGCTGTAGACTGATGCCAATATATGGTCAGTGAGGAGAGGAAGAAAAAAAAAAAGAAAAAAATTGGTCAGTGAGGAGAGGAAGAAAAAAAAAAGAAAAAGTGTTTTTTTTAAAGACTGAAAGATTTAAGATGGTGGAGAAGCCTTTTGTAGAAGGAATGAAATAAATCTTGTATTGTTTTGTGTTTGTGTGGCGTGTATGGTTGCTGCATTTGTTTTCAGTAGCTCCTGTGGCTTGCTATACCAGTGAAAACCTGCAGGACAGATGAATATACAGTCATGGGCAAAGCTTTGTTTTCAGAAGCTGCTAATACAAGTAGTTATACAAATCTCCTCCTGTATTTACACACTAAGGGAGTAATTTTTTTATACTGGTAGCAGATTTGCTGGTAAAGTTGTGGCTAAAGAAGGAAAACCTTGTGTTTATTTGGGAGTATTGTTAGTATAAACAGTCACGGATATTCACTGTTGGAGCCATGCTTTCTGGTTGTTTTCAATTTTATAAACGGGATTTTTTT
>NW_008795858.1:147570-153070 GCF_000699145.1 Aptenodytes forsteri | reverse complement strand
ATCCCTGCCGAAACCAGGACAGTATTTCATCCAACATTGCAGTGGGGAGCAAAGGGGTCAAGAAACTCTGCTCAGGAAAGCAGGTGACTAAGCAAGGCTGGTGGTGTGGAGGAGATGATCCTCCCCTGAGGGAGCTGGGTCCAGGCACCCAGGCAGAGTTAAAGGAGTTGTGCAAGCGGGACAGCAGAGTGGGATGTCAAGGGATGTCAGGAGCTGCCACTGCCTCCAGCAAATCCGGCCCAGGAACTCCCTGGGGACCCGGGCTCTCTCCCCAGGATGAGGGACAGAGCTGCTGCTTTCCCCTTTGCAGGTTCAACCAGCAGCAAAGCTGAGCACGTGTCCCAGAGACACACACACAGACACACGCACAGGACACATACACAGATGGTCACACAGCCTGCCACAGCCAAGACACTGCCACCAGCAGCACCCACGCGTAGGATCCCCATCACACACCAGCACCCACAGCCATGTCCCCTCCTCCTCCAGGGCTGGCACAGAGAGACGGTCACTCGTGCAAGCACACACACACGCTTGGGGTTCATAAGCACAAACACGCTCATGGGTCCCCTAAGCACCATCATGGCCTCTCTGCTGCCCAGGACCCCTGCCCAGACCCCGGCTCTCTGACCTACCCCACGGGTCCCCGACTTGCTGGCTGGTCCAGCTCGGTGCTTGCTGCAAACACGCAGCACTTGCACACCCATCCCACGGGCACCCCACACTGGCGGGTCCCCCAGGTACCAGCACAGACCCCTGCCCACCTGATACCCCAGCCCGGACCTGAAGGCCCCCTGCTCCCAGCTGGTCCAGCCTGGTTTGCTGGTGAATACCCACGCACACCCCACACACACCTGGGTTGGGGGGATACAGACCCTCACCCCCTCAGCAGCCAGCACCAGGCACATGGGCTGTGGCCCGCGGTCCCACTCCAGCCGCCAGCGTGGAGCCCCTCACTCACCTCACTCATGCCAGTCCCCCCCAGTAGCTGGTTTTGGGGACACAGACTGTTCCTGCCGTAGTGGCTGCAGATTAAAGACTCCCACTTGCTCCAGTAGCTGCATTGGGACCCCACTCACTCCAGTAGCTGACACCACAGCCCAGGGGCACCCACACCCTGGTCTGACCCCAGTACCTGGCACCAGTTTTCACTCTCTGACACAGATCTCACCAGTAGCTGGCACTTAGTCCTTGCAGAACACATGCACATGGGATAGAAAGTGAGATTACACAGAGAGACAGTTACGACAACATTTTAAGAGACAGGTGAAAAAAGATGTAATAAGAAGATATAAGAAAGGACAGACTGTGGTGATCAGGGGCAGGGCTCGCCCAAGGAGGGGACTGACTGCCCCGTTTCGTGCAGAGCTGGTCCCTTTTGCAGCCCTTTCTGTCTCTCCCTCCTTTGCTCCCCCCCTCTTTCCCCAGCTCCCTTCCCCCTCCACTCCTTCACCAGTTTGCACAATCCCACCGACCCCCTCCTACATCCCCAACGCTCCAGTTTGCATCCTGATCAGCATACTTCAATATGATGACTAGAAGTGATTTAGTGCTAAAATGTCCTGGATGTTTCCTTTACACATAGTGCTCTTACCACACTTTATTTCTTTTAACAATTAACTCGTTTATATTTCACACAAGTTAAAGCCACGGTTGTCTAAGTAAGTACTTGTTCCTCAAAGTAGCTAGTCCTGAAAAACCCTAAACCAAATTTCATCATACTTTGAAATAAGTTAGGACAGGTGACCTTTATTCTAAGGCATGATGCAGAAACTATCTTGAGCTTTGCGCTGACCTTCTTTGTCTTCAGAAAGACATACAAACCAAAATTATTACCAGATGCAACTGAATCGTTTTTCTTTGTTCTCAAGCTCTGTATATCTGTCCCTTCTTTTTCTTTATAGTTCATGTTAGATAGTTATAGAAATGTAACTCAGTACCTTTTTATGACATTAAAAAAAAATATTTGATGTGTTTACATACAGTAGTCAAATTAAAAGCCTCCAAGACTTTGAGCAGATATGGCTTTATAATTAAAAAAAGATTGAAAATTTGAAATTAAGTAATGTTTGTGATACCCAGGAATCAAACAAACTAAAAATGTACCTGAAAATATTTTAATTGAATTTCAAAATGTTCTTTCACAGCAGTAGCTTCAGTAACTTTCACTACATCAATCCCTGCATAACATTGAAGCTGCCTTCCATTTCTAAAATAATGGTTCATTAGCAAATGCTAGAATACAGTTTGTTCCTAATAATTAAAAAAACCCCAAACAGTAAAACATTTATAACTACTACTAAAAAAATAACACTTCAGCCTAGATTAGAATTGCTAACTTTAAGGAATGAAATATATTTTCTGATGTAATATTCTTATTGTGTTTACTTGCTAATTTATACATTTCAGCAACAAGCATCAGGAATTCTGGTGGTTAGTATAAAAGAGAGGATTCTAGTCTAACAACGCAAGGGACTGCACAGTTTATAATTTACACTGCAGTAAAAGTAAAAAGAGGAATAATAAGTAAGGAGTAGAAGAGTTATTACAAAAGAGTTTGAGAAGATAAAAAGGAAAAAGAGATGCCATGTTTCCTTCTTCTGTAAGAAGGGCTAAAAATGCTAGATGCACCTAACAAACTTCAATTGTCATTTCTTAGGTAAACAACTTTGAAACTCAAGGTTCAAGTGGTTTAGGCTTTGACAGACAACCTTGCTATTGTTCATGTCACTCTTCTCCTGAATACTTAGCAGTGTTGGGGATTTTTTATTTCACTTCTTGAGGTGAATTAAACACGTGTTTGTGCTTAAATATATATATAAAAAAATAAAATAATGAGCAATGCATGGGGCGGAGTCCTACCGCCATAAGCGGTTCTACAAGGAGTCTGCACAGATGGGGCAGTAGCTGTTTCCTTATACGGACTGGGACCAGCGCCCACCCTGTGAGCATCAGCATGGGGCATCTCAGCCCGGCCTGGGGTCCATCCCCAGCCCAGCTCTGCTGTCCAGAGGTGGCCCCTGAGCTCGCTCACATTCCAGATGGCTGCAAGACCAGGCTGCTTCTTATCTCATCACCAAGGGAAACTTCACCCTGGCATTCCTGCTTCCAGCCAGTCTAATGCCTTCTGCAGCTGGACCTTCTCACCCTCCATACCAGGTCATTCCTCGGTTGTAAATTACAGGAGCTTGTTACTTACTGAAGGGTTATGGATCCTAAGCTTGAAGGCACCTAGAAATAATGTTTCAATTCTGATCCCTGTTGTATCTAAATCCCTTCCAGCAACTAGTAAAGATCCTTAGTGTATGGCATCCTTACAGGGGTTCGTTCAGGCACCTGACTCAGTCAGCTGCAGTTGTTTGTTACCCAGGAGAGTGTATATTACCTGTGCCATTACCTTTCCATATGGACACTGAACCCACCTACCTGCCTCTAGGATTGTGTTGTGGGTGTGATCCTAGTTGGTGTACTCACAGTAAAAGCCAATTTGCTCATCAAAAAAACCCAAAACTGTTAAAACCTTTATTGGCAAAATGGGATTAATATGTTTCTCTATATCACAGGGCTGTTGTGATGATAAATCAAGTGAGGAATACTGAGATACGAGGTATGCAGAAACCATACAAATAAGAGATAACTAATACATGAGTAGAAATTGGGCTGCTCAGGAATTTCACACCGTAGTCAGAAATATGACCTATGGAGCAGAACCCTATATAAAGTGGCGCACAGAACGCAGGCTTGAGAGCTAATATTTAAAAGCCCCAAAGCCACACAGTCCCACGTACTTCAGACTCGATTTAAAACTGGAAGAACATGCAAAAATCTTCATGAAATATTTGAATAACAAAGTTACAAATTACCTTTTACTCAACTACCCTTAAAGTACAGGGAGAAAAAATCCACTGATATTGGAGTGAAAAATCAGCAGTCACTACAGTCAGTAAACACCTGGAGTCATGCCAGTACAAAGCCTATGCGAGACTACAATTGTTACCATAAATCGGCAGATGATGAACTCTCTAAGACTCAATTTGGAGTTTTAGAAAGCAGGCATTCTTTATTACAGCCGGGTGCAAGGTGGAATTCCACAAATCAAGCACGCCTATGGCTAGATCACCGTTACATTTATACACAAAAATTATAAGGTAGTACACTCCCAGTTACTCTCTTCTGTTCCTACGCTTGTACGGGGGAAGGGTCTTCCCCTGGGCAAGGGTTTTCTTGACCTGTGGGCGTGGTTTTTTAGTATTATAATGAAGGCAGTTCACTTCAGGACACCTTAAAAGTAGGTTTTGTTGCCAAGTTGGCCAGCTAGGTATCTACCTTGCCAGGCTGTCAAATAACTCATCCTATATACAATAGAACCTGGGGGCTCTGGTTATGGTCTAGGGGGTCCAGAGAATAGGGAATAGGGACTTCAAGCAACACAGCCTCAAATAATAAGCAACACAGCAACCTATACATAATGCTACCATAGAGGCTAACTTATTGGAATCAAAATGTTCTTATAGTTGATTATTTCACAACCTAAAGATTCAGTAAAACTTAAGATGAAGTTCAACACAATCAGCTTCTTTTTAATCTGCTGATATGTGTGCCAAAAAATAACTCTTACACAGCTAGCTACCTACAAAATGTTTCTGCTGCATTAAGTACAAAATTAATAGTCATAGCTGTCAGCAACAAACCAAGCAATCAAGAATCAAACACACCAAGGCAATAATAGTGCTAAAAATATTTGGCACACCTTACTTTGAAGTGTTATGCAAAATAAAACGCTACCCAAAATCCAGCTTTCAGAAAACAGCTTTATATTTCAGTAATGCTGTTAAAAATTTCATACCAAAAAAAGGTTGTTCATAGAGAAATCAAAGTAGCTATTTCTCTTGAAAGTGTTATTTTAATAAAGGCTGAAGTAACACTGCTTTAACCCACTGATGGAATAATATTCAAAAAAGTGTATTTCACAGCACTGCAGATAATTTGCAAGATTGATGCTTTTGCTTTAGCATACAGCCAGAAACAAGAGCATTCACAAGAGCATTTTACAACACTGTCCACCCTGTACACATCACTATGGTACCTCAAATTCAGAATGGCATTAAAGCTCAGGTTTGTACTAAAAATGAATTTTAAAAGCCTAGCTAAGCCAGTCGATTTTGTTCTTTTGTGGTAACGAGCCCAGACATTACCAGAACGAGACCAGCTCCGGGCACACACCGTGCAGGGAAATTAACATTATTTCATGCGGAGAAGGGAAAAACCCTGACGGGCAAAAACGGGACAAAGCCGGGCCCGCGCCCCGGTCCCCGTTCCCGGTACACCCCCAAAACCGGGTTTATGATCCCCTGGCGGGGGGAATACAGGAGACCGAGTGGAGGGACTTTCCCGCTGACAGGGAGAAGACGTGCGCGGCTGGAAGCAGCCCCGGAGAGCTGCCAGGCGAAAAGCTGCGGAGCCCGCAGTAAATGAAGGGCATAAACGCCCCTTCAGCTGC
>NW_008795858.1:136263-147097 GCF_000699145.1 Aptenodytes forsteri | reverse complement strand
CCCCCCCCGGCGCCCTGCTTCCCCTCACGGCCTCGTTGTTGCCTTTCCTGATGCATACCTGGCTGCGCTGCCGGTGGCATTTTTAAATACGTGGTCTATAAAAGTTGTTTTCTGAAGTACTAACCCTGCTGTTAGGAATTAAGAATATTCTTTCTATAAGAAGAAGTTATCGAACCACTGATAATCTCCCAACTTCCCACTAGACAGTACGAAGGGTTCACAGCTCAGGCACTACCGTGTTTACACCGGCCCTTTTCCTGCTCTCCCTGTTTCCAGAGTCGCTCCTGAATTAGGGGAAAGGTGAAGGGTGCTAGGTCAGGGTGGCCTGGCAGCCATGTCCCTCAGGCAGCAGCAATGTCCCCCGTCGGGATGCGGCCACCTGCCCAAAGCGTCGCTGTGACAGCAGCAGGCAGAGGAGGCGGCTCCACCTGACGGCAGCCAGTCCCTCACAGATCAGAAGTGACGCTTTGGGCACAGGTGGTTGGAGTTCAGCCCCACCAACAATTGCGCCACTGTCGTGGCGGCATTTCCAAAGGTGGCAGAGCTGGTGTAATCCTCCAAGGGAGGTGCGTGAGGAGTTGGGTTTGAGCATGGCTACCGGTGACTTGTCACTGGAGCCACCGACTCAGACAATTGGGAGGTTGACAGAGCAGGCAGGTGGTCGCCCAAATCCTTACATGTTGTGAACCACGGTCCTTTGTCACTCCTTTGTGTCACCTCCAGGTATGAACCCCCCCTGTCCAATTCATATTTCCATTTGTTGGGGGGAGTGTAGGATTTTTTCAGAGTAAACTTCAGTGTTGACCTTGCATACCACTCTGGTATATGAAAGCCATGATCGGCTTAAGTTCTCTAGCATAAATTTGACAGCTTCTTTCATCTAGGGTATCATCTTTAGCATTATTTTGAACTCAGGACTTTTTCTAGTTTAGACAAAACTTTTTGGTGGCAAAGCTATATACAACTGATCATCCTTAAAATAAAAAAAAAGTGATTACAATTACCTGGCTTTTTTTCAACCTCATCTTCTTCTTGTCTGTTTCCAGATAAAATAAAGTATAAAACATTTGGGAGGATCGAGGTCTTTCTAGATGTTTGTTGGTATTGTTTGATTGTTTTGTTTATCTATATAATGGTGGTAGCAGGTAGGGAAGAAGGTAAAACTTACATAAGAACTCAATACACCATTTTGCAATGGCTGTGACTTGTGAAAACTCCAAATAAGCAATATATTGCCTACTGGAAAATACAATCTGAACTATTAATACACTCACTTAACACTTCAGTATTCAGCACTTCTATGCCTAGCAGTGGTCTTCCTGCATTTCTTCACCTTTTAACTTCATAGATGTTTTCAGTATTCCCTGAAAATATTTTTTTTACTGTGTTGATACCTATTCTTGCCTGTGTTCTTCATGCTTTGTTGTGCACTTGTGCTGCAGTCAGGCCAGTAGCTTTATGAGACTTGAGCTGCAAAGATCTTACACCTCATGTTCTTTTTTTCTTTTGCAGATGCTCCGAACCATTGCAGGGCATGGATGGAGATCACATTCTAGTAAACCTGCTCAAAACATACATATAAGCAAACCTGGAGCTGGCTTTAGCTTTGGTAAGTATTGCAGTTTTTGAAAGAAATAAAACAGTTAAGGACAAATTGCAGAGTTAGGGAAAAAAAACAGAACAACTGTATTGCATTTCAGTATGAATTTACAATGAAGGTATTTATTCTTAGTAGATTTCTATTCTTTTTTTAAAAAGTATTCAAAAACCAAAATTACTTTCTTCTCCAGCTAGGAAAGCCAGGTATGTGTGTGATATTTATGAGATTTTCTTCTTTTTTTTGACTAATGTCTGTCTTGAGCTTTTTTATTGCCAAAGTTGCCCTAGCTTTGAATAATTATCTCACACTGGCTTTTAAAATGTTAAAATAACTGTATGTAGTCTTAGTCGAACTTGGTTATGAAGGAATGTTATAAAGAAATTAATCCTCATCTTGGCATATTATATACGTAAAGCATATAAGCAAATTTAGTGGGTATATAAGTATATAAGCAAATTTAGTGGGTCAGCAGCTAGATGTTTGAAACTGAGTAGCCAGAATTGTCAAATAAGGAACATTTATCTGCCTCCATCTCCTCCTTCATTTAATTAGCACAGCATGCTTCTTGTTTCTTTTGGTAATGCATTTTATGTTACATGTACTTCCTACTCTATTTTCAATATTTTACGGATAATTTTGTGCATTGTGGGCATTCATTAGAGATCAGTGGAGGTTTTCTCTAGAGAGAAAGAGGGAGTTGAGCTTCTTTGGTTTCTGGAGAGGCTCAGGGGTAGGTGCTAAGGTAGGTGCTGGCGGTTTGAATTGTCCTGGAAGGAACTGAGACTTGTTTTTTCTTTTCTCATAGTCTGACAACTGGCAAAATTAAAGAGAGCTGCGACTTTATTTTTTACTTTCTTTTTTTAATAGAACTTACTGATGAACAGAAAGAGTTTCAAGCTACTGCTCGTAAGTTTGCCGTGGAGGAAATTATTCCTGTTGCTGCACAATATGACAAAAGTGGAGAGGTAAATTACCGTGCAGTAGGGGAAAAAACAGATTTTTATCTTAACCTGCATAAAATTAAAAATGTTAACTGTGATGAATCAGAAGGTGATTTTCCCTGTTTATTTCAGTATCCTCTTCCGCTCATAAAACGAGCTTGGGAACTTGGTCTTATAAATTCACACATACCAGAAAGCTGTGGTAAGTAAACATTCTTTTTAATCTGTAAAATAAAACAAAGAAAAGGACTTAGAGGAGATTTATATGTGTAATTATGGATTCTGTATAAAATGAACAGTTGCATACTTGAATACTCTAAATTTAATCAGTAGGCAGGTTGACACATACAAGTGTTACTAGGGGTGGATGCAATCAGGCAACAGATTGGACAGATCACGATTTAGTAATTTATGACCAGATTTTCTACCATGATTACAACTGCCTAATGTTACCCTGGTACACCGTGTCAGCTGATGAGGCAGAGAAATTAGAATAGGCATATTTTGATCTAGTCTCTGACACAGGCTGGAGCAATTTAAGAGTTTATTCCAGAAGGACGGTCTTCCAGTTTAGATGATGTGCAGTACAGCAGTGCTTTGGCAGTGCTTAGGTATATGACTAACCATGGCAAAATTGTTAAATTTTAGATTTTCTTTTTTGCATTTATATTACCTGAAAAAGAAGTTGGGGAAGTGTCCACAGCAGACCCTACTTTTTTTGAAGACTCATGAGAGGGTGTATCTTGTATCAAAAATGTAATTAACAAGGTTAAGGAACAAAGAGGCAAAAGGAGCAATTGTGAGGATAACATTTAGTCAGTCACAAATTCTAGGGAAACTCAGAAATAGCTGGACTATTGCAATGTGTAATCACTTGGTTATTAAATTAAAACTTACAAGTGACAAATTGGACACCATTCCTTTACAAAGTCTCCAAGGGAGAGCTGGGAAAATACATACCAGTAAGCCTGATATACCATGTAAATTAAGAGCAAGGAAGATGAAGCAGAGATAGAGTGGACACACATAAACATGATATGCTAGAGAAGGGTTTTTGTAAAAGGAAGTCATGGCACAAAAAATAACTGGAGTTCTCTGAAGTAGCTAATAAGTGTGTGAACAAGGGATGCCTGGTTGGTATAAAATGCTCGAACTTCCAAAATGAATCTGAAAAATCATCAGGTTTCATAGTGGAAAAATCAGCAGTGCAGTCTTGCTGGCACTTGCGCTATTTGGGATACCTATAAATAATCTGGAAAAGGAGGTCAATAGTGAGTTCATAGAGTTTACTGATAATACTAAGTTATTCAGTATAGAAAAGATGAAGCTGGTGCGAAGAGCTGTAGGAGAAGGTCGTGAAACTGGGTGACTGTTAAAATGGCAGATGACATTCAAAATAGGAAAAATGATGCACACAAGAAAGGAAAGAAGCAATCTAAACTTCCCAGATAAAATGGTGTCATCTGAACAAGTTACTACCTCTGGAAAAAAAAGAGATTTTGGGGGTTATAATATATAGTTTTGTGAAGATGTCAGCATAATGCCCACAAGTGGTCAAAACCATAAATTTAAGGTCAGAAATTAAGAAGGGAATGAAGAAAAAAGCAGAAGCCATAATTATGCTGCTTCTCAAATCCAAAGAGGCACTTGCCTCTTTAATTCATTATGCAGTCTGATCCTTCCACCTCAGAAGGAGGAGGTTCCTAAAAAGATGACAAAGATGATAAAAGATACAGAACAGCTTCTGTATGAGAAATGCCTAAAATGCCAGTGTCACGGAGCATGTGAAAAGGGATTGATAGCTCATTGTCCCCTTCAGCACAACTAGAAGGCATCAAATGAAGTCAGCAGACAGCAGGTTCAGAATAAATGAAAGGAGATGGTTCTACACTCAGTGTGTAGTTAATTTGTGAAACTCATTGCCTCTGGATGATATTGATGCTAAAATTGTACATAGGTTCAAAAAGAGACTGGGTAAATTCAGAGAAGAAATGTCTGTCAAGGACTAGCTAACAAAGATACCAAAGATACGTTTGGCTGAGGAAGTCACCTGAAGGCTGGGGAAAATATTTTGAGGGAGTATTGCTGTATTTTAGTTACTGTGTATATATATAGTATATTGTTACTGTATTTTTATGCACTTCCCAAAGTGTTGGCTTCTGTCAGAAACAGGTTACTAGGTTGGTTTTCTGACTGATATGGTTTTTTTTCATTCCTAAGTGCTGTGGTAGCTCAGGAGCCCTTGTGGCCCTTTCTCTGCTTCCTAAGAACTCTTAAGAAATTCTCAGATGTAAAGTAGTCGGAAGATTCTAGTGGTACATTCTTGCCATTTTGTGCAGCTTGTCCCACCTCAAGCACACAACACCCTGGAACTGCAAGGTGTCATTTTTAAGTCATCTGTTACTAATCTGACAAAACTTTAGTTAAAAACCTTGCATGGAAATGTCTAATGAAACACAGTGCACAATCAAATGTACGTGGGGAATACGTTTTTGATAATTAATTTTTGTAAATCACTAGTATGTTTCAATTTAAACTCATTTTAGTCAAATATTTCAAATTTAGGTGGTCTTGGCCTTGGCAGTTTTGAAGCATGCCTTATTACGGAAGAGTTAGCTTACGGATGTACAGGGGTTCAAACTGCCATTGAGGCAAACTCCCTAGGGGTAAGTTCTGTCTTTTCTTACCTCCTTTAAACTAGAGTCTGTGCCCTTTAAAAAGATGGATTAATCATCTAAATGTTTTCTTTCAGCAAATGCCAGTAATCATTGCAGGAAATGAGCATCAGCAGAAAAAATACTTAGGAAGAATGACAGAGGAACCAATGATGTGTGTAAGTATAACTTAGGAACGCTGTAGACTGTTCCTAAATCATATTAATCAGGTTGGTTTGTTTAAAACACTGATATCTACTCACAACTTAGCCTGTTTTGGTTTGTAAATAAACAGTGGCATTTACTGAAAGTCAAGGAATATTGAATTAGATGCATTCAATAAGTAAATAGAAGATATTACCTGGAAAACCATCCTAAGTCACTTACTGAAAATGAATACCTTTTAATTCACCTTCAAGAGAAGGTGTAGGAGTTTAAGAAAAATGCAAGGTTTATATGAGCATGAACTCAACTCAGGTGGGCATTAAACTGCATTTATGAATCTTAAATATTATCTACTTGTTACATAGAAAGAAGTAAAGATGCATGTGCAATGCGTTAAAATCTGAACAACTAAGCCTCATAAAATGAAGAGCACGGTAACCATAGAATGTTACTCTCTGCTCTTACTTTCAGATTTTAAAGGTCCTCAGCTTTCATATCTGAGATTGTGAAGCATAAGGAAGTGATGACTTAGTAAAAGTTACAGAATGGTTCTGTTTATCATTAAAGTAAAAGACAATTTTAAGTATTATTATGGATTTATAAGGAAAGTTAACCCTACACGTTTGGATTCTTGCTCAGACAGTTGTTGGGGTTTTTTTGATGTAATATTTTGGGGTTTTCCATGCAGTTCACTTAAAACTTTTACAGATCAGTTTGGTGCACATAATTCTGCAATAATTTGTGGTTCCTTAAAAACAGAACTTTCATTCCTCAAGATTTTGTTTTGCATTTTATTTTCTTCTAGGCTTACTGTGTAACAGAGCCTGGAGCAGGCTCTGATGTGGCTGGTATAAAAACAAAGGCTGAGAAGAAAGGAGATGAATATGTTATTAATGGTCAGAAGATGTGGATCACAAATGGTGGGAAAGCAAACTGGTGTGTTGACTTTTGACTCATGTTACATTTTCTGTTACTGTGTTCTAAACAGAGGTGTCCCCCCCCTCCAAGTTAGATACTAGTGTTTCTTTAAAGATCTGTTACAAATCTGAACGTTTATTATGGTTCACCATACTGCACTTCAATCTGTGCCTAATTTAACAGGACAAGGTATAAGAAAGCAGTCTCAGTGCTGTGCAATGCCTAGAAAGGAAACTGAGTGATGACATGACAACTCCATTCAAGAATGCCTCTCAAATTTTGCTGCTGTCAAACAAAATTAATTCTGCTTTCTCTTCAGGGAAGGGCAGCAACAGTAAGAGTCAACTTGCAAAGTACTCAAGAGGCTTAAATTACAAGTGATCTTGCTTTGTGGGTGTGGTGACCGAGATCAGTTGCTTCAGATTCTACTGGAAACATCTCTCACTTTTAGTGAAGACAGAAAAGCTCTAGGATTGTGGTGTTACATTTTATATTCTTAAGGGAAGAAATTTTCCAAGTGTCAAAGAATCCAGATTTTGCTGTGGTGTCTATGGAACATGCTTTACAATATAGAACTCTTTCATCATGTCTCGCATAAGATCATGCTCATCCCCAACACATAAATTCTTTTTAATTCAAGAGGAAAAACTTTATACATTTATGTATAAAGTTGAATTTTCTCATTATTTATTTCCTTGTTCAAGGCAGAACTGTCAAAGAGAATCTACTGGCTATCTTTTGTTGTTACTGAACACCATAAATGTGATTTACAACTGTTTAATTTCTAACAAAAAACTTACCTACAACTTACGCTTTGAAGAATAAAATGAAGATATTTGAAATCAAGAGGATAACATAACATTTTGCATGGAATACTGTATTTCCTAAGCAATAATTTTAATGTGCTGTGAATAGGTTTCTTTTGTACTATTCATGAAGCTGATTGTAATATTAAGACTCACAATACATGGAAAAGGTGGAGAACCTTTGCATGTTGATCTGAAGTAATTTTATTAAATCTTGACTTTTGCGGTAAGAGATGCACTGACACTCCTCTCCCTCACTCCCTCTCAGTTTATTTTTGGAAGGGACAAGAAAAAAGGGTTG
Organism: Aptenodytes forsteri; assembly: GCF_000699145.1. Taxonomy (NCBI): domain Eukaryota; kingdom Metazoa; phylum Chordata; class Aves; order Sphenisciformes; family Spheniscidae; genus Aptenodytes; species Aptenodytes forsteri. The sequence continues at coordinate 139,712 of NW_008795858.1, read as the reverse complement.
TTAACTTATTGATAGATCTATTATATGGTACAAACACACATAAAAACATTCAACATGTTAGCTAAAAAAGTATCTGGTTATTAATTGTGAGGATAAACTGACTCCCCTCGTCTTTGTTTTACACTAGGTATTTTTTGCTTGCTCGTACCAATCCAGATCCAAAAGCTCCTGCAAGCAAAGCCTTTACTGGATTCATTGTGGAAGCAAATAGCCCTGGAATCCAAATTGGAAGAAAGGTGAACACCGTATCTCTTATTTGACAAGCCAGGAATTATTATTCGCTTCTAAACCAATACTGCAACAAATTGCCATTAAAGAAAAAAGACTGTTAAGCAACTGAACATTTTCATGTGCTCATGTACAATCCTTTTGTTTTCACAGCATACAGCAACTATTCATAAGACATACTTAATAATTATAATTTTATTAATTCAGATAAGGAATTATTTGGAATAGTCTAAAGACTTTGCACAGCTGCAAAAGAATCTCTGAGAACCATTTAATTGACAAGTGCCAATTAAGGTGAAGTAGCATGCCTTGAAAGTGTAAGAAGCAAGGTGGACAACTTTAACCATAAACACACGGTGTGCTTTAATTTTAGCTACTCCTGCTCAAGGAATAGGCCTCGGAGACATTGGTGCTAGCTCTCTTTTTTTGGGGGGGAAACAAAGAAAGTACTATTTTTAGTAGCAGGCAAAATTGAACATTAGGAAAGGAATCGGAAAACTTGAAAATCTCATTCATTTATTTGTTTGTAGTACAGCTGTATTTTACTTCTGCTTGCATTTTAGGATCTTTACCTTTTCCTCTCCCATCTTGAAGGATGTAATTGAACTAGAAACAGACAAACGAGTGATTACAGCTACAGAATTAATTTCACATACAGAGAAAGTAAACTGCCCAGCTTTGACAAATTAAGGGCATGCTGGTCTGTAAATGCAAAACTAGTTTTTGTTGTGTATATGGTGATTTTTAGATAAAACTGAAGTGTTTGGGGGGGGAAGCTTTGTTTATGCTTTGAGTAAACTGAAGAATGAAAATGTGTTGTACCTTGGAAGAATCCAATTTAGTTGCACCTCTCTAAATTTCCCTTTTCAGGAAATGAATATGGGTCAGCGCTGCTCTGATACAAGAGGTATTGTCTTTGAAGATGTGAGAGGTCCCAAAGAAAATGTATTAATAGCTGAGGGAGCTGGCTTTAAAATCGCAATGGGAGCTTTTGATAAGACCAGACCACCCGTAAGTATCAGAAATAAGTTACTTAAAACATATAATAGGAATTTCTGATTTTCATTCTGTGCTATATTTAATTCAGGTAGCAGCTGGTGCTGTTGGGTTAGCAAAAAGAGCACTCGATGAAGCTACTAAATATGCTTTGGAGAGAAAAACCTTTGGGAAACCAATCGCTGAAGTAAGTTAAATATATAAAAATCAATATATCAAAAAGCTATGTTTTCATACCAGATGCACTACTAGTTAATTTTCAATGTTGTTCCTTGATATTTAGGACGTGATTTATTATATCTCTACCATTGCTTGGGTCTTCAAGTATATAGGTCAGCACTATCTAAGTAAATCTAGCTATGCAGTAACTCCTGGGATTCATCAATAACTTATTGATGGTAATAGTAAAATCACAAAGAAAACTCCGCCCAAAACCCTGAAACTCATGTACTGTCAGGACATACTTAAGTCCTTCAATTCTAATGAACAGGGATTTTCAGGGAAGGAGAAAACCTCCCTGAGGTACGTGAAACAAGACTCTCAGTATTAATACTAATAGAATACATTGCCAATCACACTGCTTACCATGCTTAAAGAAACATCAATAAACGTCAAACTAAATACAGATCTCATAAAAAGTAAAGCACAGCTTCATAATTCAATACTTAATCCCCGTGACTAAGTAGATTTCAGAGTTAAAAACTTAAAGTCTAATTCAACATACAGTTATGAAAGCCTGATCCAAATTCTGTAGAACTCCTCAAGTACAATTTCCTGAGTGTGTTGCATTCACAAATTAAGAAATTAAGACGACTATATTCTTCTTGGATGTCACAAAATTTTAAGCAGGCAATGTTAACCTAGTTTATTTCATCATTTGTAGCACCAAGCAGTGTCTTTCATGCTTGCTGAAATGGCAATGAAAGTGGAACTGGCTAGGATGGCTTACCAAAGAGCTGCGTGGGAAGTTGATGCTGGTCGCAGGAATACCTACTATGCTTTCATTGCAAAGGCATTCACGGGTGATGTTGCAAACCAAGCAGATACAGATGCAGTACAGATTTTTGGAGGAAATGGATTTAATACTGAATATCCTGTAGAAAAACTAATGAGAGATGCTAAAATCTACCAGGTGAGTAGAAGAGAGAATGTGATCTTTATAGTAATGCATATATTTTATATAAAATAAACTAATGGCTACTTATTTGAAATCATGATGTACACATATAAAAAAAGTTTTGAGGATGAGAGCAATAATCCTTCCATTTAAAGAAAGGGCATTCAAATCAGACAAATTTTTGCACACAAAACTCTTTGTATTAGATCAACAACTTAACCTACACAAGAGAAATAAATTCAGTGGAACCTACACAAGAGAAATAACTTTAGTGGTGTTTTGTTTTTTCTGATGTGGTAACTCTTTGAAATTCTTGGACTCCTCATTTTGAAGCTTTTGAACTTTTAGAAAAAAACACTGTAGAAAACACTGATCAAAATACCAATGCCTGCTTTGGCATTGGTAGATGGTTTATGTATAATACTGTTCTCTTCATCACTTCTTGCTGTGCTCTAAACCTTCTGTCTGAAACTTTGGTATCATAAGCTGGGCAGATTACTTGAGTTGAGATATCAACAGCACTGAGTATCATGGATTAATTAGCTTGCATATGTTGTATTAACAGAAGTGTGGCACAACCGGCAGTGATTAGCCTTTTTTTTAAAAAAAAAACAACAAAACATACTCATATTTACTCGTTTAGCCTGTAGTCACCCATAATCCCCAGATCTTTTTCTGCAGTATTATCACCAAGAAATTATTCCATGTCATAATTCTTCTCTGTGCTACAGTTCTTTATTCAGCAAGAATGATTTAATTCTGTTCAGGAAAACCAGTAATCTTTATCTTTTCATCTCTTTCTGACATTAATAATGACTAGATAAAACACATCAAAATAGATGATATCAAGATATGCATGTGGACCATGATCTGTGATGTTAGTTATAACAGTTGTCATTCTTAAGATTCTAGGTAGTTGAAATTTCTTTTACAGCTGACTTAAAAATGAAAAGTATTCTCACTAGCCAAGAATTTTATTATCTCTGGCTTTGCTGCCAGCAAGCCAAATAGAACAGAGGGAAGATGCAGAATGTTTCTAGAGGAAAAAGCAAGAATACATGGTTAAAAAAAAAAGAGAGAAAGAGAGAAAGAGAGAAAGAGAGAAAGA
>NW_008795858.1:132618-136169 GCF_000699145.1 Aptenodytes forsteri | reverse complement strand
GAAAGAAAGAAAGAAAGAAAGCAAGAAAGAGTGTGTTGAAGGCAATAAATGGATGAAAGGGAACACGTGCTATGGTCTTGAAAGGCTAGTCAAAGAAAATACAACACTTTCAGCACAGGTGACCTCCTCCCCTCCACCCACCGTTTCAAAACCTACTTTGTAAAACCTAAATTATGTATTTCCTTCCCCAGATAAGACATTTCCCCCATCCTTCTTCACTCACTATGTCTGTTAATTTCATGAGAACCTTACTGAGTTTTGATAAGAGCATCTGAGAGAACAAGACTGTCTCTCAGTATCTTATATGTGGTTTATTGCATTTAGCCCATTGTAGTTACTCAAGTCGCACTGGAATTTTTTCAGTTTTCTCTGTCTTTCTGCACATCCTAATCCACACTGGATTAGTGCTATGAAGGTTTACAAGCGTAGAAAGATCTGTTAAAATATTTTTTAAATGATCAGCTAACATTATTTTAATTCTTCTTTTCAGATTTATGAGGGAACTGCTCAGATTCAAAGGATGATCATAGCTCGTGAACATGTTGGCAAATACAAGGCTTAAAGAAATGTATCAGGCAATCTGGTGCTGCTGTAGTGTTCTGTGTTCTCATGGAAGAGGATGTTAGTGCATTTCTCAATACAATTAGAAAGGTGTGGGAAAACCCCTTTGCCTTCAAAATCTTTGTATTGCGTACACGATTAAGCACTACTTCTGTACTCCCCATCCATTCTTTTACTTCGTTCCTCCTGACTAACAAACTTGGTGTTTTCTAAACATTTCTGAATTTCAAAGTGATTGGTTGTCATCTTTCCCCACTCACTCTCTTTCACTCAGATCTTTGGCTTTTGGTGGGAGAAGAGGTAAATACTTCCCTGTAGAATTTACATGATCAAAAGAGTGAACAAAATTCAGATTCTTTTAATTATGTTTTTTTTGTCTGTGAAGGCATTCAGCATGTAACAAGGAATTGGATTTTAGGTGTTTCTCTATTGTTTATAATGACACAGATTTGCTCCCACTGTTTTAGCACTGGAGTTCAGGTGGATATCAAATTAATAAATCTCAGAGCAATTTAAAAAAGCAATTCTGCTTCCTCAGGTATCAAATTAATAAATCTCAGAGCAAAAGCAAAAAGCAATTCTGCTTCCTCAGGTATACCATGTTGCAGCACATGGTCTCTCACTTACTAAAATAAATATGACAACACTGTGGTTTTGTGGTCTTTAGAAACTTGCATCTTTTAAAAAAATTGAAAGTGAATACATATTGACTTCTGGACCTTTCAGAAACATACATTCTCATAAATTACAACACAGATAGATGTTAATTTTCTCAAATGGTGGCTGGATTGCTACTTGCAGATTATCTATATTTTACACGTGTCCATGAGTCAGTATGAACAAAAACTAGTTTTTGTTTTCAAAAGATAGAGCATAATAGGACTTCTTTTCTGTGACTTAACCATCTTATTCACCTGAGTCCAGCAGACAGAAATTGTCATTCAATGCGTTTATCTCTATGCCTCAAAGAAACCTCTAACATTTATGAAGAAAATGCTTGTTTTCTTGTGCCTTAAGCAAGACTTCTTCTTTATGGATGAATGTTAAGTACGGTTCTTGTGGAATACAGGTATATGTTTTTATCATAGTGGGAAAAAAGAAGCATGATCATTCAATTTTATACATGTTTTCATTTTAACTGATGCCATGTGAAAGAAGTAGGAAACTGCCTTATTTTCAGTTATAACAATGCTGTTCTAAACTTGGATATTACTCCAAAAGCCCAAATACGATAAGGGGCAAGAAATGAGAACCTCACAACACAATGTTTTTTCACTGTAAAATTAGATGTTCAAAATGTTATTTCTGACAGGCATTGCTGCATTCTAATAAAAAACTATTTATAAGCAGAGAGGTGTGGTTGCTTTTATTCACTTTGCTTGTCACATCATTTAAATTGTAATTCAGGTAACTTGTCCAGTGCCTGAAGTACATTGCAGCTGTACTGCAGGTCTCACTACGCTACAGCCCCCAGCAGCTGAACAGCCCTTCCAGCTCAGCCCTACCAAGGCCTGCGTTGCTGTTGTCTGCACGTGTGCCTTAAGGATTTAGATAGTATCCAGCAGTAACAGAATATCAGCTTCAGGGAGCGTGGCCTCTTTCACTACTGCACTTCCTGAGCAAGTAAATGTTCCATTAGGATGATTCAAGTGAAAGTGTGTAGCTTTTCCTTAAGAATGACTTAACAACATCATGTTTATTTCAAATCCAGTATATTTAAACCCATTATTCCTTTCCATCAGTATATATACTTAACTACATTTGCAGCAGGAACAGCTGAGAAGGAGGAATTTTTGTGAGATTTTTTTTTTTTTTTACCTTGGATAGGCCCTTCTTTCAGCGCTGGCAGAATGCACTTTCCCCGGACTTCTTGGGGAAATTGCTCCACACTGGTGAGGCCACACCTGGAGTGCTGTGTCCAGTGCTGGGATCCCCATGTCCAAGGCATGGACGTACTGGAGAGAGTCCAGGGATGGGCCATGACGATGACAAAGGGTCCGGAGCATGAGGATGAGAGAGCTGGGACTGTTTAGCCTGTTGAAGGCTCAGAGGGATCTTATCAATGCGCACAAACACCTCATGGGATGGAAGCGGAGGGAGCCAGGCTCTCCTCAGTAGTGCCCACCGACAGGGCAAGAGGCAATGGGCACAAATTAAAGCACATGAAATCCCACCTGAGCACAAGAAACACACTTTTTTTTACTGTGAGGGTGGGTCAAATGCTGGTACAGGTTGCCCAGATAGGTTGTGGAGTCTCCATCCTTGGAGACAGTCAAAATCCCACTGGACATGGTCCTGGGACACTGGCTTTGGGTGGTCCTGCTTGAGCAGGGGTGGGTGGACTATATGATCTCCAGAGGCCCCTTCCCACCTGAACCCTCCTGTGAATTCATTTGCAGCTGCTCACCGAAATGGCCTGGCTTCCCTACAGTCCCTGTCACCCACCCTCTGAATGTAATGCTGGATGGTGCAAATCCTGTCACCAGGTACGAGGTTTGCATTGCTTAACGAAGTGCTTAATAGCTGTAAACAGCCATCTTATTTACCTGTGGGGAAGATCAATACTGTGACCTGCTGGACAAGTATTTGCTGTATTTAAAAAAAACACCCAACACCCCTCCCCCATCAAAACACCCAACGCCCCCTCATAACGCCCCAAAACCTCCCCCAGACACCCCCCCCCCAAAAAATACCCATCCACCCCGAAAAAACAAACCCAAAAAACAGACCTTATTTTCAATTGCTCTGTGCCAGCTAGCATTATACGTATTTTTTCATTTATAGTCTCAAAATGGTGTTCCCGTCTGGTACGGATCACGTCTGGCAGAGTCCAACGTTGGTAATTATCAGCGCAATCGGAATGACCGGTTTTAATTAGGAAGGAAAGGGGTTTATTTCTGAAGGGAAGCGCACTTGCCCGCAGCTGCTCTGGGGCTGAGCTCTAGGACCGGCTTCTCCACAGGGCCGCGACGGCCAGTGTGGCGAGCCGG
>NW_008795858.1:114865-132094 GCF_000699145.1 Aptenodytes forsteri | reverse complement strand
CCTTTCCCCGGGGAGGTTTCGTCAGGCCGAGAAGCGAGGCGGAAAATCTGCCCTGTGGTCAGGGTGGATGGAGAAGGGTCTGTGTCCAGACGGGCACTTACTGCTGGTGAGTTGCCCGAATTGTCCTGGGCACGGAAAACCCCTGAGCTGACACCACAGCTGACGTTTTGTTGGTGCTTTTTAAAGGTGACATCGTAACAGGACGCAGTGAGAAAACCTGATGGCCGAGCATGTTACTTTTGGAGAAACACGTGGCCTATATAGCTTTGTATGGGACAAGGAAAGGCAACTATGTAAGTATTGGCCTATTTCAGTGCCGCTGTGCTTTTATTAAGAGTAACAACCCTCACTCCCTTGTTGAGAGTTAGGGGTTATTTTTTTTTCTGAGAATTATACCGGTCTGTTCAGCAGTTATTTATTTGGTGTGTACTTTTCCCCTGAGAAAATGGACTTGGTCTCAGCCTTATTTGTTCACCGTAGCTATCTCCATTGTAGATTAAATGTCTTGCCATCTCTCCTGTCTTTCATTTTCCTTCTCATGCCAACCGTGGTGATAAAACAGTACCAAAAAGGCTCCAATGCTTCCAACCAGTGGCTTGATTGCTTGTGTCATGTGTCTCTAGTCCCATCTCAAGGGAGAAGTTTATCAATGGTGTTACAAATAAATAAGGTAGTGTCCTGTTTTAGGAAGAAAGTGTGTTGCATTTTAAACCCTTGGGTAGGACAGAAGGAGGCTGCCTTCTTGGGTCAGTGATGAGTGTTGGCATGTATTATCTGATCTAAAGTTGATGCCTATCACCACTTTAGCTCTAGAATTACTCTGAGACCCAGGAAGCTCCAGTTCCTTTTGGCTGCAACCGTGGAGCTTTTCCAAACTGTGGAATCAAATTCCTGTCACAAATTCTAACCCAGTGTAAGGAGAAGGGGGCACAGTTTGAGTTTTCTTCCATTTACGTGAGAGAGAGTTATAGTTCTTGGGTTGATACCGGCTGTTACTAGGAGATGCTTTCACGTTAACTGAACGCAGCTCTGGATACCCAAAGCTGAACAGTGTTAGCAAATGCCGATGTAGAGATCTGGTGGCAAACTTAACCTGCCTGTCTCAAGGAGCATGCATGTTCTTGATTCACAAACACTGTTTAGTCCCACCTGTGCATCCAGAATGCTTGAAGGGTCAGGTCACATCTTCCTTTGATTGCAATGAGCAGTCAGGTGTTCAGATTTGCTTTTTAGGGAGCATGCTATGGTTATATCTTTTCTCTTGGGGTTTGTTATATTATTTCTGAAATGCAATAAAAGCTCAACTGAAGGAATGTGATATCCAATGTAGCAGAGTGTGTTTTCATGAAGAAAAGACTTACATCAGTTTGACCCCCAGATTACATTGTTTTAAAATTTGTGGCCAGGTTCAACTTCAAATGTTGACTTGGGGTATTAATTGCTCAATGTTTGTGTTGGGAGAGGTCTGTTGGTGTGGATATGCCCAGCAGTCATTCATCTGCAGGTGTGGCTTGTTTTGGTTTAGCTTCTGGGTGTCAGTCTGCAAAAGAAAATTTGTAACTCTAGTCAGTCTTGCTCTAAAACCAAGAATAGTTTCTACTTCTGCCCAGGTAGCTGAGAGAGCCAGGAACATTTCAGGCAGGCCAAGAGTTGTGCCCCGGTATTTCTGAGAGTCCGCAGCTCTGTAGTTATCCAGTAGGGCACTACAGATAAAGTTTAAGCTGACGTAGCTCTTTGCAAGTTACACTATTTGAGTTTATTTGGATATATACACCAGCTGAAAAGGAGTTGTTTTCTTTTATGTGCAGTAAACAGATCACTGGAGTTGTAATGTGCACTTGTCAATTACTGAGGAAATTATCAGTGAGATGGAAAAGGAAGCAGTACAGGGGCACTTTTTAGTTAGGTTATTTTCTGTTCAATGTAAAACCTGGGTTTTTAGCATTTTGTTCCATATTTTCAATGGTGATTTGAATTTTTTGTTGTTGTTTAAAAAAAATACTATTTATTTCATCCCCTACCCCCCTACATTCTAGGAGAAACAGCTACAAGGTTCTCCCTCAGCGCTGCAGCAATCTTGGCACTTCTGGTAAGGCCTATATCATCGCTTGTACAAGTACAGATTCTTCTCATTAGCACTACTGAAGCTTCTGCAGTAGTGAGCTTGGTTAGGATATACAGTGCATTAGTTGCTATTCTGCCTTGCAGGGAAAACTGGAAGCTCTTGATGTGGGGAAAGCAATAGATTTGTTTTTTTCCTGTATGAGCTCAGATGGAGGATTTGGTTCTGAATCACATGCAGGACGGGTGAGTTTTTCTTTATGTGGAGATATTTTAAATTAGCCAGCATCACATACTGCCTATAAAAGTTTCTTTCCGACACCTGTGTCACCTGACACTACCTGCTGCTATGGGGACAGCCGGGCTCTTGATGTTAAGGCTCCTTGGTAGAATGAGAACTGGCCACAGGGTTGTAGTTATACTTAGAGCTTTATTATTCTAGAAAGACTTCAGGAATCAGGGTGGCTTACTGCTACACGGAATTTTCTAGCAACGAGCATAGCTTTCCTATTAACCTAAATTTTCAGTTCCTTAGACTTTTCAGTCACCTAGACCCTCTGCAGATCTGACCAAATGCTTAATAATTAGTGCATGATACAATAATAATAATCTAGACTGACTTTCAAAAGTCCACACATGCCTCGCTCAGTCTTCCTTGGAGGAAGAACAGCGGAGGCGGTGTCACTGTGCTTTAGCTGATGGTGAGGGTGTTCCCCCTTACCACTCCGTCATGGTGCAGGCGTTCCCGGTATCACACCAGGGTGTACTGGTCACAAATCCATCGGTGATGCCCAGTGATGTACCTTCCTTGTTTGCCAAATGCCTGTCCCTTAGTTAAAGTAAACAAATAGGCAGGCAGTTCTGAAAGCCAGGTAGAGACTTGAAAGGTTATAAGGGGGGGGGGGGGGGGGGGGAGGGAACAAAACCCAACCCAACCAGGTATTAAGTAATCCAAATTAGGCAGCCTTCCTTCTTCCCACCCTAGAAAAGTCTGGAAAGTCCCTGTTATTTGGGAAGCTGGCAAACCACTTCTCTGTTAGAGGCGAAGAGGAGGCACTGCTGGACTTAAAGCACTTCCCTGTCTCTAGAATTTTTCTGCTTGCTTTTCAAAAGTCATGACATAGCCAATCAGATGGCCAATTTTCATGCCAAAGAAGGCCTTCCCCTTCTTAGCAAGTCAATTTAAAAGTATACGTCTGTACCTTGGTTTTCCTTCCAGATAGCCTATTTATAGCTACCCATCTAATTTTCATTACTAGAGGCGTACTTGATCTTGTGTCCCTTTTTGAAGTTTGTACGCCCCTGTCTTACAGGTTAGTAGTGAAATTGGTTATCCCTCTGGCTACAGATCCATCTTGGTACTTCATGAGAAGTTGGTCAGAGTAGGTGGAGTCCTTTGTGTTAAACTGACAACGGGTGAGTAGCGGGGGAGTCATGGCAGTGTATGCTCAGCTTGCATGCTCAGGCTTGTACTTGATGTTACATTGATAGATTTGCTATTTAGCTCCAGTAATAGGGTTTTGGAGAGGTCTGGTAACAAAAACCAGCTGAGAAGTTCAGCAGGAGACTGAAAGGTAGAGATTAATTTGAGAAAATAGAATGAGACTTTTCTGTTATCACAAGTACAAAATAGTAGACTAGCAGTGTAGTAAGATAAGTGAATATTACAAATCTATTATGTGACTAAAATGACCATTTTGGGAATAGTATTGATGTAATTCTCCTGTTGTATCTTCATATGATTGATGAATGAGCGAGTTACGTTATTTCATTGTAACTTGTCCTCACAACAGCCAAAAAAACTGCTGTCGTTTGGCTGCTTATGATGGAGAATTCTGTTGTGTGAAATGAGTATTTGTGTCTAATTACAGACTTTACTTTTTAGTGGCCTTTGTACCCTTTTGGCTGAAAAGGGTACCTAAGCACAGCAGTTGTAGATCACAAGTCATTGTATGTAGGTAGTGCGATGTAATCCTTCAAAATTAATTTGATCTGAGATCATGAAATAAAAATTAAGTAATTATTGAATGTATTACACATCCTCTCGTTGATAAAAATAAAAAAAAAATTGCAGAATTCCATACGTGGGGTTGGACTAGATGATCTCAAGAAGTCCCTTCCAACCTAAATGATTCTGTGGGTCTGTTCAATTATGAAAATCAGGGAACAACTTGTAGGACTGTGTTTCAGCTTGCAAATACAGTAGGAACTTTCTTCAAACAGTGGTGTCAGAATAGATAGCATAAGGGTTTTGAGAGAATTTGAAGTGGTTATTAATGAAGGCATTGGAGCGTCATGCCGCGGGGCAGGGTAGGAGGCAGTGCCTGGCAGGACCCTGCTGTAGTGGCCCTGGGTGGCTGCCTGCCCCTGGGGAGGCGTCGGGGTCTGCGTCGGGCCCCCTCAGCGGGGTCTGGGTCTTCTGCTGGTCAGGGTGGCCAGTGGTGGTTCACCTCAGCCTTGTCGAGAGGTTTTGTCAGGCCGGGAAGCAAGTCATGGTGGATGGAGAAAGGTCTGTGTCCAAACGGGCACTTACTGCTGGTGAGTTGCTCAAATTACCCTCAGGCACGGCAAACACCTGAGCTGACACCACAGCTGACGTTTTGTTGGTGCTTTTTAAAGGTGACACCGTAACAGGACGCAGTGAGAAAACCTGATGGCCGAGCATGTTACTTTTGGAGAAACACGTGGCCTATATAGCTTTGTATGGGACAAGGAAAGGCAACTATGTAAGTATTGGCCTATTTCAGTGCCGCTGTGCTTTTATTAAGAGTAACAACCCTCACTCCCTTGATGAGAGTTAGGGGTTGGGTGCGTGCTCCCCAGCTGCTCCTCTCTTGCCCTGCTGTCCCCCGTGAGGTACAAAGGGGGCTGCTTTGTTAGTTCCCCTGGGTCTGTGATGGGGGTTGGCATGTATTATCTGAGCATAAATCTGAAGATGATCAGTTTTGCTCTAGAATTACTCTGAGACCTGGGAAGCGACCTTCTTGTTGCTCCTTTATCTGCAGGGAGATTGTAGCTGTATTTCCACGTGGCTCCCTTGATAGGATGCTGTACTGAATCTGGCCACAGCACTGCTGCTTGCTTGCTTGGCTTGATAAATGCTGCAGCTAGCATTGGTTTTATAGGTGTGGGTTACCAGATGTAGCCCACAACAACTGGATTCTGGTTCCAGGAGGTGGGAAACGTCAATAACCGCTTGTGTCTGGAGGGGGGAAAAAAAGTTGCATTATTTTTAGTGTCCCCAAAAGAACTGGAGGCACTATTGCTCATGATTGTTGTTGCTGTGCTGAAAACATGTGGGTTAAAGTACTGCATCAAGAAAATGATGTTTACGGGTAGTGTAGGTAAACAATGGGGGGGGGGGGGGGAAGGAAGAGAGAGAGATGCATATGAGAATTCCCTTTGTAGTGCCGCTTCAGATTGTGGCAGCTTTGGCACATGACAGTAAGTTTCATGAAAATGTTAGTCTTGTTATTTTTGAGACTCGGGGTGGTGATGTGCGTGTTAGTTTGGATGCCAAGATAATATCTGATGATCTGAAGTGAATCGGTGCCTTACTGCTTGCACGTGTTTAACTTGACATTGAGCTTGATACCTCTGTGCTAGAAAGTAGAGGGGAGGAAAGAAATGTAGTAGTGTAGGGATATACGTGTGCGTGTGCCATATGTATGCACAGACACACATAAAGCACGTAATATGCAAGAGTGGTTAGTATGTCCCAAGTTGTTAATGGGATAGAAAACATTTGATGTGCTGCAAACTTTGTAAATGTTAACTAAGGCATTTTCATTGCTCTATTTCGATGCTGTGCTTACCTGATTCAGAACTAAAATAATGCCCTGCTTAGGGGCGCAGTCTGTCGGAGTATTTGAGGATGAGCAGTGTTTCCTGGGGGCGGACAGCGATGGATCTCATGGGATGGCTGCACTGAATGAAGACGGATGAAATTCTGGCATTCATCTAATCATGTCAGTACAGATGTGGTGCAGTAAGGGCCAGCACAGGTCACAATTCTTGTCTGCTGTCAACCCTCAGCATGTCCAGGTAAATGTAACAGGGTAATTGTAGAAACAACTACTTGCAATTAATGATCTTGATGATTGGAGACTTAGGAACCAGGTGCTGTTTGATACCAATGGCAAAAAATATTTCAGTACATTATTAAGAAATAATCTAACGGGCAAAACTTAAGGATTCATCTCCAAAAAAAAGTATATATTCATATTTGGGAACACTGTGCTTTTAATGTTCCTTTACTGGTGATTTTGTCTGCATTCTTCATGAATTTTGTAGCAGTCTCTGCTACAGGTCTTAGTGGAATCTTGTAGATAATTACTTTTGGATTTTATGAATTCTTCTTGGTGTACATTGAGGTGAAAGACGTGTATGGCCAGAGGAAGAGTAAAGGTTTGGATTTTATAGGTGTTTATATGCACAGAAATATGACTATTGTAATATATAATTAAATAATTATGTAATGTCTATATAAAATATATATGCAGTACATACACTTGTGCAGTGTGTTTCCACTTTAGTACTATACAAAAGAAGTGTTGTGGTAGTCAGTTCTTCTGTTGTGTTCCTCAAATCTTTTTTCCTGTATAACTTTAAAATTATACCAGTCTGTTCAGCAGTTATTTATTTGGTGTGTACTTTTCCCCTGAGAAAATGGACTTGGTCTCAGCCTTATTTGTTCACCGTAGCTATCTCCATTGTAGATTAAATGTCTTGCCATCTCTCCTGTCTTTCATTTTCCTTCTCATGCCAACCGTGGTGATAAAACAGTACCAAAAAGGCTCCAATGCTTCCAACCAGTGGCTTGATTGCTTGTGTCATGTGTCTCTAGTCCCATCTCAAGGGAGAAGTTTATCAATGGTGTTACAAATAAATAAGGTAGTGTCCTGTTTTAGGAAGAAAGTGTGTTGCATTTTAAACCCTTGGGTAGGACAGAAGGAGGCTGCCTTCTTGGGTCAGTGATGAGTGTTGGCATGTATTATCTGATCTAAAGTTGATGCCTATCACCACTTTAGCTCTAGAATTACTCTGAGACCCAGGAAGCTCCAGTTCCTTTTGGCTGCAACCGTGGAGCTTTTCCAAACTGTGGAATCAAATTCCTGTCACAAATTCTAACCCAGTGTAAGGAGAAGGGGGCACAGTTTGAGTTTTCTTCCATTTACGTGAGAGAGAGTTATAGTTCTTGGGTTGATACCGGCTGTTACTAGGAGATGCTTTCACGTTAACTGAACGCAGCTCTGGATACCCAAAGCTGAACAGTGTTAGCAAATGCCGATGTAGAGATCTGGTGGCAAACTTAACCTGCCTGTCTCAAGGAGCATGCATGTTCTTGATTCACAAACACTGTTTAGTCCCACCTGCGCATCCAGAATGCTTGAAGGGTCAGGTCACATCTTCCTTTGATTGCAATGAGCAGTCAGGTGTTCAGATTTGCTTTTTAAGGAGAAAAAGCAATGATGAGATATTTTGTTGGGGTTGTACATTCCTCTTTGTGTTTGCAGTTGGTATTTCCTGGAAGGTTAGATTTGTTATGCATATTCACATACTCTTTAAAATGCTGTAAATGGCAGCTACTTTGCACAGCAGTTAAAATCTTGTGGGACTATTACATGTACCTTGCCATGTTCTTGGATAAGCATATCCCTATTGGTGTGTGTCCTTTTGTTTCTGTTGGTTGTTTGGGTTTTTTTCTTGGGGGGGAGGGGGGTGTTCTTATCAGGGGAAGATGATTATGAGTAGGCTTCAGTTGATACTGTGGTTTCCTGCAATTTGTACTTTCCTAGTGACTGCCTTGAAATGTGGCCTGAAACACTGCAAACATTTCCCAGGGGAAATAGAGGCATTTGTCAATGCCTATGTATTACCTGACACATTGTAAATAAGCCTGGTGGTAGATGTACGTGGGATTGCCAGGAACATTAATGATCAGGGTTAATCTGTCCATTTGGTCTGTAGCTTGCCCTCCGTAAGCCTTAGGGTAAGAGAATATACAGGGTCAAACCACAGGCTGGATGCAGAATTGTCCTAAAGGCAGTTTGAGTACTCTGTGGGCTTTGTTTAAAGAAGACAGTAGTGCTCTGCCTGATCTTCTAGGATCTTTTTCCAAACTTTGTACTAGTGTAATAGTTAAACATTACTATTCTGTAATTACCTTGTGTAACTGGAACTTTTATACAAAAGCAACATTAATGGAAAAGTAAAACTCATTTGAAACTAGAAGGTGAGATGCGTGCTTATTTTACATCATGCGTGCAGGACTGGATTCCTGCTTTGAAACCTTCCTGCATTTACTCTGCTAAACTATACTTAGTTTTTCAATACAAGCTTATTTCTGTAATTTTGGATCTGTTGTGTCACAGGATTACTGGCTATAACAGACCAGTTGCGTCAAATGTTGACTTTCTGGGTTGGTGGCTTTGTGAAGACCAAGTACCTTCTGGAGGACTCAACAGGTGACCAGAGAAGGCATTAGATGGTTGCTTTTGTTCAGAGCTCACTAGAGATTATTTTTTCCAAATTTGAAGAATCTGTGGAAAATGTCAAGACTCTTATGAAATGCTTTGTAAACTAGCTTTTGCTTTGATTCTTCATTTTGTCACTAATGCTTGTCACCCAGTCTTTAGCTACTCTTTGTTTGAGGCCTCACTTTAGGAAAGTATATGTACTGAAGTATGTCTTGC
The DNA here is from genome assembly GCF_000699145.1 of Aptenodytes forsteri. Lineage (NCBI taxonomy): Eukaryota > Metazoa > Chordata > Aves > Sphenisciformes > Spheniscidae > Aptenodytes > Aptenodytes forsteri. Next base: position 123,338 of record NW_008795858.1, on the reverse strand, counting down.
TGACCACTTGAACCAGTAGCCTGTTAAATCAGGGCCTGAATATTTTTGTCTATGGGAATTAGCTCTTTAGGATTCGTATAAAAATTACTGTTTTACTGGATGTTAATCCCAGGTATAAGTGTTTCATGTCACAGTAGGAAATTGTATAACCTGGAATAAACTCCTCTGACAAATGGATAATCAATCAACAGATTCTTTTTTTCCCCCAAAAAAATTGAAAAATTACTTATGAAAAAGGTGCTGTGGATTTTTAGCCTCTCACATAGAAGGTGAAGGCTGTTTCAAAATTACATTCTTGCATTTTTGTTTCTTGAAGAGGGAAGAGGTCCTCTAAAAAGACTGCATCCACAAACTTTCTTTTCTTTTACCACGAAGAAATTCTTTAAGTGTTGTTTCTCTTGCAACAGTATTACAGTAGCACAGCTAGCAGTTTGCAGGATCACCAATATGATTTACAAGGTCATGTTTAAACCAAAATCAGATAATGTTCTGCTTCTCTGTTTGCCAGTTACCTGATGTATATTACTCATGGTAGGTGCTAGCATCTCTGGAGGTGATTGGCAGGTTACATTGGATTGACAGAGAGAAACTGTGCTGCTGTATTGTGGCTTGATGGGGAGACTGGAGGATTTGCTGACAGACCAGGAGACATAGTAAATAACTAAAAGTTTCCTTAATGGAAATCTTCAGCTGAAAAAGTGTTTTTTCCCATCTGAGTGTAACTTGTGACCCAGATTTAAGTGTTTTGCAGAGCTGCAGTTTAATTAGAGGGAAAGAACAGGGTAGAGTTGCTTTAGAAGGCTTACTTGGGGAGCTTGTAATATTTTACATTGCACTTGCACTGCGACATCCCACACTGTAGTCAGTTGCTGTTCCTTACATAATTCTGGTTCCTGAAACACATACCATGCAAATTGTTTCTCATGAGACCACTTAGAAGATTTCTGTAAAAATACTATTTTAAAAAAAAGCAACAATTTGTAAGCTTCTAGATACCACTGTGGGTTAATTACTCTTCAACTCTTGGTGCTTTTGCCTGATCTAAATGAGTTAGAAATTACTATCAAGAATCTCTACACCCCAATGTCTGTTCTGTGCCAGCCAGCCCACCCACTGAATAAATCCTCACATTTGCCTAGATGAAGGAGGAAGATGATTTTGAGGTAACATTACAAGGCTGGGGGCATGGATTTTCCCTGTGGTTGAGAGCATGTTACGGTTTATTTAGCTGGTCTGTTCTAATTTCAAATGGGAATAACTGAGATTGTCCAAATAAAGAAGTAAATTAAGATCATGTCATTCAAGGGCACTGGTCAGATAAAATTAAAAGTGTTACGAGACCTCAGTGCAACTCCTATAGAACACTTGGCTGCTGATTTGTCAAAGGTCAGGGGGAAATTGTAGCTATTTTATTACATCTGTCTATGTCTCTTCCTTTCTCCACAAATGTGTTAACTGATGTAGCTTTCTGTTTCTTTGTAAGCTGATAAATTCTTTGCACTGGTGGGGTAGGGGATGTCTTTATTCTGCTCTGTTACTTGGAAAGTGTTTTGGGGGTGTTAAAATGGACAGTTTTTTTTAATTTCTGAGGAGCTCACAGGAAGACCTTTTTCTCTTCAGAATGCCCCAAGAAAAGCTTAACATTTAAAGTCCTAATGCTTTTCTGGTCTTGGGATTAAACTTGAGCTATTTCTGTCTTGCTAGAAGACCAAGTTTGCAGAGTTCTATACCTAATGCAGGCACCTTTGGTGGTTTTTGCATGTTATATTAGCAGTCATTTCGTATTATTTTTACCTATCATATCTATTGTGGAAGTGGGCACAGCTGTGGAAGCATTGGTGCTTACAGGTCTTTGCTTTATTCCTGCAGAAACTCATTCCTAACAGATCCTGTTAGTTTTTTTTAAATTAGTTTGACTGTAGTCTTTTGATTTGACACTGTGACTGTATTTCAGGTTTTGAACCACTTGACTATAAAGATTTCTCTGTCTTTTTCTTAAGTTATCAAGAACTAGTTGCTTGGAACCTAATATTGTAGTTGTTCTTATTAGCAGGTTTTTCCTTTCGTATTTGCTTTTAAAGAAGAATTGCAGAAAGGAGCAGAGGATGACATGGCAATAGATACATCTTCCAGGCATTCAGGCTTCCCTGAAAATACATACTGTTCATCAAGAGGCTGAGTCTGCAGCGAGTAACTGCATTTGCACACTTGCCAGTGGGGAACATTCCCCTTTCTGGGCATGCCCATTTATAGAAGGAAAGTTTGTCTTGTTGTTCCTAAAGTGTACTGGTTTTTCAATTATTATTTTGTTATTTACTTAACTTATTTTACCCCTCCTCTAATGGCCATGTATTGGTTCTGAGAAGGAGCAAGTAAACATATACATCTGTGTTCTTTGACCATACCTGTAATGTGTTTGCCAAACCACTGAGGAGCAGGATTTGGTACCCTAGTGTAGTTTTATCCTTCTAGGCTGTCTGTGATCGACAGTTGGGGCTCCTATGTGTGGTTATAACATGATAATTCCCCTCAGTTTGCTGCAATATACAACCTTTGTGATAAGATCCAGAAGTTCTACTTATACAAACATGATGTACCCTGCACCAGACCCCGTGGGTAATTTTGGATAGGATTTTGTAGAATGACTAACTCCACTGACAGGATGCTTATGTCGTGAGACCTTAAATAGCTTCTTGCAGTTGTGTGATGATAGGTGCTTCTGGGGAAAGTTCATGCAGTGAAGGAATACTTGGATACCAAATAACTGTTGCTGCCTCTTTTGGGTTTTTTTCTTGTATTTTTTTCCTTTCAGTTTTATAGCACAGTAGGTTGCTGCTCCCCTCTTAAGATTTTTACAGCAAAGCTCTGTATTCAGAGACTGTTAAAGAGCATTATACTGTTGCTGAAGAGCAAATGGGGAATTTATGGAACAGGCACATGGAGGTGATTAAATTTACCTTTTCAGTCTGTTATGTTTGCTTCTGCTGTCTGATGCCATTACATGTTATTGGGGACACATGAGTGCTTCCTGCTGAATGCAGAGTTGAAAATTGTCTTAGCAGCAAATGATCTACAAGCATCTTTGAGTAAATCATAGTGCTGTAAATGCATGCCAAGGAAATTGCTCTGATATGTGTTGACGGGCAAGACAAATCAAAGCTTATTCAGTTGCAGCATCATCTTCAGCCATGGAGGTTTGCAGTTCTCTTGCTAACAAACAAAAGCTTCATCCCATACAAATGAAAGCTGGATGGCTTTTGGAGATGAACACAAACTTTCTTTCTTCTCCCAGGTAGTTCCATTTCACACATTATTTGGAATTGCTGGACTGTCTTTATTAGGAGAAGAACAAATGAAGGCTGTCAATCCTGTCTTTTGTTATGCCAGAAGATGTCCTTCAAGAATAAATGTACAGCCTGACCTGTCTCATAGAGAGAAAAGGTTGATATGCTGGGTTGTTTTGGTTTTACTGCTAGAAAGTCATCTCTGAAACCATTAGCATATTCTTCTTTGAAATGTGTTTACATTACTATAGTAAAGCAGTAGCTTTACCATGGGCTTTGTCACCTTGTAAATTGTATAGAATTGTATAGAATAAATTGTTCTAATAATCTGAGTGTAACATGCTCTTTGGTTGTATGTAAGAGGTGTAGAAACCTTTCTAATCTGTATCTAAATGAATGGGTCTTTAGATTTTTTTCTGAATATTCAAGTCAAATCTTAGACAAGATTTCACTGATATTTTGAATAAAGCATACCTTGGGTCTGTATATATCATGAAACTTGCTACCATTAAGCACTCTGGAGAAAGTCTCTACAGGATGGTGACTTGTTACCGTGTTGATCCTATATGAAATCCTGCTGTCATAGCTTTTAAGACAAAGCTAATTATATGTAATAAAGTGTTGGCAATTAAGAATAAAACTAGCTGTGGAAAACACTTGTTTTCTGAAGGATGAAGTCCTCTCTGTCTTCACAGAAGCCCTAAAATTGCCTCTTACTTTGCATCTCACACGCCTTGGTTGAGACTGGGTGGTATTCCAGTTCAAATATACACTAAATGATAATTGCAAAGGGGAAGAAGTCTTTAATAATCTCTATACTTATGCCTAAAGAAGGTCTAAAGTTGTTTCAAACACAGTTTTAAAAGCTGGCAGGTTAGTTTTGTCCAACCTATTCATGTTAGCGGTGAGTAAGATAGACCTGGGCATAATACATTTTGGTAGATCTCTTCTTATAGGGAATTTCAAAGAGAGAATGTGTATTTAAATGCTCAAATATCTCTAACCATTTTTTTAAGCTTTTATTTCTCTAAAGGCTTTTAGATGCTCAAATATCTCTAACCATTTTTTTAAGCTTTTATTTCTCTAAAGGCTTTTAGATGAGGTCAAACAATGACCCAGCTGTCCAGTTGCCTGAAGAGTTCTTGAATTAATTTCTTTTTTAAGGCTAAAAAAAAAATGTTATAGTAGGCTTTGTGTGCAAGGGAATGAGCACTGGTCAGGTGTTCTTTATGGATAAAGTCTAAGAGAAACTTTTAATTTTTTTTTCTAATTCCAGGTTACCTTTCCAAGTGCTGCTACTTTTCGTCAAAGGAATCGCACTCAGTGATTTGCCATATTTTTTCCGTGTTGTGTAGACATAAAAAAAAAAACCCAATCTCTTCAGAATCTCTGGTCTAGTGTAAACTGAGGCACCCTGGAAATTACTATGTGGGTGATACTGCATGACAATGTAGACCATGGTAGGGTGAAATCCTATTAATATTGGAGTTTTTCTCTGGAGGGGGTCTGGTTAACTTCATTTCTGAAGTCAGCTGTGATTTTTAAAGGTCTCCTTATAATATTTATGGGTTAAAGGAGAGGAAGTATGTGTACAAACTAAAAACTTACGAATATTCATACTTTTTTTCATCAGATTTTTTAAGAATACTGTATTTGTAAAGGGTCATCACAATTTCTTAAGCAAACAAAATCACATTTTTTTTCAATGTACTGTGAAAGAAGTTAGTTGCCTGATGTGTGTGTTAAAAGACTTGTGTCATTGTGGTGCAGAATACATTGCTATTGTCTACCTCTATTTTGTTAAATGTATTTCTTGATAAGATATTTCTGAGCTTACATATTTAGAAACATTGCAGTAATTAATCTGCTGTTCTCAGTCTTCAGTTATGGTTCCTTTACTAAAGGCTTTCAGAAATTTGCACTTCTGTAACTTCTGTAACCTTTTTCCCCCCATGCAAATCTTTCCATGGAAAGATCCTGACATTACCTCAGTACTTGGTCTTCAGGCACTGAACTGCAGCTGCCCATCCCAGCAATACATTTTGCAAGGTCCTGTATGCGAATTTGCAAAAGAATAATCAATAATTCAAGAACATGAAATTGTATAGCTGTAGATATGTTTGTTAAAAGAAAATCTGGGGGAAAAAAATCACCCATTCTGTTATGTTCTAAGGACATGCTCGAGTCCAGAGGTATGTGTTTTATTCCAAAGATGCTGCTTTGCAGTTATGTTGAGACAGCCTGGTTGGTAAAGTCAGACTTACGATTTGTGACCATAAGAAAGGAAGGAGGAGGGGGAAGGGATGTCCCTTTTGCTTCTGCTTTTCTTGCCATACATTTGTAGTACTCGAAATTCAGGGCAGGGGCAGGGGATCGGCACCTGCTGTCTTCCATTCTTTGCTCTGCGGTGACACTGGAGTTCCTGATGCTTGAATTTTTAAAGCTGTGTCTGACTGATGATGCTCAGTATAGCAATAGTACGTGCCTCTTTGCTCCCGGCCTCCTGGTTTCCATGTTGTTCAGGTGTCTGCTGAGGAGCTGCAACTGATTGCAGTCCCTGTAGGACTTCTGTTGTGAAGCTGAGTAGCTGTTGAACGACAACTGTCCAGAAAATAATGTGTCCTCGTAAAGGCTGGCTTCAGCTTGGAGTGGCTTTTAATGCAGGGCTGTTGAGTTCAAGAGGCAAAAGGTTGTCTAGTTGAAATGTTTTGTTTCTTAATTGAAAGAGTTTTAGTGGTGTTAATACATGCTAATATACAAAGCAGTGCTACAGTGTGCTCTAAAACACGCATAGAAGCATATTGTGGTGGGTTGACCTTTGCTGGCTGCCAGATGCCCTCCAAGCCCCTCTCTTGCTCCCCCTCCATCCAACAGGACAGGCAGATCACTTAAAATTACCATCATGGGCAGAACAGACTCAATGGGGGGAGGGGATTAATTTAATTTATTGCAATTAATTTTAACAGTAGGATAGTGAGAAAGAAGAACAAATCTTAAAACGCCTTCCCCCCACCCCTCCCTTCTTCCCAGGCTCAACTTCACGTGTGACTCTTCTACTTCCCTGCCGCGAGCAGTGCAGCGGGATGGGGAATGGGGCTTGCGGTCAGTTTATTACACATTGTCTCTGCTGCTCCTTCCTCCTCACACTCTTCCCCTGCTCCAGCATGGGGTCCCTCCCATGGGAGACAGTCCTCCATGAACTTCTCCAATGTGGGTCCTTCCCACAGGGTGCAGTCCTTCAGGAACAGACTGCTCCAGCGTGGGTCCCCCATGGGGTCACAAGTCCTGCCAGCAAGCCTGCTCCAGCGTAGGCTTTCGACAGGGTCACAGCCTCCTTTGGGCGCATCCACCTGCTCTGGTGTGGGGTCCTCCACAGGCTCCAGGCTCCACCGTGGACCTTGCACTGCAGAGCGGCTTACGTTGGGACACTGGGTTTGTAGGGGTGGAAGCCTTCATGATATGGGGACAGGGGCTACTGCGTAAACATGCCTCGTCAACACACATGGTAATTCACTGAGTCCAGGAGCAGTGGCCCATTTCCTATTCACATTTAATGTACAATTCAAACTGGCTGCGCAACAGGGACCTACTAAGCCCCTTAGAGGGCAGCTGGCGGCAGTACCACCAAGCCTGCTCCAGGAGCGCGTCCCCGGGGGTGGAAGGAACAGCTGAGAAGGGCTATGCAAGGAGAGAGGCTGGAAGTTATACCTGGAATTGCAGGGGGTATGTCAGCTTGTGTGATAAAAGCTTGCCTGCACACCTGCAATGGAACATGACAGGCGGAGGAGGGGGGGGCCCCCCCCCCCCCCCCCCCAAAATACCCTGCAGCAGCTTCTCCATGTCCCACCACAGGACTCATTGGCCCACTGGTCTTCACAAGCCCAGAGGAGGGCAGGGGCACAGCAGCAGGCAGGAACCCAAATTACAGACTCAAAGCCTGGGCTTTTTACAGCCCGCCTGGGCTCCTGCCAGGGCTGTCCTGGGAAAAGCCTCAGCCCCGCAGTACAGGTATGAAACCTATCATGATGAGTAAGTGCCAGCGCACCCATGGGACACCTCAGGGGGTGCTGGGGGTGGATGTCTCAGCATCTCGCAAGATGTTTTGGGGAGGAACCAAATGGAAGGATCCAGAGGATTCGGGGAGGAACAAGTAGGGGAAAATAGAGGGATAAAAAGGGTCCATCACGTGAAACTAGCTTGCTGGTTGGTCACACGATGTCTTAGGCGTGACCAGCGCAGTCCGTCCTGCCTGCTTATTGAACCCCTTCCTAACGAGCACAGCACTTGGAGCCAGCCCACGGTTCATGGGGCGTCTGTGGGGCAGTGACTGGGGAGACCAGAGTTGGGGAAGCCACGTGGGAGAGGGGCCAGAGGCTCCTGTGGGCTGCTGGGTCTGGCTTGACGCTCCCCTGGCAGCCCCCACCCAAGTACCGGATAGGCCAGAGGGAAGCATGCAAGGCCAGGTATTACGAGGTCACTTCTGCCTCATTGCATGATATGGGGGTCACTGCCTCTGTGAAATCGCAGGGCTCCCCCCTACTGACCTAGCCCTGACCTCACCGTCCCCTGGTCCTCTGGGCTACAGCACCACAGCCCCTGGCGTCACTGTGACATCGTTTGTCCCGGTACCCAACTGCTGATGACCTCACAGTTCCCGACACCCCCGGGGCTATGATGGTATTGCCCCTGCTGCCCTCATCACTGACATCACAGCCCCCAGTACCCCGCCCCATGAGCACTGGGGAGTTAACAATTATGCAGCCACAATTACAAGTGCTGCCACCTCTGACATCACTGCCCCAGGCCCTGCATCACTATGACATCACACCATCATGCAGACACCACCATTGCCACCTGCTCACTTTATTGGGCTGGTTCCAGCTGCTCTTGACGCTGGGGTCCGGGAAGGGAGGGGAGCCTGGACACCTGGGTCCTCAGAGGGTGGGGCCTTGGGGGGTGGAGCCTTCTGGGGGAGGGGCCAGCCCCAGCAGCCCCCGGGCAGTGGCAAAGAGGTTGAGGGGGGCGGTGCCATCGGTGATGAGGGTGGACTGCAGCCCCAGGCCCTGCAGCAGCTTCACCTGGGGGCGGTCACAATGCTGGCCACTCCTCCTGGCAGGCTATGCCCCCCAGCAAACCCCACCCCAACACCCCCTGCACCCTCGAGCCACACCCCTGCCAAGACGCTCCAA
>NW_008795858.1:112780-113934 GCF_000699145.1 Aptenodytes forsteri | reverse complement strand
GGGGCCCCTGCCGCTCCAGGCGTCCCCGGGCCTCCTGCGCCAGCCGCTCTGCCTCGTGCCTGGGAACAGGGACCAAGGGGTGGAGAGGCACGGGGGACACAGGGGATGTTGGGGGTGTGGGGATGTGGGGCACGTTGGGGAAACTGGGCATATTGAGGATATGGGGGATGTAGGGATGTAGGGAGCATGAGGGGACATGATTGGTATGGGGAACATGGGGGACATAGGGGACATTTAGGGACATGAGGGATATGGGGGGACATGGAGAGACATAGGGGCATATGGCAACATGGGGCATATAGGGAGACATAAGAAAACACTGGAGGATATGGGGGGACATAAGAGATATGGAGGACATGGTGGGGCATGGGGGACACAAGGGACACAGAGACCTGGCAGTGGCCTCCTGGGAGTTAGTGCTGATCTTGATCTCCAGCTGGAAGGTGTGCTGGAGGGACATGGGGACACAGGAGGAACCTGGTGGGACATGAGGTGACACGAGGGAGCATGGGGACCTGGCGGCAGCCTCCTGAGAGTTGGTGGCGATCTCAATGGCCAGCTGGACACTGCGCTGCAGGGCATCACGGGTGCGCTGGTCCACGGGCTCCACGCTCTGGATGTCGACGCTCGTCACCACCAGCCCATTGGGTGCAAAGCGGAGCTGTTCCCGCAGCCGCCCACCCTCATCAAAGCCAAACACAGCTGAGCAGATGAGACGATTGGAGTTCTGGGGACAGCAGAGACATATGAGACACTTGGGGACGTCAGGGTCACCTGCGGATGTTGAGGATGTTGGGGCACTGGGGACATGAGGGGTTATTGGGAAACACACGGGGCTTCATCAAAGCCAAACATGGCTGAGTAGATGAGCCGATTAAAGTTCTAGGGACATCAGGGATATGTAAGACACTTGGGGACATCAGGGACTCAAGGGGACATCAGGGACCCAGGGAGACCTGGGGTGACATGGAGGGGGGCACAAGGTGACCCAGGGCACCAGTGGGGGACGTGGGTGAGGCAGATGAAAGTGGGGACACTCGTGCGTGACCGAGGGGACGCGGTGGGGGGATGCGGGGGCACGTGGGGGCAGCCGAGGAGACCTTGTGGAAGTCATCAAAGGTGACGGCCGCCCCAGCGCCACGCACGCGGGAGGC
>NW_008795858.1:104581-112090 GCF_000699145.1 Aptenodytes forsteri | reverse complement strand
GTCGGCTGTCTCGATGGTGACGATGTCAGCACAGAAGTCGGGGCCGAGGCGGAGGCAGAGGCTGCGGCGGGCATGCGGACGCTTGGGGCGCCCCGCTGAGAGGGACAGGACTGTCAGCTGCTCCCCGGGGCCTAGCACCACCAGCTCGGGGCCCAGCACCACCCTGCAACAGGGCAAGAGCGCGTCAAGGGCACGGGTGACATGCCAGCGGCACCGCTCGACACAGGAGGGGCCCAGAACACACCAAGGACAATCCACCACACGCTGGGCCCAGCACCATCACCTGCTCCGCAGGGTCCAGAGCCACCCTGCCAGACCAAGGACACGCAATGACATGTGGGTGCCCAACACAGCCTTGTGACGTACTAAGGACACCAGTCACTGTGCCAAGGACAAAGGTCACAAGACGAGGACACACCAAAGAGTCATCATAGGATGACAGGATCACAGCATGGCTGAGGTGGGGAGGGACCCCTGAAGATCACCTTGTCCAACCCGCCCTCTTCAAGCAGGGCCACCTTGAGCTGGTTGCCCATGACCGTGTCTAGTCAGGTTTCAAATATCTCCAAGGATGGAGACTCCACCACCTCCCTGGGCAACCTGTGCCAGTGCTTGGTCACACTTACAGTGAAAAAGTGTTTCCTGATGTTCAGAGGGAACCTCCTGTCTCTCAGTTTGTGCCCATTGCCTCTGGTCCTGTCACTGGGCACCACTGGAAAGAGCCTGGCTCCATCCTGTCTGCACCCTCCCTTTAGGTATTTGTACACATTGATGAGATCCCCCTGAGCCTTCTCTTCTCCAGGCTGAACAGTCCCAGCTCTCTCAGCCCTTCCTCACAGGAGAGGTGCTCCAATCCCTTCATCATCTTCATGGCTCTTCGTTGGGCTCTCCAGTATGTCCATGTCTCTCTTGTACTGGGGAGCCCAGCACTGGACACAGCACTCCAGGTGGGGCCTCACCAGTGCTGAGGAGAGGGGAAGGATCACCGCTTCCCACCTACTGGCAACACTCCTAATGCAGCCCAGGACACCATTTACCACCTTTGCCACAAGGGCACATTGCTGGCTCATAGTCAACTTGGTGTCCATCAGGACCCCCAGGTCCTTTTCTGCTGAGCTGCTTTCCAGCTGTTCAGCCCCCAGCATATATTGGTGCATGGGGTTGTCCCCCCCCAGGGGCAGGACTTTGCACTTCCCCTTGTTGATCTTCATGAGGTTCCTGTCAGCCCATTTCTCCAGCCTGTTGAGGTCCCTCGGGATGGCAGCCCGACCCTCTGGCGTATCAGCCACTCCTCCCAGTTTGGTGTCCTCTGCAAATTTGCTGAGGGTACACTCTGCCCCACCATACAGATCATTAATGAAGATGTTAAACAGCACTGGACCCAATATTGATCCCTGGGGTACACTACTTATTACTGCCCTCCAACTAGACCTTGTGCCACTGATCACCACGCTCTGGGCCTGGCCATTCAGCCAGTTTTCAGTTCACCTCACTGGTCATCCAGCCCGGACTTAATCAGCTTCTCTAGGAGGATCTTATGGGAGACACTGTCAAAAGCCTTCCTGAAGTCCAGGTAGACATTAGCCACTGCTCTCCCCTCATCTACCAGGCCAGTCATTTCATCAGAGACGTTTATCAGGTTGGTCAAGCATGACCTCCCCTGGGTGAATTCATGCTCACTACTCCTTGTCATTCATGTGCCTGGAAATGGTTTCCAGGATGAGCTACTCCATCACCTTCCCAGGTATCGAGGTGAGGCTGAGCAGCCTGTAGTTCCCTGGGTCCTCCTTCTTGCCCTTCTATAAGATGAGGGTGACCTTTCCAGTCTTTGGACACTTCTCCCAGTCGCCATAATTAATCAAAGATTATCGAGAGTGGCCTCTCAATGACATCAGACAGCTCCTTCAGCACTTGTAGTTGCATCCCATTAGGGCTCATGGACCTATACATTTGCTTAAGTATTCTTTAACCTGAACCTCTTCTATTAAGGGTGCGTCTTCCTTGCTCCAGACTTTCACTCTGGTCTCTGGAGCCCAGGATCCCTGAGTATGACTCATACAGACTGAAGCCAAGGATATTCTGTGACACAAGAGTCCCTGCACTGTCACTTGCTCCCCAGGGCCCTACACGACCAACTCTATACCCAGCACCACTCTACAACATGCCAAAAACACATGAAGGACATGGGTCACATGCCAAGGACACACCAGTCCCCACACTGTCACCTGCTCCCCGGGGCCCAACATCACCAGCACTGGGCCCAGCATCAGCCCACCACAGACATGCCAAGGACGCTGGTCACACGCCAAGGACACACCAAGGAACACACCACGGCACAGGGGTCACAGCAACATCACCTGCACCCTGCTGCCCAGCACCCCTTCTGTGCCCCCTCCATCCCGATATCTTCCCCCTACACCCCCCCCACATCCACCATGTCCTCCATTCCCTCCCACGTCCCTTCTCTGCCATGCCCAGAAACCACAGGTGCTCACCGCGCCCGCCGCTCCCGGTAGTCGTAGACCTGCACAGCGGCATTGTGGGGCACCTGGTAGGTGACGGCGCGGGTGCGGTCACGTTGGGGGACCCCAACATCCGGGCTGGAGAAAGAGTGGACCCTGGTGTCCATGCCACGGGTGTCTCCATGGGCTTCGGCCAGCAATGCCTCTACCCCAGGGGGCAGCTCCTTCTCCCACAGCTCCTCGGCCTCTGTCAGCATGTAGGTCTGGCCCGTCACCACCCGCACCTGCACCCAGAGCTACCTCAGGGTGCTGCCAGGCAGGGATGGCCACTGGGGGGTTTGGGAGCACTGGAAAGGGGTGTCTGGGAGCAGTGGGAGGGGGCTTGGGGGGCAATAAGAGCACTTGAATGCGGTTTGGGAGCACTGGGAAGGGGTGTGTGGAGGCACTGAGAGAGGTATAAGGGATACCGGGAGCACCGGGATGCAGTGGAGGGGTACTGGGGGCACTGGGAGGGTTTGGAGGCACTGGAAGCAGGTATATGGGGTACTGGGACCACTGGGATGAGGGGTGGGGGGGGTATCTGGGGGCACTGAGAGGGGGGCTGGGATACTGGGACTGTGTTTGGAGGAACTGGGATGAGATACATGCCCCCGCCCCCAAAACCCGGCGGTCGCCCCCCCCCCCGCCGCTCCCGGTAGTCGTAGACCTGCACAGCGGCATTGTGGGGCACCTGGTAGGTGACGGCGCGGGTGCGGTCACGTTGGGGGACCCCAACATCCGGGCTGGAGAAAGAGTGGACCCTGGTGTCCATGCCACGGGTGTCTCCATGGGCTTCGGCCAGCAATGCCTCTACCCCAGGGGGCAGCTCCTTCTCCCACAGCTCCTCGGCCTCTGTCAGCATGTAGGTCTGGCCCGTCACCACCCGCACCTGCACCCAGAGCTACCTCAGGGTGCTGCCAGGCAGGGATGGCCACTGGGGGGTTTGGGAGCACTGGAAAGGGGTGTCTGGGAGCAGTGGGAGGGGGCTTGGGGGGCAATAAGAGCACTTGAATGCGGTTTGGGAGCACTGGGAAGGGGTGTGTGGAGGCACTGAGAGAGGTATAAGGGATACCGGGAGCACCGGGATGCAGTGGAGGGGTACTGGGGGCACTGGGAGGGTTTGGAGGCACTGGAAGCAGGTATATGGGGTACTGGGACCACTGGGATGAGGGGTGGGGGGGGTATCTGGGGGCACTGAGAGGGGGGCTGGGATACTGGGACTGTGTTTGGAGGAACTGGGATGAGATACATGGAATACTGGGAACACTGGGAGGCAGTGGGGGGATACTGGGATGGGGAATACTGGGAGGGGGTATGGGGGGCACTAGGGTAATGTGGAGTACTGGCATGGGAACTGGGGGCACTGGGAAGGCGTACGGGAAGTTATAGGGGCTTGTACGATTATGGTGGGCTATAGGGGTTATAGGGAGTTATAAGCATTGTGGGGAACCATGGGGGGCTGTGTGGGTTATGGGAAGCTATAAGGGGCTATAGTGGGGTTGGGGAGCTATAGGGGTTATGGGGGAGCTACAGGGGTCTATGGGGGGCTGTGGGATGCTATAGAGGTCTGTGGGTGAGCTATAGGGGTTTAGGGGGGCTATGGAGGATTACAGGGGGCTATGAGGAGCTATAGGTGGTCTATACAGAGCTACAGAGGACTGTAGAGGAGCTCTGTGGGGAGCTCTAGGGAGCTGTGGGGGAGCTACAGGGAGCAGTTACGGAGCTATGGGGAGCCACCGAGGAGGCTATAAAGGAGCTATAGGAAGCTATAAGGGCCAACAGGGAGCTATAGGGGGCTACAAGGAGCTCCAGGGGAGCTATAGGAGTCGTGGCACCAGGGTGGGCACCTTGCCAGTGCGGATGTCACGCACGTAGATGCCCTCATTGTCAGCAAGGGCCACGGCCTGGCGTCGCTCCAGCACGGCCACCTCAGCTGGTGGAACGTACTCGAGGGGGCCCCGGGCCAGCCAGCGGTCACCTGCCCGCCGCGTCACCTCTGTCCCCTCCTGGGAATGCGGGGATGGCATCAGTGCCATCAGCCTGGGGATGCAGGGACCCCCACCACCCCCCTGGATGGAGACATGGGGACACAGACCCTGTGTGACCCCATGGCCCTCTGCCACCCGCTGGCCTGAAGACATGGAGACAGGGACACCCTCCCCATAGACCTCAGCTCGGGGACAGTGTGGAAAGGACTCTTCCCATGGCCCTCTGCTACCCACCTGGCCTGGGGACACAGGGATGAGGACAGGACTCCCCCCAGTTGTCCCTGGGGCTTCCATAATCCCCCAGGAGTCCCTCATGTACCCCAACTGTCCCCAGGTGCCCCAGCTGTCCCCCATGACCCCCAACCACTCCTGTATCCCCCCCAGTTGTCCCCTTTGTCCCCCAACCACTCCTGGTTGCCCCAGGCATCCCAGCCTCCCTGGACCCTCCTCAGTTTCTCCCCAGGTGCCCCTGGGGGATCCTGAAACCCCAGGTGTCCCCTGGGCCACCTCATTGGTGTCCTTGATGGTCTGGAGTGCCTGGAGCAGCAGCCCCTCATCCTCAGAGAGCACATAGACATCCTGGATGCCAGCCTGGAGCCGCTCACCCGGCTTCAAAAAGAAGGACTTCTCCCCCTGGGGACATGTCACCATCAGGACAGGGATGTGGCAAAGTGGTGGGGACATGGGGCAGGGGCATGAGGACATAGTGGGACATGAAGTAGGGGCATGGACACACGGTGAGATGGGGGGAAGGACATGAGGATATGGTGGGACACAGGGCAGGGACAGGGGTGCATTAGGGTCCCTCAGGGATGTCTTAAGGTCCCTGTGGGCCACCTTCAGGACCTTCAGGGGTGTCTATAGGTATGTCAGGGCCAACTTCTGGATCCTGGTGGCCACCTGTGGGATCCTATGGAAGCTTAGGGTCCCTCAGCAAGACATCAGGGCTAATGTAGGTGTCTTGGGGTCCCTTGAGACCACCTTTGCGACCTTTGGGGATATGTTTGGGTACATCAGGGCCACCTGTGGTCCCTGGGGCCCTCAGGTCACCTTAGGGACCCCTGGGGACACCTCAAGGGTGTGTTGGAATCCCTCAGGGTGCCTTAGGGACTTTCAGGAACACCTCAGGGGTACATTGGGGTCCCTTGGGGCCACCTTTGAGACTTTTGGGGACACCTATGCATACATGAGGTTCCCTCAGAACCACTTGGGTGTCCCTTGGGGCCACCCTCGGGTCCTGGGAGCCACACTTGGGTCTCTCGGGGCACCTTAGGGTCCCCCGGTGACACAATAGCGGTACATCACGTGTCTTAGGGTCCCTCGGGACTACCTTTGATACCTATGGGCAAGCTAAGGCTACATTAGGTCCCTTGGGTGCTGACCTTGACAACAAGCTGCTGGCCCAGCTGGGGCTGCCCGTTGGGCCCCACAGGGTCAAGCACCACGCAGTACTGCCGGGGGCCCAGCGTTGTCACCACCACCTCGGTTACCACCTCCTCGAACACCTCCGGGATGTAGGCCTCGCTCTGTGCCTGGGTTACCAGCCACTCCTCGCCTGTGCGCCACACCCGGCCCTGCTCGTCCTCAAAGGTCCGTGTTGCCCGCAGGTGCAGGGCTTTCTGCAGAGAGGGAACACACAGGGTCATGGTGGGTGATGGGACACACAAAGCTCGCCCCAACAGGCTTTGTCACCCACAGGTGCAGGGAAACAGGGTGATGGGACCTCCAAACCTACCCCTGATGGCCCTCATTGCCTGTGTGTGCAGAGGGACAGGGATGGAGTGGGTGAAGGGGGCACAACCCCCTGGAGGGTCCTTGTCACCCATGGGTACAGCGAGGATGGGGACATGGTAGGTGGGGAGTGGGGAAGACAGGATTCTCTGAAAGGTCCTCATCACCTGTGGGTGCAGGTGGGACAGGGATATGATGGGTTGTGGGGTGATGGTACCCCACATCCACCCTGGAAGGTCCTTGCAACCCATGAGTGCAGGGTAATGGGGAAAAGGGACTCCCAAGTCAATCCCGAAGGGTCCTTGTCACCCATGAGTGCAGGAGAACTGGTATGTGGGACCTCCAAACCCATCCTGGGTGTCCTTATCACCCATGGGTGCAGGGGGCACAGGGAACAGGACCCCCAAACCTATCCCAGGGGGTCTTCATCACCCATGGGTGCAACAGGAAAGGGGTCATGGTGGGCTTCAGGGGGACAGGAGGGTTTTCATCACCCATTGAGGCAGGGGGAACAGGAACACCACGAGTGAAGGGGATGGGACCTCCTGGAGAGTCCTCATCACCCATGAGTGCAGGGGCCATGGGAATACAGTGGCTTGGAGGAATCCCCAGGCCCCCTGGAGGGTCCTCATCACCCGTGGGCGCAAGGGGTCAGAGTCGTGGTAGATCAAGGGGTGATCACGCATCCTGGAGGGTTCCTGTCACCCATGGATACAGGAGAACAGGGACACAGGACCCCCAAACCCAGCCCAGAGGGGCTTCATCACCCGTGGGCACCAAGCAGGTGAGGGTTAGGATGCCCAGTACCTTGTCAGTGAGGATGTAGGCATCCACAACGTCAACCACCTCCTCGTAGACACCGGGCAGGTAGGCGCCCACCTGTTTCATCAGCCACTCCTCACCTGGGAGCAGGGTGATGGGTGCTGGGGGAGCTGAGGACACTGGGATGCTTGGGGGGGAAGGGGGCTGGAAGTCCCAGGGGTGCTGGGGTGGGATGTGGGTTGTGAGGGTGCTGGGGAATATGCAGCATGGGGTGCCACGGAGGTCCTAGGGGTACTGTGGGTCCTATGGATCTGAAGCATCCTAGGGGTACTAAGGGCAAGGGGTCCTACAGGTGGGATGGCAGCCCTGAGGGTGTTGGGAGGTCCTAAGGGTGGGATGGGAGGATCCTAAGGGTGCTGGGATGGGGTCCTAGAGGTACTGATGGTTCTGAGAGTCCTATGGGTGCTGGGGGATAAGATGGGGTCCCAGGGGTGCTGTGGGGTGGGGCAGGGCTTATGGGGGGTGGG
>NW_008795858.1:102279-104432 GCF_000699145.1 Aptenodytes forsteri | reverse complement strand
GGTGGGTGGGATGGGAGCATTGGGTATCCCAGGGATGCTGTGGGGTGGAAGGGGCTTTATGGGGGGTGGGATTGTGAGTGTTGGGGATCCCAGGGGTGCTGTGGGGTTGGAGGGGGGTTATGGGGGTGAGATGGGCATGTTGGGGATCCCAGGGGCACTGAAGGATGGGACAGGGGTCCTGAGAATGCTGTGAGGTAGGAAGGGGGTGCTGGGGATCCCAGGAGTCCCAAGGGATGGGATAGGGGTGCTGGAGGCCCCAGAGGTGCTGTCAGATGACATGGAGCTCCCATGGGTGCTGGAGGGTGACACAGGGGTCTCAGAGGTGCTGGACAGTGAGAAAAGGGTCCCAGGGTATGGGGTGGGGTGGCACAGGGTGTCCCAGGGGAGCCTTCAAGCAACAGAGGGTTCCCATGTGTGCCGAGGGGTAGCACCAATGGTACAGGGTGGTATCGTGCCAGCTGACACCAAGGCCACTGAGCGAGGGCTGAACCCAGGAGGCGCCCAGGGTGTCACCGGGTGCTACCTGTGACGCGGCGGGTGCCATAGCGGTCGAGGCACTCCTTGCGTGCTCGCAGGCGGATGGCCTGGTTGTGCCCAATGACAGTGGCCTGCAGCATCTCGGCCACCTCCACTTCCTTGCGGGGGATGTAGGTACCTGCAGGCAGGTGGCACTGTCAGCCCATGGGTCCCCCAGGGTGTCCCCAAAAGGGGGTGACCCCCATGCTCACCAGGACCCTCGAAGAGCCACTCATCTCCTGCCACAAACTTGTTCCCATCCTCGTCCTTGAAGTCAAGCAGGGCCCGCAGGCGCAGAGCAGTGTCGGCCAGCACCACCTGCAGTGGGGTGATGCCCTGGGGACACATGGACGTGAGGTTGAGGGAGAATCCGCTGGGGACATGGGTGTCACAGCAGAGGTGTGGAGGACGTGGGGACAAGGGGTGCGGGGTGCACTTTGGGAGATGCCCTGGGGACACAGGCAGCATGGCAGAAGACATGGGCGCCATAGGGGGGGTCACTGCAGGGGATGTGGGGAAGCATCTGGGGGGGTCACAATGGGGGATGTGGGGACATGGGAGTCATGACAGGGTTGCGGAGGCAAGGGGGACACAGGGGTGATGGCATGGGACATGGGGGGTGAAACCCTGGGGACTGGGACACAGGTTTTCACTACAGGGGATGTCAGGGACAGCCTGGGGATGGGGGGACACTATGGGGGACATGGGTGATACCCTGGGAACAGAGGACACTGCAGGGACACCCTGGGGACAGGTACACAGGTTCGGAGAAGGGACAGAGTTGACATGCTGGGGACTATAGCAGGCCGGGGGGGGGGGGCATGGGGAGCAAGGGGGGGGGTTTTTTTGGGGGCGATGAGGCAGCTATAGGAGCTATCGGGGGGGCACAGGGAGCTATATGGGCTACAGGATCTGTGAGAGACGACAGGGATTAGAGGAGCTATAGGTGGCCATGGAACACTACAGTGGTGGGTTACAGAGAGGGGTTATGGAGCCTATAGGGGACCATGGTGGGGTTAGAGGAGCTATAGGGAGCCCTGGGGCTGCTATAGGGAGCTACAGGTACCTGCTGGATCTCCTCGCCGGGGTATAGGGGGAAGGGCTCCTGGGCCAGGCGGATATCAAGGTCAGCGTGCCGCAGACGGGCCTGCCCTGCTCCATCGACCAGCACAGCCCCCGTAGGGCTCCGGGCCACAGGGTTGAGCACCACGCAGTAGTGCCGTGGGGGCACCATCACCATGCGCCTGGGGGCGAACATCACCCTGCGGGCGGCCCCGCGTTGCTCCCCTCGGACCTATAGAGCCCCCAGGGCCCTACAAAGCTCACCACCCTCCCAACCCCCAAAGCCCTATAAAGCCCTATAGAACCCCCAAGGGCCCTATAAAGCCCATCAAGTCCCCCAGTCCTGTAGAGCCCCACAGCCCTCCTATGGCCCTCTACAGCCTTATGGAATCCCTATGACCCTATAGAGACCCTATGGCCCTACAGAGCCCCCAAACACCCCCATGGCCCTATACAACCCCAATGCCCCCCAGGGTCCGTAGAGTCCCCATAGTCCTAAAGAGCCCCCCAGCATCCCCCCAGCCCTAAAGAGTGCCAGTGGTGCCACAGATCCTCTCAAGCCCTTCATGGCCCGA
>NW_008795858.1:100335-102000 GCF_000699145.1 Aptenodytes forsteri | reverse complement strand
GCCCCGTGTTGCTCCCCTCGGACCTATAGAGCCCCCAGGGCCCTACAAAGCTCACCACCCTCCCAACCCAAAGACCTATAGGGGGAAGGGCTCCTGGGCCAGGCGGATATCAAGGTCAGCGTGCCGCAGACGGGCCTGCCCTGCTCCATCGACCAGCACAGCCCCCGTAGGGCTCCGGGCCACAGGGTTGAGCACCACGCAGTAGTGCCGTGGGGGCACCATCACCATGCGCCTGGGGGCGAACATCACCCTGCGGGCGGCCCCGCGTTGCTCCCCTCGGACCTATAGAGCCCCCAGGGCCCTACAAAGCTCACCACCCTCCCAACCCCCAAAGCCCTATAAAGCCCTATAGAACCCCCAAGGGCCCTATAAAGCCCATCAAGTCCCCCAGTCCTGTAGAGCCCCACAGCCCTCCTATGGCCCTCTACAGCCTTATGGAATCCCTATGACCCTATAGAGACCCTATGGCCCTACAGAGCCCCCAAACACCCCCATGGCCCTATACAACCCCAATGCCCCCCAGGGTCCGTAGAGTCCCCATAGTCCTAAAGAGCCCCCCAGCATCCCCCCAGCCCTAAAGAGTGCCAGTGGTGCCACAGATCCTCTCAAGCCCTTCATGGCCCTACAGAGTCCCCCAAACACCCCCCACAGCCCTACAGAGACCGTGCACTTATAAATCTAGATCGCCCTATAGCCATATAAATCCACCCCCTGCCCTGTAGCACCCACATTTTGTAGTCCTGCCAGACATAGGGGTGGCACCCATCATCCTATAGAACCCCTCCTTTTCCACAGCACCTACCTTTTTTGGTCCTGCCAGATGTAGGAAACGGACCCCCTCAACCCATAGGTGCCCCCCCTGTCCCATAGCACCCACCTCTCGTGATCCTGCCGGATGTAGGTGTGGGGCCCAACCTCCACGCGAGTGACATTGCTGTTGAGGTCCAGCACATGGACATAGTGGTAGGGGGGTATGCGGATCACAGGGTCTTCCATGGGGCAGGAGACTTCACTGTGGGGCAGGAGACCTTCCCAGAGCGTAGATGAGCTTGCTGTGGGACAGAACAGCTTGTTGTGGCTCACTGTGGGGTGGGAGACCTTGCCACATGGTGGAAAAGCTTGCTATGGGGCTGACGAGGTTGTTGTGGGGCAGAAGAGATTGCTGTGGGGTGGATAAGCTCATCGGGGGGGTGGGGACAGGCAGCAGACTTCACCATGGGGCTCATGGTGGGGTGGGAGACCTCACCACAGGGTGGAAAAGCTGCAGATGAGGTCACTGTGGGGCGGATAAGCTTGCTGGAGTGGGGCAGAAGACCTCACCACAGGGCTCATGGTGGGGTAGACCTTGGCACAGGGTAGGAAAAGCTTGCCGTTGGGCAGATGGGGTCACTGGGGAAGGGGCAGAAGACCTCACCATGGGGCAGAGGAGCTCACCGTTGGCACAGGGTAGGAAAAGCTTGCCGTTGGGCAGATGGGGTCACTGGGGAAGGGGCAGAAGACCTCACCATGGGGCAGAGGAGCTCACCGCAGGTTGGGATGCCTGGGGACCTTGCTGTGTGGTAGAAAATCTTGCTGTGGGGCAGGCGAACTTGCCACGGGACTGGGGGGTGGGGGGAGGTGGAGGCGGGGGGGAAGGAGACCTCACCGTAGAGCAGGAGACCCTCA
>NW_008795858.1:72201-94000 GCF_000699145.1 Aptenodytes forsteri | reverse complement strand
CGGAAGAGTAAAAGTGAGAAAACTCCTGGGTTGAGATAAGAACAGTTTAATAATTGAAATAAAATAATAATAATAATAATAATAATGATGATGATGATGATGATGTATCCTCAAATACTCTATGATGTCTTTAATCTCAGAGTATGACTGCTGCTTGACATGTTCATTGGCCTCAAGTTGCGCTAGGGGAGGTTTAGATTGGACGTGAGGAAAAATGTCTTTACTGAAAGAGTGGTTAAACATTGGAACAGGCTGCCCAGGGAAGTGGTTGAGTCCCCATCCCTGAATGTATTTAAAAGACGTGTAGATGCAGCACTTAGGGACATGGTTTAGTGGGCATGGTGGTGTTGGGTCGATGGTTGGACTCAATGATCTTAGAGGTCTTTTCCAACCTTAATGATTCTATGATTCTATGATTGAGGTTTAAACTTTGGAAGAGTGTTATTGCTGGCCTGGTTTGCACTTGTGTCCCTTTAATTCCCTTTAAGTCTTGGACCTTGAGTGTGTAACACATCCTTTGAGGGGGGAAACACAGAAACATAGGCAGACTGGAATGAAGAGGACTTACCAGGTCATCAAGATGGATGGATTCTATGATCCTTACCATGTATGACCAGTGCAAGTAAATGCCTCATGGAGTTGTCCTGAAGACTTGGTCATGGTCAGGCAGGAGGCAATTAGTCTGCTCGGTCTCACACATACCCCATGTAGGCATTTTAATCTGACCTAATCCCCCACACTTCCACAAAAAAAGAAAGAATTGTCATTTCTAAGCAGTGAATCAATCGGTTTTCAGAAGAACAATTGAAAACCCAAGGGGAAAACATTCATGCACAGACAGGTCCAACATATCTGGGCGTGAGATTCACCAGCTGGGTCACTGGGAGAGCCTCCCAGGATGACCTTGCAGACTGAGGATGGGGGTTTCTGCCTCTGGGGATCTGAGACTCATTGTGGGATGCCAGAAAGAGCATTTGGGGATTGTGCAAGACTTGCTATGGGATGTCTAGGAAAGGGCCAATGTCTGGGAAAGGAAGGGATCAAGGTGGGTTGGGGAGGAACAAACATGGGAAACAGAGGGAAAAGGGGATAAAAGGAGCTGTTCACATGTAAACAGTTTGCTGGTTATACACTTGTCTGGCTGTGCCTGCAACTGGTCCCTCCAGCCTGTCATATTTTCTTACTAAAGTTCATTTCCAACAACTTTCTGGGGTGATGGGGCTCTCTACTCTTAGTACATATGGAGGTCCAATTGCCAGCCACTGGACTGGGAACCACAAGTCATAGGGGATCGCTTGTGTGCTCACAGGGACAGCAACTGAAGACTGTGTGCACATCATGTTGGTGTGTATGTCAGTGCGTGTAACCACTAGCGAACATCAAAGTATCAGGTCTGGCTAGGATGGAGTTAATTTTCTTCATAGCCGCTCATATGGTGCTGTGTTTTAGATTTGTTATACTGATAACATACTAATGTTCTAGCTCTTGCTGAACAGTGTCAAGGCCTTCTCTGTTTCTCAGTCTGCCTCCCAGTGAATAGGCTGGGGAGGGCACAATAGTTTTGGAGGGAACACAACCAGGTAGATAACCCAAACTAACCAAAGACATAATCCATACCATTATTACATCATACTCAGTAATAAAAGGGAAAAGAGGGGGCTTTAGCAAGGTTAGCCACCTTTTGCTCGGGTATTGGCTGCGCATTGATCTACCCATGGCAGGTAGTGAGTTATTGCTGTTGCATCACTTGTTCTGATTTGTTTTCCTTCTCTCTTCTTCCACTTATCCTTCACTTATTAAACTTTTTTTTAAAATTGCAAACCCAAGTTTTCCTGCTTTTATTCTTCCTTTCCGCTTCCCCCATCCCACTGGGGGTGAGGGCAGTGGGGGGAAGTGAGTGAGCAGTGGTGTGGTGCTTAGCTGCCCACTGGGGTTAACTCACAACACCAGAGCAGCCAGCAAGTAGAATATGAGTCCTTGGAGCCAGTCATTTTAGAGACCCTAAGTCTGGACTGGATATTGGAGAGCCAAGACTTATAAACTGCACAAGGTCCAGGAAAGACCCCTGCGCTGCCCTACTTTTGTCTGGCCTCCAAGAAGGTATGACCCCTTTACTACTACTCTCTCAGCCCAATCACCCAACTGGTGTTCCACCCATCTGGTTGTCTACCTATCCAGACTCTAACATCGTAACTTGGATACAAGAATATTGAGGGACACCATGACAAAAGTCTTCCTATGCTGAGGTAAATGGCATCCACTTTTCTCCTTTTATTCACAAATACAGGTAGGTTATCATGAAGGCAATCAGCCTGGTGAGGCATGATTTACCCTTGATAAATACACACTGACCATTCTCGGTCACCACCTTCTCCCTTAGGTGACTAGAAATGCCACACACAGACGACTCATTGAATGGCACACTCTCACCAAAGCCTGTGGTTCCCCGAGTTGAACTTCTGTCCTTTTTCAAACATGGGTACAATGTTTCCTTTTCTCCACTCACTAGGGACCTCTCCCATCACCAAGACCTTCCAAAGAATGGCCTTGCTATGAGGGAAGCCAGCTCTCGACATGCTCCCATGCAGCCTGTCCATCCCCACAGGCCTGTATGGGCTGAGTTCATGCAAGTAATCCCTGACCCCACCCTTATTCACTGCTGGTTGTTTTTATCCTCTGGAGACTTGTCCCTACACACAAAGGCCTGTGGGACATTGTTGGTGAAGACTCAAGTAAAGGTGGCCTTGAGTTCCTCAGACCTATCTGGATCTGCTGTTACTAGATTACCCACCCTGTTGAGCAGCTAGGCCCACATTTTCCTTGTTTATTCTTTCCGTGTTAAGGAAGCGGTAGCAGCTCACCATCTTGCCCTTGATTTCTTGGTCTGCAAGGACCAAGCCTATGGAAGCATTGGCTTTCCTAAAAACATGGCTACTTCCCTGAAACGTGTTTCCAAATTCCTCCTTGGCAGCCTGCCCTGCTTCCACCATCTGGTTCCCCACCATCACCTCTGTAGTGGATGTTGGATGGGCTGGACTCCTCACCATTCTGGTAAAACACTTGGAGGGAGGAAGGGAGGGAGGGAGAAAGAAAAGGCAGGAAGGCAGAAAGGCAAGAAAGAAAGCAGGTGGGAAGGCAGGAAGGCAGGCAGGAAGGAAGGAAGGACAGACAGACAACTCAGTTCTTACAGTGGAGGGGGGGGGTCTGCAGGGGTCTGCACTGGCATCTGCCTAAGACCTACTAAGACTGAATGACTACACAGTCACATGTGTCGTGGGCTTATCCATGGCCACACACTTTGAAGTGCTCCAGCATGACCACATGCACAGCCACTGATGCTTCAAGGTGTACCTGCTGCAGCATGGACTTATCCAGAGCCACAGATGCTTCGAGGTGTACTTTCTCCAGCATGGACTTATCCTTAGGCCACAGTCCCTTCAGAGGTATACCCTGCTGCGGCACAGACATAACCATGGCCACAGATGCTTTGAGATGTACCTCCTCTGCCATGGGCTTATCCATGGCCACAGATGCTTCAGGGTGTCCTGCTCCCCCGTGGACTCATCCACAGGTCACAGTCCCTTCAACTAGAGTTCACACTGGAGTTCCAGCCTGTCCAGTACAGCAGCACAGAAACAGCAGCGATGCCCTGGTCATCTGCCAGCCCAGACTCATGGCCATTGCTGTTATCAAAATGTTCCCAGGTGCAGCAGAGTAAGACGATAAGCAGTATAGCACTACAAGCGAGCAGTGAAACCAAAAAGCAGCCATTAACGAGCACTAGGCTCTAATATACAGTAAGACAAGCAAGTCCCATGGCAAGCACAGAAGCCTGCTGATTAATAGCTAAACAGCAATGACAGCTATAAATTTGATCTACACATTCCAAATTATCTTGAACCCTTCAAGCCCCACATTGGGCGCCAAAAAGAACTGTCATGGTTTGACCCCAGCCGGCAACTAAGTTCCACACAGCTGCTCGCTCACTCCCCCCCTGTGGGATGGGGGAGAGAATCAGAAGGGTAAAAGTGAGAAGACTCGTGGGTTGAGATAAAGGCAGTTTAATAGGTAAAGCAAAAGCTGCGCACACAAGCAAAGCAAAACAAGGAATTCATTCACTGCTTCCCATCGGCAGGCAGGTGTTCAGCCATCTCCAGGAAAGCAGGGCTCCTTCATGCGTAGCGGTTACTTGGAAAGACAAAACGCCGTAACTCTGGACGTCCCCCTTTCCTTCTTCCCCCAGCTTTATATGCTGAGCATGACGTCATATGGTATGGGATATCCCTTAAGTCAATTGGGGTCAGCTGTCCCAACTGTGTCTCCTCCCAGCTTCTTGTGCACCCCCAGCCTACTCACTGGTGGGGTGGTGTGAAAAGCAGAAAAGGCCTTGACTCTGTATAAGCACTGCTCAGCAGTAACTGAAACATCGCTGTATTATCAACACTGTTTTCAGCACAAATCCAAAACATAGCCCCATATTAGCTACTATGAAGAAAATTAACTATCCCAGCCAAAACCAGCACAACATGACAGGTGAAATTCATTGTACACAAGTGTACATATTTGTGTACAGGGATCAGCTACCCTCATGTCAGTGGTACAGTGCTGAAGAACATGATTTCTTGACCTGAAACTACAACTGAATGATGGAGCAAATCCCAACTCTGTATTGTGCTAAGAAAGAACTGACTGTATCAGCAGCCACACACAACACCACTTCCTCATGCACTTTTCAACTCCCCTTTGTGTCCCCTGTAGAATAAATATAATGCAGTTGCTCAGAGGGATTTTCACTCACACCTGCGCTAGAAACCCAAACTATTCTATGATTCTATGAAAATCATCCTCAGTGGAAAGGCAGGGATGGATCCTGGAAAGTGTCTCTGAGCTCAACATTGGTGGTCCTGTGGGTTCAGCAAGAAAATTTGCAATAGTGCCATGATGATACTGCTGCTAATGCTGCCGTGAAAAGTAGAAGCAGTTGAGCACATGTGTCTTTGGGGCTTGGCAGTGTCCCTGTGTGGAACACTGTCCATGAAAACAGGGAGCTCCATTTCCCAGGGCAAGATCTCCCTCTCCCTAACTCTCAGAGCAGCATTGAGGTTGGCCACAGCACAGCAGTTGCTGCTGGTACAAAGGCCTCCCAGGTAAGGGCGGAGCCTGTTGAAGACCAAAGCAGATGTGTTTCCATTGCTTATGCATGTGGTGAGCTTTCCTGAAAGAGTGAACACCTGTCACAACATGGCCCGTGACATGAGGGTGTGGGGAGAAGCAAGACATGAGCTGGAAGGAGTGGGAGGTGGCCACAGAGAAAAGAAACCAAGTTGGTGCCAGTCACATCTGCACAGCCTGGCTGTGGGGTGTGAGGGACAGGGGTTGATTCCCTCCATTGTCCAAAATAGTACCTAGCCAAATGATGTTCATTTTCAATAAGGTTTTATTGAAGGGGTAGAGGGTGGAGAGAAGAGGCAAAATTTGTACAGGAAAAGCATATGTTCACAGAAACGCACACACACGGCCCCATAGAGCAGTATGCCCAGTACTGGTGACAAGCTGGTAGGAGAAAAGCTCCTGAAGAGGGTGCATGGAACAGGCAGGTAAAGAGGGGGAAAGCCAGGCTTCCCAGAGCAGGCAGGGAGAGAGAGAGGGGTCTGGGAAGAGGCAGGAAGGGAATGCCAGGGCTCTTGGAGAAGACAGAGCGAGCCATTAGTATGCTCCCATCTCTGACAATCCCAATGAGAGCAATCCCCATAATGGCAATCCTCCTCCCATTCTGAATTCAAGATCTTGTGCTTTTATGCTGTGTTTGATTTCTAGAGAAATCCTAGCCTTTGGCCTCTTTGACCTGCACTATGTCTTCTGCTGTCCTGGAGGGATTTAGTTTCCCAGGCCATGACACATGCCTTTTTTAGCCTCAGCTCTTTGGGGTTTTTTTTTCCCTTTTAGCTTTTCTTTCTTCTTTTTAGGTGGTTTTTTTTCCTCATCTGCTTTTCCTTTTCTTTATTGTGCCTGCCTCTGCCCATCCCAGTCAAATCCCACATGGGGGTTTGCTCACCGTGCATTCACCTCTGAGTGAGATGAAGGTGCTGATGCAGGGGGAAGCACCATGCTTTCCCTATGCCTGCCTCAGCACTGGAAAGAGGACTGTCAAATCCTGCCACTTCTCTTTTTCTCCGGGAAGGGACCCAGCTAGATGAGAGGGTTGAGGCCAGTGGAGGGCTTGCTGGACCATGTTGCCTTCTGGAGTGAATATTTGAGACAGATCCACAAGCACTGTGGGACCGTGGGTACGTGAGCTTTTCCAGAGAAGGTCAGTGCCACGTGGCTGCAGTGAACAAGAGATGGTAGCATTTAAAATCCCAAGAGAGGTGTGCAAGATGGCCTGAGCCTAAGGCAGCTCCAGTTTCCTTGGGGGGATGTGACCAAGCCTTTTAGGAGCAGGCTGAGGTGAGGTGGCAGGGCATGGGTTCTTGGCACCGTCAGACTAGTAGGCCTGGGCAGGTAGAGGGCAACTTTCATCTGTGGGGTTGGGCTGGGACTAGCCACAGGTACCTCCCTGAGGACCACACCTCTTGCGCTCCAGTCTGTGCTCAGGCAGGGCTGGCACTAGGACAAGGGCTCCTGGAGCAGGGCAGAAGGAGCTCAGCTGGAAGAGCTTTAGACTGACAACCCACAGGTTCAAGCCCCAGCTTCAGCAATGTGTTCTCACTTGGCCTTTAGCAGAGCTGCTCTGTCTTCTTCCAGTCTTCCCTGGTCCTCATCCTTCCACCCTCCCCATACACAGGGCAGATGTTTTCCCAGGCTGGGGACTGCTTGGGTGAGGAAGAGTGTAGCAAGAAGGGCTTCAGTAAGTGTGTTGGCAGCCAGAGAAAGGCAAAAAATTGTGGGCCCACTGCTCAGTGGGGCGGGGTGCCTAGTGACCAAGCACATGTGCAGAGAGTGTCAGTGAGATGATTGGTCATACATGACTCTCACTAATACACAATGTGAAGAGTTGCAGCCAAGGGTGCTGAGGGTGCTGGCCAAATTCATTGTAAGGCTGCTTCTGTCATCCTGGGAAAACCATGACACTCAGGGAGATTTCTGATGCTTGGGAAAAGGCAAACAGCCCACCTATCTTCTTGAAGAGCAAAAAAGAAGGTCAGGGGAACTACAGGCTGGTCAGCCTGATGTATGTCCCTGTGAAGGTGATGGACCAAATCCTCCTGGAAGCCACTTCCAAGCACCTGAAGGACAAGAAGGGCACTGGGAACTGCCAGCATGAACTCAACAAGGGCAAATTGTGCCTGCACAACCTGAATGCCTTTTACAATGAGATGATGAGCCCTTTGGATGAGGAGAGAGGTGGATGAAGTAGTCCTCAACAGCTTGATGAAAGGGGCTGCCTGGAACCTCACAAAGTTCATATAAGACAAACATCCCAATGATCTTGCTACTGCACTGGGACGACTCCATGCAACAGGCCAGGCTGGGGATGACTGGCTAGAAGGCAGCTCTGCAGAAAAGGACCTGGGAGTCTGGGTGGGCAGTAAGTGGGACAGGAGGAAGCAGTGTGCCCTTGGAAGTAGGAAGGACAACTATAGCCTGGGCTGCATTAGCAAAACTACAGCCAGCAGGAAAAGGGAAATGATCCTTCACCTCCATTCAGGGACTGCATCAGGATTGCTGCGTCCAGTGTGGTGCTCCCCAGCATGAAAAAGACCCTCATAGACTGTGGATAGTCCAGCAGAGGCCAGAAAGATGGTTGGGGCCTGGAGCATATTATGTATCAGGAGAGGCTGAGAGCGCCAGACTGGGGTATTTTTTTGAGAAATCCCTCACAGCCAAACAGCTGGAGCAAAGGCCTGGGGAGATGGTGGGATCTCAGTCAATAGACATATTCCAAAATTGTTGAGACAAGTCCCAGAGCACAGGATCTAGCACAAGCTGTCTGAGAACAAGCTTGGAGTAGAGACTAACTTTGGCAAGAGCTATGGCACATTGGGTCTGAGTGTCAGTACGAAACCAGTTTATTCGTTTAGTCATAACATTGGTGGGGTGGGGTATCAGAGTTGTGCCTGTATGCAGCCCCCACTGCAGTGAAGTCATTAGAGCCCAATAAATTATTTTTCCTTTTAAAAATAGCCTTTCTATCTGTGAGCACTTGTGCTACTCTCACAGCTCTCACCCAGCGGAAATTACTTTGGGATCCGATGGTTCCCCTTTGTATCAAGAACACTCCTGGTATGAGGACATCATGCAGGGCTCTCGCATGCCCCCAGCACAGTGTAAGCTCTTCTGCAGGGGGCATTCCTAGACTGGGACTCAGCACATGCTGTGGGCTGAGGACCACCACAGCCCATCTCCAAGGACAGCCTGATGAGAATCTCCTGGGACTATGCACACTAGCTGTGGTGACTGCTCCAAGCAGAGGCACATGCTGTGGGTGGCTGCATGGGCTCAGAGAGGGCATTCTGTGCTTCTTCCGCAGGCAGCCTCCTATTTGGCAGCCTCCCACCAGTGCCTCACTCACTTCCCACCCTAGCAGGATGGGATCAGAGAATAGGAAGAGCAAAAGTGAGGAAAGTCAAGGGTCAAGATAAAAATAGTTTAATAAGCAAAGGAAAAAAACCCAACAAAATAACAAGTGATGCAATGTCAGTCACTCACTACCTCCCACAAGTACACCAATGCCCCACCAGTCCCCAGCTGGACACCTGCCCAAAACACCCCTCCCCTCCATTTTTATTGCTGAGCGTGATGCTGTATGCCTTGGAAGATCTGTTTGGTAAATCTGAGTCAGCTGTCCTGGCTGCGTCCCCTCCCAACTTCTTGTGGGCCTTCAACCTACTCACTGTAAGGGAAGCATGAGAAACAGAGATGGTCTTGGTGCTGTGCAGACACTGTTCAGCAATAGCTAAAACATTGTTGTGTTATCAACACAGTTTTGATCACCAATCCAAAACACAGCACCTTATGGGCTGCTATGAAGAAAATGAGCTTCCCCCCAGCCAGACCCTGTACACTGGGTCAAAGCTTTCTAGTGGGGAAGGAGGGCTGAGGTGGAAAGCCTGATCCTGCAAGGATGAGGGGGTTGGGGCAAGGGAGTGGGTGTCTGTCCTGGTTTTGGCAGGGATAGAGTTAATTTTCTTCCTAGTAGCTGGTACAGTGCTGTGTTTTGGATTTAGGGTGAGAACAATGTTGATAACACACTGATGTTTCAGTTGTTGCTAGGTAGTGTTTACACTAGTCAAGGACTTTTCAGCTTCCCATGCTCTACCGACTGAGAAGGCTGGAGGTGCACAAGAAGCTGGGAGGGGGCACAGCCAGGACAGCTGACCCAAACTGGCCAAAGGGATATTCCATACCATGTGACATCATGCTCAGTATATAAAGCTGGGGGAAGAAGAAGGAAGGGGGGGACATTTGGAGTGATGGCGTTTGTCTTCCCAAGTAACCGTTACGCGTGATGGAGCCCTGCTTTCCTGGAGATGGCTGAACACCTGCCTGCCGATGGGAAGTAGTGAATGAATTCCTTGTTTTGCTTTGCTTGTGTGCGCAGCTTTTGCTTTACCTATTAAACTGTCTTTATCTCAACCCATGAGTTTTCTCACTTTTACCCTTCCGATTGTCTCTCCCATCCCACTGTGGGGGGAGTGAGCAAGCGGCTGTGTGGAACTTAGTTGCCGGCTGAGGTTAAAGCATGACAGTGTCCCAGTCTCTGTCCAAGAAGATGTAGGGTGAAGAGAGAAGAGGAACTTGAGCTGGAGCCAGAGAACAGCTGGAGAAGAATTTGCTGATTTCTCCGGGATCAAGAGAGGGAAAGGTGGTGGGAGTGAGATCCAGGTGATGATCTTGTTTTAGCCCTCAGAAAGAGGAACTGCTCACTCACTCCAGCCTCTCCACCTCCCCTTGCAACAGGAGAAGCGCAGGTTCCTAAGACATGCCTGCATCAAGGCCTGGACAGAGAAGGGAAGAGAGGT
Organism: Aptenodytes forsteri; assembly: GCF_000699145.1. NCBI lineage: Eukaryota > Metazoa > Chordata > Aves > Sphenisciformes > Spheniscidae > Aptenodytes > Aptenodytes forsteri. The sequence goes on along the minus strand of NW_008795858.1, from coordinate 84,038 downwards.
GTGTGAGTGTAACCCACATGAGCCACCCAATAGAAATGGCTAATTTTGCCTCAGTAGTGCAGTGAAAGTAGACCTTCATTAGTGACTGACATGTGAGCTTCATGCTCTTGAAATGTGCACCACTGTGGGACTTGACTCCCATCCTGGGAACCCACAGTGAGAAAGATGCCCTCATGATGGTCCTTGGAAAATATTTACATATTAGGCCAAATACCTTTTCTTAACTTCTCCAGAAAAGAAAACCTTGACACTTCAACAGTTCCCACACGCAAGACCACCAAGGTGTCTATTATCAAGGAAAAAGCAAACCCATGACATTTTCAGCATTGCTTCCTAAACAATAACATTTCTCTCCAAGGACCTTTTGCTTTCTTCCCCTTGCCACTCCAGTTTGTCTCACTTCTAAAGAGCTAGCTGGTACCCAGAGCTTTCAAAGGAAGTAGAAGCGTCTTTTGCCTGTGTCATCAAGGTAGCATGAGTGCAAGCCACAGCTTTCCTGAGGACTTTCCTGATGGCCTCCCTGACCTCTCTTTTCCACAGACTGGAGATGAGGGCATTGACCAGGGGCATGAGGATGGTGTAGAAAAAGGAGAACAATTTATTGAGCTGCCTCAGCGGGGCTCTTCTAGGCAGCAGGTAGACAAGGATGAGGTTGCCCTAGAAAATGGTGACAAAAGTGAGGTGAGAGGAGCAAGTAGAGAAGGCCTTCTGCCTGCCTGTGCTGGACGGGATCCTCAGGATGGCAGCTATGATGCACACACAGGAGGTCAGCATGAACAGGAAGGGGAAGGCTATATCCAGCACATGTAGTAGAAGTGTTGCCAGTCTGAGCACTCTGGTGTCACTACAGGTGAGCTCCAGCAATGGGGTAAAATCACAGAAGTGATCAATGGCCTTGGGGCCGCAAAACTTCAACCCAGACAAGAAAGAAGTGAGTACCATGGAGATTAGGAATCCTACTAGCCAAAACCCAGCCACCAGCCAAAGAAATGTAGTTGTGTAACACAGCCAAGAACAGAGATGCTGCTGTCCCCATCCAGGAAGATGGCCAGCAACCAGGGCAGGATGTTGGAGCTGTAGCAGATCTCCAAGGAGGACAGATTTCCCTGGAAGAAGTACATGGGGGTGTGCAGATGCTGGTTTGCCACCACCAGCACAACTATGAGCATGTTCCCCACCATTGTTATTGAGTAGATCATGAGTGAGAGGAGGAAAAGCGGTGTCTGCAGTGAGGGGACGTTCTCCATTCCCAGCAGGAGGAACTGCACTGGCAATGTGCAATTGTCCCTTTCCCCTTTCTCCATGCAGCATCACAGGTCCCTCATTTCTCTTTTGCCAGCAAAGTGTCCTAAGAGAAAGAACACTTGCTTCTTACTTTCAATTGTACATTGTGAAGGAAATTGCCATCAGAGAAAACAGAGACTCTGGCAGTTCTCTGACTGCAGGTCTGTTCCCTTTGTGGCACCTGTGTCTAGTGAAAGGGGAGAACTAGGCATTTCCAGAGAGCTAAATCATGCATTTAAGAGATGCTCCTCCTAGGAGAATCACACAGGAGATCTGCCCCAACAGATGTGCTCATCTCATACTTGGAGTGGCATTAGAGGAGGGAACATGTTCACTCAAAGTCGGACAGTGTCTCTGCTCACCTGAAGTTATTCCCAGTAGCAATCATCCCCACCACACAATGAAATCCATTCATGTGAACACGTCATGCCAGATGCCCTTTCTCCTCACTGCACTGCCTGGCTGATCTCAGCTGCCTGAAACACTTGTTTTTTAAGCAGCCAGACTGTATGCTCCCTTTGACAGTGCCTGAGGGCACTCTTGGAGAGCCTTTGCATGGTCTTTAGGGAGAAGAGTGAGACAGACGTGAGAGCAGATGGACACCGGAGCTAATTGGCCAATATGAGGAAAGGAGCAGGGAAGAAGGGAAGAGGACAGGGACAATCACTGGCTTTGCAAAGTTCCTCCCTCCCTGATGGTTTCTGAGGGCTTTGGGGCTGCCTCTCTGCACACCCCAGCCCAGCAGCTGGATCTCAGCTCTTCCAGCTGTGCTCACAGGGCTCCCTGAGCAACACTGCTAGGAAAAGGGGTGGGGTTTAATGGCGAGTGAGATTGGAAAGATTCCCACCTCTATGTGGGAAATGCTTAGGACACACCTGTGGGCACGTCTGGGAAAAGTCCTATGCGTAAGAACCACAGCTGTCTGCCTGGACCGTCCACCCCAGTGAAGGTGTGAGTGTCCCTTGGCAAGGCTCTGGGCTTGCTCAGGTGCAGCAGAGGAACAAACTGTAACCCTGTACCAACCAGCAAGCTGCCCAGGATCTCTGCTCAGCTATTGAGGGAGCTGGTTGAAATGTGTGGCAGGAAGAGCAAACTGGAGTAAGAAGACATGCAGAAAAGCCTGTCACGAGTCTTGAAAACTAGGTGGCACCATGCAAAGCCTCACCAACTGAAGAGGAGCAGACATAGCAGAAACTGTGACTCAGCAGACACAGCACACACCTGCAGTCCTCAGCACAAAAGGGTGATTGCTGTGCTGATGGTGCTTGGCAAAGATGATCAAGGTGCGGGTCTCACTCTACCTTTTCCCCACCATGTCCTTCCCTTCTCTGATTTCTCTGCAAACCCTGAGCTACGGCTCAGGTTTTGCTCTCTCCTCACCGTCTTCACCCAGCACCTTGTGTGGTGTGTCTCCAGCAGCCCCCAGCCCCCCCCCCCCGCTCTCTGAAGTGTCCTGGTCTTTATAGCACAAATGAATCTCGGAAGGATCCTGCTGCAGCTCAGCTCTCTCCAGGAACTGCAGAGTGAGTAATGCATGATTGTCTCTCAAAGGGGATGGAAACTTCTACACTGCTGGAAAGGTTGTAAACTCCTCTGGCAAGACCTGCCTTTGCCCATTGCTCTGGGTCATTTGAACTCTGGGTGAATTCACTTTGAAAAGGAAACTGAGGCAGGACAGTCCTTGGGACTCATCCAAACACACGATGTAAAGCTCAAGAATGAGATTCCTGTCATGTCCCTGCAGATGACTGTAGGTTCACTGACTCTCTTGGGTGTAGAGAGCCCTAACTGCCTAAGCTGGTACCTCCAGCCTCCCCCAGTGGTCAGTGGGGAGGAAGAGGCAGAACCAGAGGACATTTCCACCCAGCCGTAGAGACTTGCTGAGTGGGGTGAGTCCCACTTGGGTGGCAGGCTTGGTCCCTACAGGAAGAGGGCCTCCAAACTTCTCCCTGAGGCACAGAGGCCTGGAATGTTGAGGGCTGAAGGGAACGCAGTTGCCAGTATGTCCTCCTGGAGGATAGGACATGAGATCCCCTCTAAGTACCTGCTAGGTGCATCCAGGAAGAGGGCTTGGATATGGGTTGTCATGTCCCTTCCGCTTGAGTACATGATGAGACAGCAGCAGGCACACAGCTTGGTCATGTCTTTCCAAGAAGCTGAAAGGCCAGCAACAGGCATGTGGCTTGGAAGATCATGGTGAGGTTACTCCTATCTGGTCACCTGATATCAGGCTGATGGGTTGGGACACCTGCTTGAAGGGTGGGTTCCAAGATGATAGAACTTCCAAGATGATGGTAGTGGGAAACAGCATGAGAGAGAAAAACTGTGACAAAGTGCAGCTTGGAAAGTGGAGACTGGGCATGATGAAGAAGCACTGAATATCCTTCTCAAGCCAAAGCACCAAAACCTCTATGTGGACATCTAAATTAAGGGGTGTGAACCTTGAGCTGAACTGTGCCCACAGATACTTCAAGACTAGAACCTTCTTTGAAGTATTTCCTCTGTGTGCATCTGCAATGCAAAATAACCTTCTCCAGCTGCCCCTTTGCCCCCAGCCAATTGATACCAGGTTGCCCTTTGTGTGAGAGAGCAGCAGGAATGCATGGAGCTCTGCCTGGGGATGGATGAGGAGCTAACTGAGAGCTTATGTGTGAGGATTAAAGAGCAGACCGATATGGGGGACATTGTAGTGGGTGTCTGCTATAGGCCACGTGAGCAGGAAGAACAAGTGAATGAGGTCCTCTACAGACAGATAGGAGCAATCTCATTTTCACAGGCCCTGGTCCTCATGGGGGAGTTCAACCACCCCACTATCTGCTGGAGGGACAATATGGCAGGACATAAGCAATCCAGGAGGTTCCTGCAGAGCATTGATGACAGCTTCCTGACCCAAGTGATGGAGGAGCCAAGGAGGAGAGGTGTTCTGCTGGACCTCATACTCACAAAGGGATCACTGGGGATGTGAAGGTCAAAGGCAGCCTTGGCTGCAGTGATCAGTGATGGGATCACCAAGTTGAGGATCCTGAGAGGAAGGAGGAGGGCAAACAGCAAGCTTAAAACCCTGGACTTCAAGAGAGCAGACTTTGGCCTCTTCAAGGATCTGCCTGGTAGAGTCCCATGGGATAGGGCCCTACAGGGACGAGGGGCTGACAGTTGTTCAAAGCTCACCTCTTCCAAGCTTAGGAGTGGTCTCTCGCAATGAGTAGAAAGTCAGGCAAAAATGCCAGGAGGCATGCATGAATGTATAACGAGCTCCTGACCAAACTCAAACGTAAAAAGGAAGCATATAGAGGGCAGAAACAGGGACAGGTAACCTGGGAGGAATACAGACACTGTTCAAGCATGCAGAGATGTGGATAGGAAAGCAAAAACCTACCTGGACTTGAATCTGGTGAGGGATGTCGAGGGCAACAAGATGGCCTCCTATATGTCCATAAGTAGCAAAAGGAAGACTAGGGAAAGTTTGGGCCCACTGCTGAACTGGACAGGGGCCCTGGTTACGCAGAGAATGGAACAGGCTGAGATATTGAAAACCACCTTCACCTCAGCCTTGACTACTCAGACTGGCCTTCAGAAACCCAAAGACCCAGAGACCAGGGGGAAAGGCAGGAGCAAGGAAGAGGTACCCTTGGTGGAAGAGGATCAGGTCAGGGAATACTTCAGCACCAGGAACCAGCTGGGGGCTAGCCATGAGGAAAGCAGCTTTGCAGAAAAGGCCCTGGGGATTAAAAGGCCACAAAGATGATGAAGGGACTGGCACATCTTTCCTTTCAGAAACCCAAAGACCCAGAGACCAGGGGGAAAGGCAGGAGCAAGGAAGAGGTACCCTTGGTGGAAGAGGATCAGGTCAGGGAATACTTCAGCACCAGGAACCAGCTGGGGGCTAGCCATGAGGAAAGCAGCTTTGCAGAAAAGGCCCTGGGGATTAAAAGGCCACAAAGATGATGAAGGGACTGGCACATCTTTCCTGTGGTGAGAGGCTGAGAGAGCTGAGGCTGTTCAGCCTGGAGAAGAGAAAGAAGGTTCTGGGGGGACCTCATTAATGTATATAAACACCTGAAGGAAGGGTATGAAGAGGATGGAGCCGGGCTCTTTTCAGTGGTGCCCAAAAACTTGGCAAGCGGCATGGGCACAAACTGAAGTAAAGGAGGCTCCCTCTGAATATCAGGAAACATTTTTCACTGCTGGAAAGGTTGTAAACTCCTCTGGCAAGACCTGCCTTTGCCAATTGCTCTGGGTCATTTGAACTCTGGGTGAATTCACTTTGAAAAGGAAACTGAGGCAGGACAGTCCTTGGGACTCATCCAAACACACGATGTAAAGCTCAAGAATGAGATTCCTGTCATGTCCCTGCAGATGACTGTAGGTTCACTGACTCTCTTGGGTGTAGAGAGCCCTAACTGCCTAAGCTGGTACCTCCAGCCTCCCCCAGTGGTCAGTGGGGAGGAAGAGGCAGAACCAGAGGACATTTCCACCCAGCCGTAGAGACTTGCTGAGTGGGGTGAGTCCCACTTGGGTGGCAGGCTTGGTCCCTACAGGAAGAGGGCCTCCAAACTTCTCCCTGAGGCACAGAGGCCTGGAATGTTGAGGGCTGAAGGGAACGCAGTTGCCAGTATGTCCTCCTGGAGGATAGGACATGAGATCCCCTCTAAGTACCTGCTAGGTGCATCCAGGAAGAGGGCTTGGATATGGGTTGTCATGTCCCTTCCGCTTGAGTACATGATGAGACAGCAGCAGGCACACAGCTTGGTCATGTCTTTCCAAGAAGCTGAAAGGCCAGCAACAGGCATGTGGCTTGGAAGATCATGGTGAGGTTACTCCTATCTGGTCACCTGATATCAGGCTGATGGGTTGGGACACCTGCTTGAAGGGTGGGTTCCAAGATGATAGAACTTCCAAGATGATGGTAGTGGGAAACAGCATGAGAGAGAAAAACTGTGACAAAGTGCAGCTTGGAAAGTGGAGACTGGGCATGATGAAGAAGCACTGAATATCCTTCTCAAGCCAAAGCACCAAAACCTCTATGTGGACATCTAAATTAAGGGGTGTGAACCTTGAGCTGAACTGTGCCCACAGATACTTCAAGACTAGAACCTTCTTTGAAGTATTTCCTCTGTGTGCATCTGCAATGCAAAATAACCTTCTCCAGCTGCCCCTTTGCCCCCAGCCAATTGATACCAGGTTGCCCTTTGTGTGAGAGAGCAGCAGGAATGCATGGAGCTCTGCCTGGGGATGGATGAGGAGCTAACTGAGAGCTTATGTGTGAGGATTAAAGAGCAGACCGATATGGGGGACATTGTAGTGGGTGTCTGCTATAGGCCACGTGAGCAGGAAGAACAAGTGAATGAGGTCCTCTACAGACAGATAGGAGCAATCTCATTTTCACAGGCCCTGGTCCTCATGGGGGAGTTCAACCACCCCACTATCTGCTGGAGGGACAATATGGCAGGACATAAGCAATCCAGGAGGTTCCTGCAGAGCATTGATGACAGCTTCCTGACCCAAGTGATGGAGGAGCCAAGGAGGAGAGGTGTTCTGCTGGACCTCATACTCACAAAGGGATCACTGGGGATGTGAAGGTCAAAGGCAGCCTTGGCTGCAGTGATCAGTGATGGGATCACCAAGTTGAGGATCCTGAGAGGAAGGAGGAGGGCAAACAGCAAGCTTAAAACCCTGGACTTCAAGAGAGCAGACTTTGGCCTCTTCAAGGATCTGCCTGGTAGAGTCCCATGGGATAGGGCCCTACAGGGACGAGGGGCTGACAGTTGTTCAAAGCTCACCTCTTCCAAGCTTAGGAGTGGTCTCTCGCAATGAGTAGAAAGTCAGGCAAAAATGCCAGGAGGCATGCATGAATGTATAACGAGCTCCTGACCAAACTCAAACGTAAAAAGGAAGCATATAGAGGGCAGAAACAGGGACAGGTAACCTGGGAGGAATACAGACACTGTTCAAGCATGCAGAGATGTGGATAGGAAAGCAAAAACCTACCTGGACTTGAATCTGGTGAGGGATGTCGAGGGCAACAAGATGGCCTCCTATATGTCCATAAGTAGCAAAAGGAAGACTAGGGAAAGTTTGGGCCCACTGCTGAACTGGACAGGGGCCCTGGTTACGCAGAGAATGGAACAGGCTGAGATATTGAAAACCACCTTCACCTCAGCCTTGACTACTCAGACTGGCCTTCAGAAACCCAAAGACCCAGAGACCAGGGGGAAAGGCAGGAGCAAGGAAGAGGTACCCTTGGTGGAAGAGGATCAGGTCAGGGAATACTTCAGCACCAGGAACCAGCTGGGGGCTAGCCATGAGGAAAGCAGCTTTGCAGAAAAGGCCCTGGGGATTAAAAGGCCACAAAGATGATGAAGGGACTGGCACATCTTTCCTGTGGTGAGAGGCTGAGAGAGCTGAGGCTGTTCAGCCTGGAGAAGAGAAAGAAGGTTCTGGGGGGACCTCATTAATGTATATAAACACCTGAAGGAAGGGTATGAAGAGGATGGAGCCGGGCTCTTTTCAGTGGTGCCCAAAAACTTGGCAAGCGGCATGGGCACAAACTGAAGTAAAGGAGGCTCCCTCTGAATATCAGGAAACATTTTTTTTACTGTGAGGCTGAGTAAGCATTGGAACAGGTTGCCCAGGAAGGTAGTGGAGTCTCTATCCTTGGAGATATTCAAAAGCTGTCTGGACATAGTCCTGGATTATCTACTCTAGGTGGCCTTTCTTGAGCAGGGGGCTTGCACAAGATGACCTCCAGAAGTCCCTCAACCATTCTGTGCTTCTGTGAACTGGGTCACATCTCCCAGGCTTGATGAAAAGACAAGTCTTTTGGAACAGTTTTGCCTCAGCCTTTTTCCATACTCTTCATCCCAGGCCATATCTGGACCTTGTGGCACTTCTTAGCTCTCAGGAGTGTGCATGACTCATTGTGGTCTCCATGTGCATGGACCCATGTGAGAGCTGATCTACTCAGAGATGGGTTGAGTTCCAGCCCAGGAGGGCTTGTTTCCTCACGTGAGTGCAGGTTGGCCTGTGATGATTAGCTCAGATGTGACACACTGCACACATAGGAGCTTGGGTGAGATTAATCCCACCCATGGTTTCGTTGCACCTTAAACCTCTGCAGTTGAGAAGGGAGCAGGGGAAACAAGATTTCTCTCCTGAGCCCCATTCTTTCTCTATATTTATTGCAAATTATGGTGGAGGAAAAAACAGCTCTTCATGTCTGATGCGTGCATTCCTGTCAGACTCTGCAGAGCACTGCAGGAGCAGCAGGCCACCTCAGCCTTCTTCAGACAGGTCTCCACTCCTGACAGAGGTAGATCTCACAGGGTGACCCACTCCCACAGGAAACGGCCACGGGATTTCCCTCAGTGAGAAGACCAGGGGAGTCCAGGGGCTCAGGGCAACCCCAAAGGTCCTGCCAGCAGGGAGCAGTATTCCCCTGTGTTTGGTTCCTACACACACAGGCTCTGCACGGCCACCAGAGCACCTGCTGGTCCTTCACTCAGCCAGGAGCTCAGGTGGGCAAGCATTGGCCCTTGGTGCCCAGGACTTCTGCTTGGGGTGCCCGAGGAGCCAGGCATAGAGTCAGGAGAAGACCCAGGAGTCCTGGCTGCCCCATTGCCCCTGAGCCACATGGGACCACCTGTCCAGGCTCTTGCTGCAGCCACAAGCTTGCCTAGCCATCTCCCAACAGATCCCAGGGCTTCCAGGGCTTGGCTCAAGGCTAATGATCTCTATGCCAACAGCCATGAAATAGCTCCTGAAAACCTTACCCTCACAAGTGAGAGCCCTGAGTGTGACCAGCCTGTGCAGACCGTGCCTGCAGCAGTCAGCGAGCAACATGTCCCTCCTGGCTCCCCCTTACTCGAGGTCAGCACCTGCAGCGCTCTTCTGTCTCTGATGAAGGATCTCCTCCTCATCACCTTCCTCTTCCTCCCCACCCAGCCCCAGTGCTACCCCCCAGGTTTGGCCCTACAACAGGCAGGGGGCTGAAAAGGGCATTTGGAGCACTGCACCCACTCCCCTGCCCATGCCTCCCATGGCTGCCATGGGGCGGAAGAGCCTCCAGGGGGTTCCTCAGGCTAGGGTTCCCCTGAGCACTGCGGATGCTGCCCTGTCCATAAGGACACTGGGTGCAAGTGCTGGTGAGGGGGCTGTGCTGTCCCTCTGAAGGCAGGGAGTGACAAATGAATGAACAGGGCAGGATGGAGGCTGCGACTGTGCTTGTGCAGCCTCGGGAAGGGAAGGATGGTTCTGTCTAGGGTTTCACAAAGACACCGGTGGGGAGACAGGAGGCCTAGGAGAGAAGTGAAGTTGAACCCATCATGACTATTTCCAAACCCTGCTAAAGCCTGTGACCCTCTATACTAAAATATCTCTGCTTTGGGGAACCCCTGTGGAAAGGCTGGGTTGAGGCGTGTTCAATTTTTTTTCATTTTTGTCTTAAAATATGATCATGTCATGAGATATCAAGAAGAGAATATGCATCTATTAGGTTATTTATGCAAAACTAAAAGTTCATTTGTTTTACTTTTATTGGCAGTGTGAGACAGTAGCCAAGAGAAAATAGGGCCAGGAAGGGCCGGAGTAGGAGGAGATGAGATTGCATAGGCATGACCCAAACCCCCAGGTGCTGTGCTGGGCAGCTGGGGACCAGGTGACCAGGGCCTGCCCCAGAGCAGCCCCACAGCTGCCCTCCCTTCCCCTTGTAGGCCTGGGGCTGAAGGTCACCTGGGACCAGCCTCAGGGGCTGGGGACTGACACAGCACAATGAGCACACCCCCCATATTACGCACACACCATAGTCTGCATGTAAGCCAGAGTGCAAGCAACCAACCTCCAATGTGCATACTCACCCCACAGCATGCACATCCCCACTGTGTGCACTCACACTCCAGAGCACATACACTGTGTGCAATGTGTGTGCACACTGCAGCGAGCACACACCCCACAGGCCACATGCACAGCAGCACCGCCATGCCCACACCCCACCCTGTACACACAGCCATCGTGCAGAGCTGCCCTGGCTGTCTCCAGGGAAGTGGATGAGGCTGCACACTGCAGATCCTCCGGAAAGAGGGCATGTGTGTTAATGCCAGCCTGGCCAGGGCGGGAGAGGGGTGGTGACATCATTCTTGAGTCATGGGGTTGGGTGCGGTCTCCCCCAAGGGTAGGATGTGGGGCAGGGGGCTCAGAGTGGGGCTCTGAATGCACCCCTGAACCCAGGAGTGCTGAGTCCTTGGGGCAGGGAAACACCACACCTCCCAGTGCGGAACAGAGGACCCAGCAGTCTGGGCTGCCTGTCCATGCTCCTGTCCTGCCCCCACCCCAAAATGAAGCTGGTTTTCCCATGGTGCTCACCAGGCCTCCACAGTAGCCTGAATCCTGCTGTCCCTCCCAAACACCAGGTGCTCCAAGGGCTGGTACTGTCTGCTCCTCGCCTCTCCCAGCCTCACAGGGGGATGCTCCAGGGAAATGTCCTTTGGAGAGAGACCCCCCCCAGGCATGTGGGCTCCCAGCCCTCCCCTCAGCCAGTCTGCTGGTCATGGTGGTGCTGCCAGAGAGGACACAGGCGTCCAGGTGCTGGCAGAGGAGGAGGGACATGCATACACACATGCAGAGCATAGCTTTGCTGAGGGGGTTTATTGATCATTAGAAGGAAATGGCCCAGGGCTTCCAGGGGATCAGGTGGAGGCATCCAGGGATGATCATGTCCTCATGCTGCTGGAGGGGGACAGGACAGGGCCGTCACAACTTCCTCCAGTCCTGACAGACAGAGCCAAAAATGTGACTCCCAAAGTCTGCTGGGACAAGAGAGGGGCCTTGTCCCCACAGTCTCTCTCTCAAAAAATCTGGGGAAGGGGAAGAGTTGGGAGCAGCCAACACCCACGTGGACTTGGCTCTCCTGGGGAGTCCATACAGCACCCAGAGCCCCTGTCCCGTCTCTATGGTGACCTTGGGCTGTCGACCCTGGACAGGCTGGATCAATGGGCCAAGGCCAACTGTATGAGATTCAACAAGGCCAAGTGCCAGGTCCTGCACTTCGGCCACAACAACCCCATGCAGTGCTACAGGCTTGGGGAAGAGTGGCTGGAAAGCTGCCCAGCAGAAAAGGACCTGGGGGTGTTGGTTGACAGCCGGCTGAATATAAGTTGGCAATGTGCCCAGGTGGCCAAGAAGGCAAATAGCATCCTGGCTTGTTGTCCTGCTTTCAGCAGGGATAGAGTTAATTTCCTTTCTAGTAGCTGGTACAATGCTGTGTTTTGGATTAAGGATGAGAACAGAGTTGAGAGAACAGAGTTGATGATAACGCACCGATGTTTTAGGTGTTGCTAGGTAATGCTTACACTAGCCAAGGACTTTTCAGCTTCCCATGCTCTACCGACTGAGAAGGCTGCAGGTGCACAAGAAGCTGGGAGGGGGCACAGCCAAACTGGCCAAAGGGACATTCCATACCATGTGACGTCATGCTCAGTAGATAAACTGGGGAAAGCTGGCCAGGGGGGGCCGCTGCTCGGGGACTGGCTGGGCATCGGTCGGCAGGTGGTGAGCAATTG
>NW_008795858.1:63872-69474 GCF_000699145.1 Aptenodytes forsteri | reverse complement strand
AGCTGAGGGAACTGGGGTTGTTTAGCCTGGAGAAAAGGAGGCTCAGGGGAGACCTTATTGCTCTCTACAACAAAGGAGGTTGTAGCCAGGTGGGTGTCGGTCTCTTTTCCCAGGTAACAAGCAATAGGACAAGAGGAAATGGCCTCAAGTTGCACCAGGGGAGGTTTAGATTGGATATTAGGAAAAATGTCTTCACCAAAAGGGTTATTAAGCATTGGAACAGGCTGCCCAGGGAAGTGGTTGAGTCTCCATCCCTGGAGGTATTTAAAAGACGTGGTGCTTAGGGACATGGTTTAGTGGTAGACTCAGCAGTGTTAGGTTAACAGTTGAACTTGATGATCTTAGTGCTTAGGGACATGGTTTAGTGGTAGACTCAGCAGTGTTAGGTTAACAGTTGAACTTGATGATCTTAAAGGTCTTTTCCAACCTAAATGATTCTATGATTCTATGATATTGCACCCAGAGCCCTGCCTGGTCCTTACAGAGACCCTCCCAATCTGTGCAGCTCCACAGAGCACAAGCGAAGCTTTGGGGCATTCATCTGCCCAGGTTACCCTTGAAACAACTCATGGACAGTCCTCTCTATAGCCCCCTAGACCCAGGTCCCAACCCCCATCCCGAGGGCTTTGGGAGCCCCTTATGGTCACGCATCCCTTGTGGAGCTGGGGATGCCCTGATCCTGCTCACCTGGAAAAATGAGTGAAGACTGCAAATGAGCTTCTCTTCTGCAAGGGTAGTACCACCCTGTTGACCACAGACTGGGGAGAAAGGGACTGTTAGGGTCACGCTGGGGTGCCCTGGGGTGTACTGGGAGGCAGGGGAAAGCAATGGGCACCTGGGGAAGAGCACCTCCAGCAAAAAGACTGTGGTTCATGGATGTGAATTGTGAGGCACTGGGGGGCACTGGGGTGTACTGGCATGTCCTGGGGTGCGCTGGCATGCCCTGGCTAAGGGAGGGTAGGGTTGGGGGCTGAAGAACTCATGGTGCTGACCAGAGACCCCTTCTCTTGCACGTCATCCACCTGCAGCAGGAGGGAGACCATGAGAAACCTTGTGGGTCACAGGGATGGCCCCAAGTCCCATCAGAGAGCAAGAACCTTGCTTTGCTTCCCCATCCTGGCTGGCCCCAAGTCCACCCCACTACTCATGTGCACAGGAACATCTCCACTTGCTGGAAGATCAGCCTCTCCCATGTCCTAGAGAAGAAGAGCTATGAGGCAGTCACGATGGGACCTCGGTGGTGGTGGTGGTGGTGTTCCCCCTCATTCCCTTCCGTCTTTCCCCCAGAGCACCCCCAGCCTCATTTCTCCCCACGTTTGTCTGGGATGTCTGCTCATGCAAGACAACCCAGTTGGGGATGGAGACAAGGACAGTGCAGAGAATTTGGGTCCCCAAGGAGAGGGGATTTGGGGGTTGTCAAAGGGAGGGGATTTGGGGAGTCCAAGTGAGGTGATTGGTGGGGACTGAAAGAAGAGCACTGAAGCAGATCCAAATGAAGGGGATTGGGAGGACCGCTGTCAGGGGCGTTGGGAGGGGTTTTCAAAGAGGGGGATTTGGGCAAACCAGGGCTATGGGCCAGATGAAACGATAAGCAAAGGATTTGGGAAGAACTGAAAGGAGGACATGAGGAGAGAGCAAGGGGGGACATTTGGGGCAGCTAGACAGGATGGGACAGGTCCAGCGCATGAGATTTTTGAGTGAGCTGAAAGGAGGGGATGGGGAGGCCCACAAGGGTGGCATTTATAGACGTGTAGACATGGACTTGGTGGAGGCCCCACAGGAGTTTGGGGTGTCCCTTCCCAGGCAGGGGACAGATGTGACCACTCACTGTGGAACCTGGGCTCTAGGAACTGAAAGACTCATGGCAGGGAGGAGGGAGACTGGTGGGATGGGGCAGCCCCTTGCTTGGGACAGGGACAGGCAAAGCAAAGAGGTTTGATGCTTACCACTGCAGCTTTCTTCTGCAAGAGAGATGACAGCCATCAACTCGCTGAGAAATCCCACCCCAGTCTCCTCAGAGCTACCCAGAGGTCTCTGGAGGGGCATCTCCAGGCTCTCTGGGGTCCCATTACCCCAGGTTGGGACCTAAGCGGCCACCTGGGCACTTACCACACAGTCCACAGCATGCACGGGTGCACAGGATGCCAAAGAGCAGGGCCACACTGAGCACTGAGACCTTCATCTTCCTCCATGATCCAGTGAGTCCTGGGTGAAGCTGAAGAAGGTGAGAGGCAGATTTATCCCTCCCAGGACTCCTCCGTGCTCCCCCTCCTCCAAGAGCCCCCAAGACAAAGCCAGGCTTGGCAGAGACACCATCCCTGGCAAGGAGCCCACCCCCGGCACAGAGTCACCCCCACTTCTGACACAGATCCAGCTGCCTTCCCTGGCACCAGCCCAACTTCCTGCATGGGGCAGCTGCATGGGGAAAGAGGCAGATTTATCCCTCCCAGGACTCCTCCGTGCTCCCCCTCCTCCAAGAGCCCCCAAGACAAAGCCAGGCTTGGCAGAGACACCATCCCTGGCAAGGAGCCCACCCCCGGCACAGAGTCACCCCCACTTCTGACACAGATCCAGCTGCCTTCCCTGGCACCAGCCCAACTTCCTGCATGGGGCAGCTGCATGGGGAAGGAGCCAGGCTTTTGGTGGTGAGGGGGGGGCAATGCCACATCTCCCAGTGGCCTGTCTGCCAGCCTCGTCCCAAGAGCCCCCAAGACAAAGCCAGGCTTGGCAGAGACACCATCCCTGGCAAGGAGCCCACCCCCGGCACAGAGTCACCCCCACTTCTGACACAGATCCAGCTGCCTTCCCTGGCACCAGCCCAACTTCCTGCATGGGGCAGCTGCATGGGGAAGGAGCCAGGCATTTGGTGGTGAGGGGGGGGCAATGCCACATCTCCCAGTGGCCTGTCTGCCAGTGCCTCGTCCCCTTTGGGGTACCCCTAACCCTAACCCATAAACCTAACCCTAAACCCTAACCCTAACCCTAACCCTGCAGCTTGCTCTGCAGCTACAGAGCAAGAATTGTTTCAGGAGCGTAGCTAAAGAGGAAGATTTCAATGAGCACTTAATTTAAAGGATTTTTTTTTTTCATTTTTCTAGGTATTTTTCATTATTTTTCTGTTTACAAAAGATGTTTTAACAGCATTTTCTAATTTATATTGGACCAGGGTGTCTTCTAAGGAGGTCTTGACAGGTAGGAAACCAGTCCTACTTGCTTTGACTTGTTGGTCAAGCAGTCCTACTTGTTTGTCCAGACTGTATGGACAACCTTGTTCCTCACGTCCCCAACCCTGCCATTTCTCTCATTGGCCACTTGGGACTTGCATAATTTTTCCTTACATCAGACTTCTCCACTGAAGTCTACGGCTGGCTGTTACAGCTCCTTTGCATCAGTTCCTGCTTGAGATTAATCATTAAAATAAAACACAGTCCTCAACTGTATGCCAAGTCCAAGCTGCTTCCTGTGAGGTTCACCTTCCACAAGGCATACGCATACAAGAAACACTTTAGAGAGGATAGGAAATGATAAAATAAACACTATTAAAGAGCTGGCTAAAGACAGAATTAGACAGACTACTGAAAGACAGGCAAGTTTTCAGCCCCCTGAAGCTCAAAGCAGCAACTAGGTTGTTGAGGGGTATCTCAATGATTGAAGAGTAAGGGGAGGGGAAACCTAGAGAGAAATTGAAAGTGCATACATCCAGATAGGCTGCTGGAAAGGTGATTTCAGACATGGTCAATTTAATCAGGACAGATGGAAATATGTGAAAGATTAGGGAGATTAAATACACAGAATAGGTAGAGTACTGACAACACAAGTACAGGGGAAGATCAGTATTTCTTCTCTTACTATTAATACACATCCTGAAATTTCCCTCTGCTGTTTGAGGCATGGGTATCCTTGAAGAGAGCAGTGCTGACACATTCCATGAGGGTCCTGACTGGAAGGACTGGGCATATCCATGTCAGTTTGTTTGCTGGAAAAGGGCTTGCTTGGCTTGTGCTAGTCAGGTCAGCAGCTTCAGTGAGTCAAGGCCTGTCTCCTGTCCCTCTTGCACAAGAGTTGCTCTCCTGGCTCAGACTGAAGCACCCCTGAGTGAGTGCCCTACTGACCTCTCACTGGAGCTGATGGAAAGTGTCTAAGAAACAAGGGAAGCACAGAAGGATTGTTTTTCCATCTGCCAGCATCTCCCTGTCTCCAGCAGCTGGAGGTTATGGGATGTATGGTATGAAAGTGGGTCTGTGCCATGGTGCTGAGGAGCTGGTGAACCTGTTTGCTGTCAGTTTCTTTTACCCTCTTTGAACCCATTTGCCTGGTTACTACCAAACACTCAGAGGAGTGGAAGGCTTGTTTGAAGGAGGACTTCAGGGCAAGCTTGCTTTCTTTTTAAGAGTAGACTTCTCTTTCTCATGTATTCCTCCCTGCAAGCACAGAATTGCTCCTTTGCTCTTCTCCTAGGACATCTGTGCTCCCAAGAGAGCCTTTCCACAGGTGAGTGCATCCATGCTGGCCTAGACAGCCATTCCTGACCCCACTCCCCTGAGCTTCCTGCAGGGCCCCAAGCTTGTGGTGATGTCCTGCAGGGCAAGTGGGCTGTGGTGCCCTGGGGCCATAGGCATGACTATGTACTGGCCGTGATGGTCAGAGACGTAAGCAGACACAGATGGATGCAGGTCATTGCCCACAAGAACTCCCTCCTCAGGGGCCTGTGTCTGTGGCAGGTGCTCAGGGCAATCACAGGGCATTTCAAAATGTCAGGATGTGTTCAGGTGTGTCCCTAGATCCAGCCCATGGCTCTTCACTGAGGCTGACATGAATCAGTGGAGAGTGCTCCAGGCTCCCTTCCCTGTGCCACTTGGGCCCCACTGGCTCTCTTGGGACTGCAGAACCCTCGTTAGCCCAAGCATTCTTCATTTCAACCCTTTGCCTTAGGATGACTCCACACGGCTTTGTGAAGCTCCATTCCCTGACAACCCTCGGTCACATGGGGTTCCTGGAGATCCCCTGTGCTATTCTGGTGTCTCCATACTCCCTTCCAGAAGGATAGGCATCTACCACCATCCCTGTCATATGTGGGACAGTCCCACGCCGATATGTCCTGACCATTCACGATCTCCAGTGGAACAGGGCACCCACAACAAGAGGAAACAACTTGTTGTGAGGCAACAAGGAAACGTGCCGTGAGGTGTTTGGTCGCAGGGTGGCAGGGTGTGTGGGAGGATTTGGGTAGGTGCCTGGGGCCATTACTGTAAGAAGAACGGGCGGGGAAGACAACCGGCCTGGCTGAATGGGGAGCTCTTGCTGGGACTCAGGAAAAAGAAGGGGCAGGCAACTCAAGAAGAGTACAGGGATCTCGTTAGGTCATGCAGAGAGGAAATGAGAAAGGCAAAAGGCCAGCTAGAACGCAATCTGGCCGCTGTCGTTAAAGACAAAAAAAAATGTTTTTACAAATATATTAATGACAAGAAGAGAGCCAAGGAGAATCTCCATCCCTTATTGGATGCGGGGGGGAACATTGTCACCGAGGATGAGGAAAAGGCTGAGGTACTCAATGCCTTCTTTGCCTCAGTCTTTAACAGGCAGACCAGTTATCCTCAGGGTA
>NW_008795858.1:62092-62334 GCF_000699145.1 Aptenodytes forsteri | reverse complement strand
ATGGCCTCAAGTTGCACCAGGGGAGGTTTAGATTGGATGTGGGGAAAAAATTCCTTAGTCCAACCTTAATGATTCTGTGATTCTAGGTGGCTCCATTTGTACCGACATTTGGTAGTTGGGATACAATTGCCTAGATCATGTGGGCCTTAAGTGGCGTCACTGATGGGTTCCCCAGTGTGTTGGCTTGACCTTGATGGGCTGTCAGGCGTCCACCAAGCCACTCTCTCCCCCCCCCTCCCCCG
>NW_008795858.1:53540-61794 GCF_000699145.1 Aptenodytes forsteri | reverse complement strand
TTTCAATTATTAAACTGTTTTTATCTCAACCCACGAGTTTTTCTCACTTGTGCTCTTCCAATTCTCTCCCCCATCCCACCGGGGTTTGGGGGGAGAGTGAGCGAGCGGCTACGTGGTGCTTAGTTGCCGACTGAGGTTAAACTGTGACACATGGGGTGAGATAAAGGCAGTTTAATGAAAAAAGCAAAGTAGAAGCAAAGCAAAAAGAAGATTTATTCTCTACTTCCCATCAGCAGGCGATGTCCATCCACTTCCTGGGAAGCAGGGCCTCAGTACGCATAGTGGTTGCTTCAGAAGACAAACGCCTGAATAACAATTGCCCCCCCTCACCTCCTTTCTCTTACCTTTTATTGCTGAGCACGACATCATATGGTATGGAATATGCCTTTGGTCAGTTTGAATCAGCTGTCCCACTGTGTACCCTCCCAACCTCTTGCCTACTCTCAACCTACTGGCCTTTGGCGGGTGGGGGGTTGGAGAGACAACCTTGATGCTGTGCAAGCACTTCTCAGCAGTAGGCAAAACACTGGTGTGTTATCAGCACTGTTCTAGCTATAGATATAAAGCACAGCACAGTACAAATTGGCCAATTCCAAGTCGGGCTGGCTGGAGGAGGAGGACACCAGGATCTGGACAGACTCAGAGCTGGAGCTGCCAAGTGAGTAATGGCCCCGAGTCTGGGCAGGGCATCTGGGCAGACCCAAAGCCCAGGCCAACACGGGAGGGGTTGTGAGTCCATGGGTAGGTGCCTCACAGGACACACAGATCACTTGTGACCTTTACACCAAGTTAGTTTGAAAAGGGGAACAGGATAGGGCCAGTTGTGGTGTTCATGATTGTGTATGTCCTGCTGCTGCTGGTGTGGTGGCTTTAAAGGGGCTGGTCCCTATTGGAGTTGGTCTGTGTATGGTCAGCTGTGTCCATCTAGATATAGACCAGATATAAGGAAGAAAATTTTTATGCTGAGGGTGGTGAAACACTGGAACAGGTTGCCCAGAGAGGTGGTGGATGCCCCATCCCTGGAAACAGTCAAGGTCAGGTTGGACAGGGCTCTGAACGACCTGATGTAGTTGAAGATGATTCTGCCCACAGCAGGGGGGTTGGACTAGATGACCTTTAGATGTCCCTTCCAACCCAAACTATTCTATGATTCTGTCTTTGTTTCCCTGCAGATATCTGGATTTATCTCTTTCCCTTTGGGTGACTCCACCTTGGGTGATCTCTCACTATGTGGGGCTCCAGTCATTGCCCACCCGAGGCACACGTGGTCCCTGGAGATCCTTTGGTCTATCCAGGCAGCTCCAGATTCCTGTTCTGGAGGATGTCCTCTGCCCTGTCACATGTAGGACAGCCCTGAGTATGTACCTCAGTGACCATTCACCACCTCCACTGTCACCAGACACCAATGGGTTAGTCCTAAATCCAACCCTTGCTAACAGCTACCAACATGACCATGAGCTTTTGCCTCCCAATTCCATGGAACAACAGGCCCATTTGGAGAGCAATTCCTTGGGGCTGTTCTTGACACCAGCTCTGGAGGAAGAGCCCAGCCTTCAGGCAAGTGCACTGAGGAGATCCCATTTTATTACAGAGATGCTATGTGAGAGTCTCCTCTCCTCCTTCAGGTGAGACAAAGTGGTTTCATTTCTCATTAGAAGTGAGATGAATCCAAGCATTTATGTAAGAACATAATAAACACAAATAACAATACAGATAATTATAATGATAAACAAGTAAAGTACAGGCCTGCAATAGGATACCCTGGGAGTCATTTGTGGAGAGTGATGGGAAGTTTATCACTATTGCAAAACATCCACGCAATCACTTTCCTCAGGGCACCTTTGAGCTCCTTGTCTTCATGCTGTAGATGAGGGGGTTCAATGTTAGAGATACCACCACATACAGAACTGCCACCACCAGATCCAGAGATGGGAAGGAGATGGAGCGGGGCTTCATGTAGGCAAACATGGCAGTGCTGAGAAACAGGGAGACCACAGACAGGTGAGGGAGGCATGTGGAAAAGGCTTTGGGCCATCCCTGCTCAGAGGGGACCCACAGCGCAGCCCTGAAGATCTTCACATAAGACAGCCACAAAGGACACAAAACACCCCGAAAATACAGAAGTACCAAACATAAGAAGCCCAGCTTCCCTGAGGTGGTCTGAGTCTGAGCAGGAGATCTTGAGAATTCAGGGAACTAAATTGAAAAACTGGTCCACAGCATTACCTTGGCAGAGTGATATTGAATATGTGTTGGCAGTGTGCCCCACAGCATTGATAAGATCAATACCCCAGGCACCTGCTGACGTGTTGACACAAGCTCTGCTGCTCAGGAGGGTCCCATAGTGCAGGGGTTTGCAGATGGTAATAAAGTGGTCATAGGCCATGACAGTGAGAAGATAAAACTCCACTGACATAAAAAGAAAAATAAAAAGACCTGGGCAGCACACCCTACATAGGAAATGGTCCTGGTGTCAGAGACAGAACTGGCCATGGCTTTTGGGACAGTGACAGAGAATGGACCCCAGGCCAAGGAGGGAGAAGTTGAGGAGGAAGAAGTACGTGGTGGGTGTGGAGGTGGTGGTCACAGGCTATGGCAGTGATGAGGAAGCTGTTGCCCAGGAGGGCAGCCAGGTAGATGCTGTACAAGAGTGAGAAGTGCAAGAGCTGCAGGCCCACATGTCTGTAAATGCCAGGAAGAGGAACTGGATAACGAAACTGCCATTGGACATTTGCTGCCTCTGAGCAGAGGGGTCTGTCCAAGGAGGAAAAGACAGTGACAAGTTAGGTGACACTTTTAGTGGAAAAGAAACAAAATGTTTCTTTTGTCATAGTAACCCCAAATTACCTCTCTCTGTACTGGGAGGACATCTGTGCAGCTCCCTTTTCTTTGAGCTGTGGTTTGTGATGGCTGAGGGTGTTGTGAGGAGCAGGCACCTCTGCCCATGGGCTCCCGAGTTGTCAGTCCTGCTCTATAGCAGTGGTGTACTGGTTTTGGCTGGCATAGAGTAAGTTTTCTTCATAGCAGCCCGTATGGTGCTTTGTTTTGAATTTGTGACCAAAACAGTGTTGATAACACAACATTGTTTTAGCTACTGCTGAACAGTGCTTAAACAGCATGAAAGTTGTCTCGGTTTCTCTCGTTGCCCCATCAGTGAGTAGACTGGAGATACACAAGAAGTTGGGAAGGGATACAGCTGGGATAGCTGACCCCAACTGACCAAAAGGAGTATTGTATACCATATGACGTCATGCTCAGCAATAAAAACTGGGGGAAGAAGAAAGAAAAGGAGGTGTTTATAGTTATGGCATTTATCTTCCCAAGTAACCATGACACTTGATGAAGCCCTGCTTTCCTGGAGATGGCTGAACACCTGCCTGCTGATGGGAAGTAGTGAATGAATTCCTCTTTTTGCTTTGCTTGTGGGTGTTTTTGCTTTACCTATTAAACAGTCTTTATCTTGACCCATGAGTTTACTCACTTTTACCCTTGCAGTTCTCTTCCCCATCCCATTGAGGGGGAGGTTGAGCAGGCGACTTGTGATGCTTAGCTGCCTACGGGGGTTAAACCACAACACCAGGTCAGTGCTCATAGACCCTATCCCACCTTCTGTGCAATTAGCTCTGTTCTAGAGAATCCTCCTGGTGTGCAGGGCACTGCCTGGGGCATCTCCATGTTTGATGGTCAGATAAACCCCAATGAAGCCACAAAAGTGAGGTTGGTGCTGTCTGTAGGCTGAGATGGGGATCAAGCGGCTTGCTGAGGTTTCCAACAGACCTACGGGTCTCTGACAGTGACTGTTTAAGAATCCCAGTTCCTTTTCAAATCAGAAGTTTTCCTTTTTTTGTTTCTCCCACCTAATATTAGGAACTTGACAACTGAGACCATGGAGCACACCCAGCTTCACACCCCTGCAGCTGTCACTGGGAGAAGGGAGCTGTGATGTCCTGTACCTCTGATGGTGTAGTGAGGAATTCCTGCTATAAAGCAGAGAATCACAGAATTGATTGAATGCTTGAGGATGGAAGGGACCTCTGGAGGTCATCTTGTCCAAGCCCCCTGCTCAAGCAGGGCCACCTAGAGCCAATTGCTCAGGACCATGTCCTGACAGCTTTTGAATATCTCCAAGGGTGGACACTCTGCAGCACGGCTGGTGCAGGACAAGAAAGACACAGAAGATCCAACCAAACATATGTCTGACTTACTTCCATGGTCATGGGGAACCTGAGTGCTTTGCCTACCATTGTCAGACCTCTGGTGGAAGGAAATGCACAAACACTCCTGGTGGAATAGACCTCAGGAGTTCTCTAGTCCAACCTCCTGCTCACAGCAAGGGCAGCTATGGGGTCACAACGAGTTACTCAGGGATTTATTCATGTTGTGTTTGACAACTTCCAAGAATTGACACGGCACAACCTCTCTGGACAACCTGTTCGTGTGCTTGACTAATGTGAAAGGCAAGATACTAACTGCAATATGACTTGCTTAGAACAATAAACGCTATCTGAGACTATGAGCTTTTACCTCAGAGTCGATGTGACCTGAAGACCCAACCTAAGACAGCTCTTACCAGCTGAGAACACCTCATACCAAAGACAAAACAATAGAAGATTCACCTTTCCAAAAAACAAGCACGTAACCACAGCCAGAACAGCAATCGACCGGATACCAATAAAAACCCACCCACACCACCTGCAAGGGACATCGGTTTAGAACAATGAAGATTAACACACCACTGACCATACATCAAGACTACCTGCATGGGACAAGCATGTACTGATCCTGCATGGGACAAGTACATACTGATTACATGAGCAATAGTGAGTAACTGATTAGCTCACCCCTTAACATGAGCAATTTGATTGGTCTACAAAACTGTATTGTAACATATATAAACCCTGCTTTCCTCTGTATTGGGGTCCCCCATGCATTAGGCTGGGGCACCGCGATGTGCATAACTGAAATATGAAAGAATAAATTCCCTTGGTAATTCTATGCTAAATATCTTTGCCTCCCTCCTCAGCCAGTGAAGAGCAAACTTTTACACTGTCTTCATGGGTAAACAGTTTTTCCTCACTTGTTTCAATTGATGCCCACTGACCCTCATCCTCCCATCATGCACAAGGAAGAGCCTGGCTCCGTCTTCTTGATGAGGTCCGGGCAGGGGTGGAAAGACTCTTAGTAGGTCTCCACAAAGCCTTCTCTTCTCATGGCTGAACAAACCCAGCTCCCTCAGGCTCCCATAGTGACAAAGTTGACCTTACGAATGCATGCCTGAGATGTTTAAGGCTCTTCCAGTCCTGCTGGATTTTATTGGATTTGCAAGGGACCTTAGGGATGCTGGAATATCATCACCCACATGCCACAAATTTCTGCATGTCACTCTCATTTGTCATCTGGTTTCCATGCACAGGTGTTTCAGGCTGTGAGGAGGGCCCATTCTGAACAAGTAGCTATTCATAATTAAACTTTCAGCTTAAAATGCTTCAGGCCCAAGAGGCAACATCAGAACACTAGGAGAGGCTGGCCCTGGGAATGCCATGCTTGGCGCTCACCCAGGAATCCATGACTGCAAGAATCACAGTAGCTATCATCAGAGATGACAGAATCATTCAATCGTTCAGATTGGAAGAGACCTTGGGATGTCTCTAGACCAGCCTTCTATTTACATCAGGATCAACACTGAAATCCCCCCAAGTTCCTCAGGACTTTGTCCAACAGAGGCCTCAGAAGGGAAATGGTAATCAACAAAACAGAGCTGAGGGGGAATCACCCCAAATATATGCACATAAATAAGAAAGACACTACAGGACAGCATGATGGAAATGCACTCATGCCCCTTCTGAGAAATCAGCATGCCTGGACCTCTCTTTTGAGGGCTTGCCCAGTAATTCACACACAGTGAGAAAACACAAGAGGAATTAGAAGTCTGTGGAAGTTACACAGCCACAATGTCATTTGGATAACAGAGTTGTGGTAGTTAGCTCACACAACCGGAGTGCTGCAATAGACGGATACAGGCTCTTTAGAAGGACAGGCCGAGAGGGCAAGGAGGAGAAGCTGCCCTTGATGCAAGAGAGCAGTGATAATGCATGGAGTTCAGCCTGGAGAGAAGCGATTGACTCAGCTGAAAACCAATGGATTAGTGGGCAGAGCAACATGGTTGACATTGCAGTGGGTGTCTGCTATAGGGAATCAGGAATAGTCAGGAAGAATTAGATGAGGCCTTCTTCAGATGTTCAAGGGCCCTGCTCCTCATGGAGAACTTGAAAACCCCTGATATCTGCCAGAGGGGAAACAGCAGGGCACAAGCTATCTAGAAGACTTCTGGACGACAGAGATGGTAACTTCCCAAACATTAAGACATGGGGTTGGGAAAGCCAGAGCCCACCTGGAGTTGAATCTGGGAAGGGGCATGAAGGGCAACAAGAAAGGATTCTCCAAGTACATCAGCGGCAAAAGGAAGGCAAGGGGAAACATGGAGAACAGGATGAACATAGAGAATGGGGCAGGAGTCCTGGTGCCAAAAGATACGGAGGAGGTTGAGGGACTCAATGCCTTTTTCACCTCACTCCTTGCTTGTTAGAAGCCTTCAGGAACCCCAGTCCTCTGAGATGAGAGGGAAAGTTCAGAGCAAGGAAGACTTGCCCTCGGTGGAAGAGGATCAGGTTAGGGAACATTTAGACAGACTAGACAAGAAGCCCATGGAGTTCTTCATGGGATAGAGGCATATCCTTGCAGGTTATACTGGGTCCAACAGTATTTAACCACTTCATTCTGTGACCTAGAGCATGGGGCTAAGTGTACACTCAGCAGGTTCAGAGATGACAGAAAACTGGGAGGACTGATTAATACACCGCATGTTTGCATGGCCATTAAGGGGGACCTTGACAGGCTGGATTACTGGGCTGAGGGAAAATGCAAAGTCCTAACCCTGAAGAGGACTAAACCCCTGCACCAGGACATGCTGGAATCCAACTAGCTGGAAAACAGCTTTGCTGAAAAGGAGCTGGGAGTCCTGGTGTACAGCAAGCTGAACATGAGCCAACAATGTGCCCTTGTGACAATGATCCATTCGGAAGAGCGTTGTTAGCAGGTGGGGGGAAGTGATCCTTCCTCTACTCAGCACTGGTGTCAGTAAGTGGTGAAGCCCCTTCTGGAGTTCTGTGTCCAATTCTGGGCTCCCCAGTACAAGAAAATTCTTGATGTACTAGAGCAAGTCCAATGAAGGGCCACAATGATGATGAAGGGACTGGAGCATCTGTCATGCTGAAGAAAGGCTGAGAGAGCTGGGACTGTTCAGGCTGGAGAAAAGAAGGCTCAGGGGGGATCCCATCAGTCTTTTAACACTAAATGGGAGGCATTAAAGAAGGCAGAGCCAGACCATACTTAGTGGTGCCCAGGGACAGGACAAGAGGCAATGGATACAAACTGAAACACAGGAATTTCCACTGAAACCCAAGAAAGCACTTTTTTACCAAGATCATGGTGAATGGCCAGTGCTAGAAATGGCTGGTATAAGGGTCTGAGGCTGGAACAACCCTCCTGAGGCAGGGTCTTCTGTTTGTTCAAGCAACAACAAGCTGGGCTGTTGAAGTCAGGGACCCTGCCTGAGGGCACCCATGGGCATGGGGATGTTCTACAGGGCCCCAGAATCTCCTCTGCATGCTCCCTTCCCCTGTAGTGCTCCGAGACCACCAGCCCTTCAGGTGACCCAGGAGATTCCTAGTCTTCCACCTGGTCACAGATGGATCCCAGGCCTCTAGCAGGAGCCTGGCTGAGGAACTTTGTCTAGGGGTGATAATGGGGTAAGGGCTGGCACATGGAGTGGGAGAGACCACCTCAAGGCCATGCTGGGGACAGCGACTGAGGGACAGCAACAACCTTGGATAGCTCCTGGGTCGTGCTTCCTTCGGTGCAAGCTCAGGCACAAGGCTCCAGCCTCCCATTTCATCAAAGGTACAAACAATGGCATTAAGAGATGGGGAATGGGGGACTCCAGTCCTTCTTCAGCCACTTTCCAGGCCCTGTGGAGCACCAGGACAGCAAGGATATCTGGGTCTTCACCCATGAGCACACAGTGTACCCACACTCTGAACATGGGCTTGGGTTAGCTGAATGCCGGCATTGTTCTATTTGAGGCAATTTCAAGCCCAGGTTGTCTTCCTTCTGATCTCTCCCTATTCCTCCTCTATCTGGCCAGCTGTTCCTGCCCCCCTCCCCATACACCCCCCAGGACCCCAAGCTGGCGGTG
>NW_008795858.1:39315-53483 GCF_000699145.1 Aptenodytes forsteri | reverse complement strand
TTGTACTTCCTTCAGTGCAAACCCAGGCACAAGGCTCCAGCCTCCCATTTCATCAAAGGAACAAACAATGGCATTAAGAGATGGGGAATGGGGGACTCCAGTCCTTCTTCAGCCACTTTCCAGGCCCTGTGGAGCACCAGGACAGCAAGGATATCTGGGTCTTCACCTGAGAGCACACATTAGTGTACCCACACATTGTCTTGGTTTAGTTAAATGTTCGCATTTTTCTGTCAAAACAGTTTCCAGTCCAGGTCAGATCCCATCTGATCAGTCCCTATCCCACTGCTGATCTATCCAGCCATTCCTGTGCACCCCACAGGGCTCCAAGCTGGAAGTGCTGCTCTGTAGAAAGAGTTGGGCTGTGGTGCTCGGGGCAAAAGGGTGACCCTACACTGGCCATGCTGGTCAGGGTGGGAAGCAGGCCCAGCCAGATGGGGATTGCTGCTGCTCATTGCCCCCACCTGGGGTCTGTGGAGGTGGAAGGTTCTTGGAGGGACTGTGGAGCATTTCTGAGGGCATTAGGTGTTGCAGGTGTGTCTCTAGATCCAGCTGACAATACTTGACTAAGGGTGACATGAATCCCTCTCCAGCCTCCCTTTCCCATGCCTTCTGGGTCCCTACTGCCTCCCCCAGCATTGCAGAGTCCTTGTTTGCCTGTGGATACCTGGATTTAGTGCTTTCCCTTTGAGTGTCTCCACCTTTGGCTACCTCTACCTTTGTCGACATCCATTCGCTGCCCACCCCAGGCACACACTGTCCCTGAAGATCCCCTGTGCTCCCAGATTCCCCTCCTAATGGATGGGTGTCTGCCATGCCATATGTGGAACAGTGAGCATATTAAAAATAACACTTGGTCTCTAAAAGGTCATGATGTGACAATGAGCTTTTTGCTCCCAAATCCATGGATCAACAGGCCCTTTTATGATCCTATTCTTCTGGACACCAGCTTTGGAGGAAGAGAGGTGCACAGGGGAGATCCCATTTTATGACAGAGATGGTATGAGAAAGTTCGCTCTGAGCCTTTGTTATGCATACTTTTATATGGTCTCCAGGTGAGACAGAGCAGGTTCATGCCTCAGATGTAGTGAGACAAATCCAGACACTTGTGTAAGAGTGTTTGGAGATAAGGAGAAATAACACTGACAGTAACACAGTGAATAAACAAAGCTCAGGCCTGGTATGGGATATGCTGGGAATAATTAGTAGCGAGAGACAGCAAGTTTTAGCTTTTTAAAAAGAATGTCTATGAAATCAGTTTCCTCAGGGCACCCCTGAGCTCCTTGTTCCTCATGCTGTAGATGAAGGGCTTCAATCCTGGAGGCACCACCAATTACAGAACAGCAGCTGCTGCCATGTTGGGACAAACTCTGCTGCTCAGGAGGGTCCCATAGTGCAGGGGTTACAAATGGTAATAAAGTAGTCATACACAATGACGGTGGGAAGAAATAGCCTCCTCCAATTCAGAAGAAAAATAAAAAGAGCTGGGCAGCACACCCCACACAGGAAATGACACTAGTGTCACACAGGGAACTGGCGATGGATTTGGGGAGAGTGGTGGAGATGGAGCCCAGGTCAAGGAGAGAAAGGCTGAGGAGGAAGAAGTACATGAGGGTGTGGAGGTGCTAGAGGGTGGGGTGGGAGGCAGAGAAAGCACCACCCTGTAGTCCCTCCAGATGTCTCTGGGATCCCCCAGGAAACTACTTTGAAAGAGACTGCAGTAATCACTGATGTTCCCCCTCTCAGCTCTGCAGAGACACTTATTTCCAGCAGTGTCATCTCTCCTCTCAGAGACAGAGTTAGGTACAAGAATCACCTTTCCTTGTCCCATCATTAGATAGGACACCTGGGGAGGTACAGGCAGGGATCTCCTTTACCCCTGCTGAGGGAAAGGATTCAGCTGAGTCAATGGAGGCATCTCATCCTGAATGTGTAGTCCTGGGGCTGGAAGGTGACTCAGCTCCCTCCCATGCCTACTACAAACCCCCAGGAGGTGGGATTCCACTTGCCTTAGTTCAGGTGTGCTCAAAATAGGCACCTGAATGTGAACTGCTTGTCTAAACTCCCATGCTAGTGACTTACCACTACAGGGTGCTAGACAAGGCGGAATGGCTTTAAACTAAAAGGGGGTAGATTTAGACTAGATATAAGGAAGAAATTTTTTACTCTGAGGGTGGTGAAACACTGGAACAGGTTGCCCAGAGAGGTGGTGGATGCCCCATCCCTGGAAACATTCAAGGTCGGGTTGTGTACTCACTGCAGCAGGGCAGAGCTGACTCCTCGGGACATCACAGGCAGAGCCCCTGCTCCTCACAGCACATTCAGCACAACAACCCAGAGAAAGGAAATGCTTTTTAATTGGGGGTGGGTGGGTGTGTATTTCAATGAGAAATGGAGTACCTTTGCTGAGAGAAGTCTGTCCTAACTTTACCATGTCTTTTCCATCTTTGGACAGACTTCTGTGCCCAGGGGGAGCAAATGTCCAACTGCAGCTTCATGACTGAGTTCATCCGCTTCATGTTTGCAGACATGCAGGAGCTGCAGCTCTTGCACTTCTGGCTCTTCCAGGGCATCTACCTGGC
This sequence comes from Aptenodytes forsteri, assembly GCF_000699145.1. Taxonomy (NCBI): domain Eukaryota; kingdom Metazoa; phylum Chordata; class Aves; order Sphenisciformes; family Spheniscidae; genus Aptenodytes; species Aptenodytes forsteri. The sequence continues at coordinate 50,904 of NW_008795858.1, read as the reverse complement.
TGCCCTCCCATGCAACAGCCTCATCATCACAACCATAGCCTGTGACCACCACCTCCATCCCCCCACGTTTTTCTTCCTCCTCAACCTCTCCCTTCTCAACCTGGGCTCCATCTCCACCACTTTCCCCCCACACATGTCCATTTCTCTCTGGGACACCAGGATCATCTCCTGTGTGGGATATGCTGCGCTGCATGGGTCTTTTCTTTCTTTTTCTGTGCTACAGCAGAGTTTTATCTTCTCACTGTCGTGGCCTATGACCACTGCATTGCCATCTGCAAACCCCTGCAGGGACCCTCCTGGGCAGCAGGGCTTGTACCAGCATAGCAACAGCTGCCTGGGGCAGTGGGTTTCTCTATGCTCTGCTACACACTGCCAATGCCTTTTCAATACCACTCTACCAAGGCAATGTCCTGGACCAGTTCTTCCATGAAATCCCCCTGATCCTCAGGCTCTCCTGCTCAGACTCCTACCTCAGGAAAGCTGGGCTTCTCATGGTTAGTACCCTTTTTTCTTTTGTTTGTTTTGTTTTCATCATGCTGTCCTATGTGCAGATCTTCAGGGTCATGCTGAAGATCCCGTCTGAGCAAGGATTGCACAGAGCCTTTTCCATGTACCTCCCCCACCTGGCCATGGTCTCCCTGATTCTCAGCACTGGCATATTTGCCTACCTGAAACCCTACTCTACCTCCTCCCCATCTCTGGATCTGGTGGTGGCAGTTCTGTATTCAGTGGTGCCTCCAGCAGTGAACCTCCTCATCTACAGCATGAAGAACAAGGAGCTCAAGGATGCTATTAAGTGACTCCATGAACATTTTTCAGTGGTGATAAAATTACCTCCTCTCTCCACAAATGATTCCCAGAGTATCTGATTTCAGCCTTTTGTGTGGGTTTTTTTGCTGTTGCTATTGGTATCTGTGGTTATTATGTTCCTAAAAAATGTTTGAATTTGTCTCGCTACAACTAAGGCATTAACCTGCTCTGTCTCACCTGGAGCCCATATAGAAGTGTGTCTAAGACTTCCTCAGAACTAGCTTTCTCATAGCATCTCTCTAATGAAATGGGATCTCCCCAGTACACTGCCCGAAGGCTGGGCTCTTCCTCTAAAGCTGGTGTCAAGAACAGGCTTGAGGAACTGCATCCTAAAAGTTCCTCTTCCTCCCTGTGTTCAGGAGTATAAGGCTCATTGTCACATTGTGACCTGTTAGAGACCGAGGACTAGATTTAGGAGTCACCCATCTGCTGCTCTTTTCTCCTCACACTTCTCTCCTGCTCCAGCATGAGACCTCTGCATGGGCTGCAGTCCTTCAGGATAAACCTGCTTCTGTGTGGGTTCCCTGCCACAGGCCACAGTTACCTTCAGGAGAATCTGCTCCAGTGTGCACTCTCCACTGTCTGCAGCTTCTTTCAGGAAATATCCTCCTGCTCTGGTGTGGGGTCTTCCATGGGCTACAGTGTGGATATATGCTCCACTGTGGTCCTCTCTACAGGCTGCAGTGGGGACATCTGCTCCAGCATGGTCCTGTCCATGGGCTGCAGGGAAATACCTGCTCCACCATTGTCTCTTTCATGGGCTGCAAGGGAATCTTTGCTCCAATGCCTGGAGTGCCTCTTCCCACTCCTTCTCTGATCTCAGTGTCTGCAGGGTTATTCCTCACACTTCTTTCCTCTCTCCTTACTGCTAGTCAATCTTTTGCCTTTTTTAAAATACGCTAACACAGAGATCCCACCAGTTTCTCTGATGGGCTCAGCTGTGTCCTGTGGTGAGTCAGTTGCTGAGCCAACAAACTGGCTCCACTTTTGCCTTTTTTAAAATACGCTAACACAGAGATCCCACCAGTTTCTCTGATGGGCTCAGCTGTGCCTGTGGTGAGTCAGTTGCTGAGCCAACAAACTGGCTCCACCCGACATGGGGACAGCCCCTGGCCTTCTCCTATACTGGCTCCACCCGACATGGGGACAGCCCCTGGCCTCTTCTCATATCATCCCGCCCACTACCAAAGCCTTGCCTTGTAAACCCAGTACAGGTGGGCAGCGAATGGAGCTCCACAAAGGGAGAGATTGCTCCATGTGGAGCTGCGTAGAGGTGAACTGCTAACTGCAGGAGGTACCTACAGACAAAAGAGGACTTTGCAATTGCAGAGGACACAGTGGGGGCACAGGAGGCATGGGGAAGGGAGGCCAGCATAAATGAAGTACTATGGGCTATCTAAAGACAAACCATAACACATCTAATGCTCTTGGAAATGCTCCACAGTCCTTCCAAGCACCTGCCACATCTACAGATCCCCCCCCTGGTGAGAGGAGTTAGCAGCAGTGATCCCTGTCCCACTGGGTCTGCTTCCCACCCTGGCCAGCATGGCCAGTGCAGGGTCATCCCTTAGCTCTGAGCAGCACAGCTCACTTGCTCTGCAGAGCAGCACCGCCAGCTTGGGGTCCTGGGGGGTGTATGGGGAGGGGGGCAGGAACAGCTGGCCAGATAGAGGAGGAATAGGGAGAGATCAGAAGGAAGACAACCTGGGCTTGAAATTGCCTCAAATAGAACAATGCCGGCATTCAGCTAACCCAAGCCCATGTTCAGAGTGTGGGTACACTGTGTGCTCATGGGTGAAGACCCAGATATCCTTGCTGTCCTGTGCTCCACAGGGGCCTGGAAAGTGGCTGAAGAAGGACTGGAGTCCCCCATTCCCCATCTCTTATTGCCATTGTTTGTCCCTTTGATGAAATGGGAGGCTGGAGCCTTGTGCCTGAGCTTGCACTGAAGGAAGTACAACCGAGGAGCCATGTCAGTTTGCTGCTGTCCCTCAGTCCCCATCCCCAGCACATGCCCATAAGACAGTCTCTCCCACTCCACGTGCCAGCCCTCACCCCATTATCACCCCTAGACAAAGTTCCTCAGCCAGGCTCCTGCTAGAGGCCTGGGATCCAGCTGTGATTACAGGCAGGACAAGTCCTCTCCTGAACCCTTTGCAGGGCTGGCAGCATCTAGGAGCCCCACAGGAGAATGGAGCATGTGGAGGAGATTCTGGGGCCCTGTAGAGCATTCCCATGCCCATAGGGGCCCTCAAACATGATCCCTGACTTCAAAGACCCAGCCCAGCTTGTTGTTGCTTGAACAAACAGAAGAAACTACCCCTGAACAGTTTCCAGACCCAGACACTTATACCAGCCATTTCCAGTCCTGGCCATTGACCACAGACCAGGTGAGGACTGCTCTTTGGGATGTGATCAGCTTCATCCTCCTTTTGGTGTCAGTGTCTGTGTCCTGGTTTCAGCAGGGATAGAGTTCATTTCCTTCCTAGTAGCTGGTACAGTGTTTTGGATTTAGGATGAGAACAAAGTTGATAACGTACCGATGTTTTAGTTGTTGCTAGGTAATGCTTACACTAGCCAAGGACTTTTTAGTTTCCCATGCTCTACCGACTGAGAAGGCTGCAGGTGCACAAGAAGCTGGGAGGGGGGCACAGCCAAACTGGCCAAAGGGATATTCCATACCATGTGATGTCATGCTCAGTATATAAACTGGGGAAAGCTGGCCAGGGGGGGCCGCTGCTCGGGGACTGGCTGGGCATCGGTCGGTGGGTGGTGAGCAATTGCATTGTGCATCACTTGCTTTGTGTATTATCATTATTATTATTATTATTATTATTACATTATTATTACTGTTATTATAATTTTATTTCAATTATTAAACTGTTTTTATCTCAACCCACGAGTTTTTCTCACTTTTACTCTTCCAATTCTCTCCCCCATCCCACCGGGGTAGGGGGGGAGTGCTCTATTAGCAATATATTTGTGTTACAGTGTCTACTTAAAGGGGTTTCTAGATCATGTATCCACACTCCCTTTTCAGGGCCTGGATTTGAGAAGCACCTGCAGTAGGATGAAGAGCCAAGTATATGCCCAAGTAGGTTACTCAGATCTGGAACCTCCTGGACCTCCAAGTAAACTCCAGCCCCTGTTCAAACCCTTACTCAGCTCTGGCCCCTGCTGTCCTGGTTTCAGCAGGGATAGAGTTAATTTCCTTTCTAGTAGCTGGTACAGTGTTTTGGATTTAGGATGAGAACAAAGTTGATAACGCACCAATGTTTTAGTTGTTGCTAGGTAATGCTTACACTAGCCAAGGACTTCTCAGCTTCCCATGCTCTACCGACTGAGGTGGCTTGGAGGTGCACAAGAAGCTGGGAGGGGGCACAGCCAAACTGGCCAAAGGGATACTCCATACCATACGACGTCATGCTCAGTATATAAACTGGGGGAAAGCTGGCCGGGGGGGCCGCTGCTCGGGGACTGGCTGGGCATCGGTCAGCGGGTGGTGAGCAATTGTACTGTGCATCAATTGCTTTGTGTATTATTATTATTATCATATTATTATTATTATAATTTTATTTCAATTATTAAACTGTTTTTATCTCAACCCACGAGTTTTTCTCACTTGTGCTCTTCCAATTCTCTCCCCCATCCCACCGGGGGGAGGGGGGAGTGAGCGAGTGGCTACGTGGTGCTTAGTTGCCGACTGTGATTAAACCACGACACCTGCTTAGGCTCCAACTTGGCTCTGGCCCCTGCTCAGGCATTCACAGCACTACCACACCTGCTTGAAATACTACCTTGGCTCCATAAGGAGATAGAGCAAGTAATTGTCTCTGCATCTTCCTTGGAAAACTACCGAGCTCTGGTCCTTACTCAAGTAGCTTCTTAGCTGCAGCCCCTGTTCAATGGCTACTCAGAGTTGGCATCTGCTCTGGCACCCACTTGTCTACGGATATCTCACCATCTTAGCTCCAGCCCCTAAGCTCTGGTAACAATCTTGAGTGGGTGCTGTCTGAGAGGGATCAAAGATCAGTGGCTGCCCAAACAGGGGCTGAAGCTTGTAGCAGCCAGAGCAGAGGCTGGAATGTAGTTGGAGCCCAAGGACTGTACAGACCTGAGTGCACAGCAAGGAGTGGCAACAGTTTGTAGGAGCCCAAGGAGGGACTTGAGTTGAGTGGCATCATGAGCAGGGGTGGTAGAGACATGGAAGCCCAAGAAGGGGCCAGAGCCAAGTTGGAGAGTGAGCATGGGCTGGAGCTGAGTAAGACCTTGTGCAGTGGCTGCACTTGAGTTGCAGCTGGAGCAGTGGCCAGAACCAAGTTGAAGCTTGCAAGCAGCTGGAGCTGAGTAAGAGCTTGCACAGCACATACAGTTGAGTTGCAGCCAGATTCAGCACCAGATCTGAACAGCTGCTCGAGAAGGGGCTGGAAGCCAAGTGTGAGCCTGAGTATGGGTTGAAGTAAGACCTTCAGCAAGGGTTGGAGCTGAGTTGGAGCCAGAGGAGGGGCCAGAGCTGAGTAAGAGCTTAAGCATCTGCTAGAGTTGAGTTGGAGCCTAGAGCAGGGACTAGAGCCCAATTGGATTCTTAGCAAGGACCAGTGCCAAGCTGGAGTTGAGCAGGGGACAAAGCTGAATAAGAGCTTGAACAGCTGCTAGAGTTGAGTTGAAGCTTAACAGACCTGTGATCTGAGTAGCCACTCAAGCAGGGGCCAGAGCCAAGTTGGAGCCAGGGCAGGGGTCGATGCTAAGTAAAACTTGAGCAGGGATGGAGTGGATTGGGAGGCCAAACAAGTTCCATATCTAAGTACCTGCTCAGACAGAGGCTGGAGCTAAATGGATCCTCAGCCTGATCCAGAGCTGAATAAGAGCTTAAGCAGTGGCTAAATTTGAGTTGTAGCCTGACGAGGTGCCAGATCTGAGTAGCCTCTTGAGCAGAGACCAGATCCAAGTTGGAGCCTGAGCTGGATCTGAGTAGCTGCTCAAGAAGGGACTGGGACCAAGAAGCGAGGGCCAGAGCTCAGTCACCCTTAAGAAGATTGTGGAGCCAAGTACCTGCCCAAGCAGTGGCTGTGTGGGCCCTAGACACTTCCCAGGTGCCATGTCCTCTCCAGTGCCTGTCTGGGTAGCCACTGGGCTTTGATTCTGCTCAGGCAGATATTTATATCAGGCTGCTGCTTGGGCTGAAACTCAATTATAGTCCCTAATTGGGCTGATACTTTCCTCTGCATCCTACTACAGGGGCTAATTAATCCAGCCCCTGCTCGAGTGGCTACTCCGCTCTGGCTCCTTCTCAGACTCCAAATCAACACTAGCCCCTGCTGAAGCTTTTACTGAGCTCTGGCCCCTACTAAGGCTCCAACCTGACTCCAGCCCTGAAAAAGCATCTACTTGGATCTGGCACCTGCTTTGCCTCCATCTTAGCTCCAGCCCCTGCTCAAGCTCCTACTCAGCTCGGGCCTCTATTCAGGCTCTAAATTAACTTCAGCCCCTGCTCCTGCTCTTACTCTGCTCCACCACCTCCTCAGGATCATACCTGACTCCAGATGCTGCTCCTGCAGCTACCCAGATATGGCACCTGCACGGCCTCTGTCTCCAATCCAGCCCTTGCTCAACTCTTACTCAGTTCTGGCCCTTGCTCAGGCTCCAACTTGGCTCTGGACCCTCCTCATGCAGCTACTCAGATCTGGCACATGCTTGGGCTCCAACTAAACCTCAGCCCCTGCTCGAGCTGTTACTGAGCTCCAGCCCATGCTAGACTCCAACTTGGCTCCAGCCCCTGCTTAGGCTCCAACTTGGCTACGGCCCCTGCTTGAGTGGACACTCAGATCTGGTGCCTGCTCAGACTCCAACTCAACTCCCACCTCTGCTTAAGTACTTACTCAGCTCCAGCCACCGCTCAGGGTATAGTTTGGATCCAGCCCTTCCTCAGGCTCCAACTTGGCTCCTGCCCCTGCACGAGAGGCTATTCAGATCTGGCACCTGCTCAAGTTCCAACTCAACTCCAACCCCTGCTCTAGCTCTTAATCAGTTCCAGCCCCTCCTCAGGCTCAAGCTTGGTTCTGGTCCCTGCACAAGCAGCTACACCTGTTTGAGCTCCAACACAATTCCAGCCCCTGCTCATGATCTTACTCAGCTCCAGCTCCTGCCCTGGCTCCAACTTGGCTCTGGGCCCTGCTCAAACTCCAACTTGACTTCTGCCTTTGCTTGAGTGGCCAGTCAGGTCTGGCACCTCCTTGAGCTCCAACTCAATTCCAATCCCTTTTCAAGCTCTTACTCACCTCTGGCTTCTGCTCAGACACAAACTACGCCCCAGTCCCTGCTCGTGTGGCTACTCAGACCTGGAGCTATTCAGGCTCCAACTCAACTCCAGTCTTTGCTCAAGTTCTTACAAAGTTCTGGCCCCACCTCAGGATCCAACTTGGCTCCAGCCCCTACTTGACTGGCCACTCAGATCTAGCACCAACTCATGCTGCAACTCAACTCCAGCCCCTGCTCACACTCTTTCTCAGTTCAAGCCCCTGCCCAGGCTCCATTTGGCTCCAGCTCCTGCTGAGACTCAAACTTGGCTCTGGACCCTGCTCAAGCGACTACTCAGATCTGGCACCTTCTCAGGATCTAACTCAATGTCAGCCTCTGCTCAAGCTCTTAGTCAGCTCTAGCCCCTGCTCAGGCCCCAACTTGCCTTTGGACACTGCTCGAGCAGCTACTCAAATCTGGCTCTTGCTCATCCTCCATCTCAACTCCAGCACCTGCTCAAGCTCTTACTCACGTCTACCCCCACCTCAGGCTCCAACTTGGCTACAGACACTGCGTGAGTGTGTACTTCAATCCGGTGCCTGCACAGTCTCCAAATCAACTCCAGCCCCTGCTCAAGCTCTTACTTTGCTCTGGCCCCACCTCAGGCTCAAATTTGGCTCCAGGTTCTGTTCAAGAAACTACTCAGATCTGATCCCTGCTTAGGCTGCACCTCAAATCCAGACCCTGCTCGAGCTCTTACTCTGCTCTGCTGAGTAAGAGCTTGCTCAGGCTCCAACTTCACTCCAGCCTCTGCTCAGGTGGCTACTCAGACTGGGCACCTACTTGGGCTCCAACTTGACTCCAGACCCCACTCAAGCTCTTACCCAGCTTTGGCCCCTGCTCGGCCTTCAGTTCCTACCCAGCCCTTTCTTAGTCTGCTGTAACCTTCAGCTCCCTACTCAGGCAGTTTCTGGGCTCTGGCCCTTATTCTGGCTTCCACTCTCCTCCAGCCTCTGCTCCAGCTGCTACTTACTGCAGCCCTTTTTTGGGTCCAGTGGGGTCTTACGTCTCTTGGGCGGCTGCTTACATCTTTCCCCTGCTCAGGCTCTGACTGACTTCTGGGTCCTGCAATGCCACTACAGGCTCTGCTCAGGGAGATACTTTGCTCTGGCCCCTGCTCAGACAGCTATTTCTCTCTCTCTTTTGGAGGCTTCTCAGCTCCAAGCACTGTTTGACAGCCTCTCATTTCTAGCTCTTGCTCATGCTTCAACTTGTGTCTGGCTTAAGCTTTGCTCCAGCCCCTTGTGGGGCTGCTCCTCAGCTCCAGCCCCTACTCAGGGGCTGCTCAGCCACCACCCCTGTTCAGGCAGCTGTTCAGTTTGGGCCCCTGCTTGGTTCCTAACAGTGCCCCACTGACCCAAAGGTGAGCTCATTCCTTGGCCTCAGTGGCCCCTCCTCATCCTGCCCTTGCCTTCCTCTCTCCTTTCCTGGGCCCTTTTGCCCTGTCCCCTGGTGCACCCTTGCTCCCAGGCAGCCACTCACCTTAGAATCATAGAATCATTAAGGTTGGAAAAGACCTCTAAGATCATTGAGTCCATCAACCCAACGCCACCATGCCCACTAAACCATGTCCCTAAGCACCTCATCTACACGTCTTCTAAATACTTCCAGGGATGAGGACTCAACCACTTCCCTGGGCAGCCTGTTCCAATGTTTAACCACTCTTTCAGTAAAGAAATTTTTCCTCACATCCAATCTAAACCTCCCCTGGTGCAACTTGAGGCCATTTCCTCTCGTCCTATCGCTAGTTACTTGGGAGAAGAGACCGACACCCCAGGCCCATCCTTGACCCCAGGCCCCTGGACAAGGAGAGGACAGGCCCTTCCCTGGGGCCAAAGGGGCTCCTGGCTCCCCCCGCCACTACTCACAGATGCATGCAGAGCACCCCAACACCCCAATGATGCCCCCATGTCAGGAGCTTGCTCGGTTCTCACCCTTCTCCTCAGCGTTGCGGGCTTCATCTTCAGCCACGGACGATGGCGAGCACTCCCCAAACCCTATCCATAAGCATGGGTGTGTCTCCTCTGGATGCTGCTCCATTGGCCCTGAGGGGGAGCAGAATGAAGTGAGCCCTGAGCATGGGACCCCAGCCCAGGATGCAGGGGCCACCCCTCCCTCAGCACACAGCCATTGCTGCCCTCCTGCCCACTGTGACACCAATGGGACACAGCCACCACTGCCCTCCTGCCCGCTGTGACACAGCCATCAGAGCACTGGGGCTGTAAAAAAACTTTTACAACACAACATTTAACCTAATGTGTTTGATTGCTCCCCAGATCCTGGTAATTTCAATGCAAATATTTGGCAATACTTTTACATATTACCTGGCTGCAGATTACATTTGCCTGCTTTTCCTCTGTTTATCTACCTATTTATTAATAATACTGATGACAAGCAAGCTCTCAATAAACAAATAATAATGCTGTTCTTCCTGTGTCATTAAAAAGCTGAAACAGATATAGCATTTCTGTTTATAAGACCCTTATTTGCAGGTGGTCAGATGCAGGAAATTAAGTATTTAACTGTAAATCAAGTTGGTACTTTACACTAGGAGGTATTAAAGTTTGAGTATTAAAGATACTAGTTTCAAGTATAAAAACAATGACAAATTATACAAATTTACCAGTGTGACTGGTAAGATACTAGTTTCAAGTATAAAAACAATGACAAATTATACAAATTTACCAGCTGTGACTGGTAAAGCTTTTGTCTAATGATATATGAATTCCTCAAGTCAGTAAAATTATATAATAATATAGGTGTTGTAATAATGCTTTACAGTGCTGAGTTTTGTGGGGAAAATTATTATGTATTATTTGCTTTTTTTGATCAATAAGCTTATAAATATCAAACAGTATTATTCAATATTAGAGTAAGACTTAACTCATTACTTCACCATTAAGACAAGTTTGGTTCAATGTACGGTAAAGATAAAATGTGCAATACTGTAAAGCTTGAACATGAACACTACCTGTCCCTAACTGGTTCAGGTAAGGTGAGTATCTAAAAAAATGTCCCGAATTATTTGCTGAAGTGACTAATAGTTGTAGCTCTTTTATTTCATCAAATATTTTCAGTGAAAAAACAGAGGAAGAAGGTAATTTTTTTAATATGTTTTATTTTGGGGAGTTTGGTAATGTTTTTATTCATTGAAGAATGAATATAAAAAGCCAGTGACTTTTTAATCTTTTTGGCAAACTTTTTACCTTGTCCATGCAGACAGGTAAGAAGACAATTGACTTTATGTGTACAACTAGTCCCAGGACACTACTTGAACAGAACGGTAAACAAGGGATTTTGAGCACATTTGGAGAAACAGGGTAGAGTTCCTTCCACTAACAGATGGCTTTGCAGCAGGCAACAGAATAAAATAATAAGTAATCAAGAGCAATTGCTAAGCTGCCTTGGAGAATTCGTGTTTTCTGTTCTGCTTCCCACTTCACCTCTCCATCTCCTTGTCCGTAAGGATTCAGCCACTAGCCTAAACATTGATGAAGCCTTCATCCTTAAAATACTTCAAAGTAAAAAAAAGAGATTGCAGCAGCATTAAGTATAATCTAATAATTGTGAAGGAGAGGATTATTAAACTGGAATGAAAATATCAACACACTATTTGAAAAAAACAATTTTTTTCTTGAGCTGACATGGTTTGAGTGCCCTGCCAGAAACACTACAAAGAAAATTAAGCAGATTGGTGATTTGAGAACCAACCGCTAAGGAGAAGTAGGAGGCCTTCTATCTAGCCAGGAATTCGACATTTTTATTATAGATTTGATTAGTCATATAGTGTGCTGTTTTGGAAGTATGAAACATAAAGTTACAGGGAACATATTTAGTGAATGTCTATTTGACATGAAGGAGCAGGTACTAAGGGAGGTTATTCAATCATTTATAGAAGCAATTCTCATCAATAATTCAGTACTACAAAGAGTGAAAATTTTTTTTTTTTTAGACAGAAACCACAAAGTGTTCTACATTCATGTAATGGAAATCATAAGAAGAAGATTGGTCAGAAGTATAAAATTATACAGTACTGTACATAGGACATCTATTATTTGGTATTTGGTGACAAGTGGCTTCCCGCAGGGGTCCGTGTTGGGACCGGTATTGTTTAATATCTTCATCAATGACATAGACAGTTGGATTGAGTGCACCCTCAGCAAGTTTGCAGGTGACACCAAGCTGAGTGGTGTGGTTGACACACCAGAGGGATGGGATGCCATCCAGAGGGACCTGGACAAGCTCGAGAAGTGGGCCTGTGTGAACCTCATGAGGTTCAACAAGGCTAAATGCAAGGTCCTGCACCTGGGTCAGGGCAGCCCCCAGTATCAATACAGGCTGGGGGATGAAGGGATTGAGAGCAGCCCTGCCGGGTTGGTTGTTTAGCCTGGAGAAGGGCTTCGGGGAGACCTTCTTGCAGCCCATCAGTACTTAAAAGGGGCTTATAAAAAAGATGGTGGCAAACTTTTTAGAGGGCCTGTT
>NW_008795858.1:30923-39231 GCF_000699145.1 Aptenodytes forsteri | reverse complement strand
TTGCAGCCTATCAGTACTTAAAGGGGGCTTATAAAAAAGATGGTGGCAAACTTTTTAGCAGGGCCTGTTGCGACAGGACAAGGGGGAATGGCTTTAAACTAAAGGGGGGGTAGATTTAGACTAGATATAAGGAAGAAATTTTTTACTCTGAGGGTGGTGAAACACTGGAACAGGTTGCCCAGAGAGGTGGTGGATGCCCCATCCCTGGAAACATTCAAGGTCAAGTTGGACAGGGCTCTGAAAAACCTGATGTAGTTGAAGATGACCCTGCCCACGGCAGGGGGGGGGGACTAGATAACCTTTAAAGGTCCCTTCCAACCCAAACTATTCTATGATTCTATGATTATAACTAACATACGGAACCATGTGAAACTGCATAGTTAAGACTCTTCTAATGTCAGCTTGGAAGGCAACTGAATAAGAGAAAATATGAATTGTCTTTGCAATTTGTCCTTATGGTTTCATAAACAAGAGACAGATGGCAGAAAATACAAGAAGTGAACTTCTTGTGTGTGTCAGGAGTACTGCACTTTCACAAGAAAACCAGCTGAGTGAGGAGGCCAGCCGGTTCTCGTAGGAGAGCACTGATCTTCTCAGTGAGAAGTAAGCAGAAGCATTGTAGAGAATATGAAATAAACTAATCCTGTATAAATGCAAGCTCACAAAATTGTGAAGACAGTTTTTCATGTACTTTGTTATCAAGGTTAAATGTTTAAAAACATAAATAAACAGAAATTTTCAGTGGTAAGAAACACTTTATATAGCTGTCATTATCAAAGATAATGATTGGGGTGATTCACATGACCAGAATATTATAAACTGCTTTAGCTCATTCAGGCATTTAGAGTACCTAAGTTTGTTTGCATGAGAAAGACACCTTCTCTATTAAAGAAATCATTTAAAGCTGCTGAAAACTCAGAAGTGTTAGATCATAAATGCATCCAGATCAGTGTGCTAACCAGCATGGCTCAGGGTCTCTTGTATACTGGTCAAATCAAACTAGAGAACAAGATAAGCTATCCTTTTCAAGCATCTATTTATTATAAATAGGGACTTCTATTTACAGATGTATGCTGGAGAATGCCTGCAATAAGTATTGTAAGAGGGCTGGGTTTCAAGGATTGTGATATTTCAAAGCTAAGAAGACCTTTATGAGAAAAATTGAGAGAGGAAAAAATGACATCAGAATGTGAATGAAAATTGAGAATGTTTGGGAAGTCACAACATCACAGTCCAGGATGAATGCTTTAGATAAACTAGAGTAGGAATACTTCCTTCTTGCATCATATTTGGCACTAGTAGATGCCAAATCTCTTTGTACAGAGGTGAAGTCTTTCTTCTGAAGTACTAAATTCAGATTCAAGACCTGTGTTCTTGAATGGGCATTCCTCTTCTCAGTGATCTTGGTTAAGCCTGCCTATTCCTTCTCTATATAGCTCAATCTACTGAACAACACAAGCGGGGAAATGAAGGCAACAAATATTTATTAAAGGAAAGAGGAGATAAGAAAATAGCAGTCAGTAAAAATTAGAAGTTTGAAATGGTACAAAGTTGACAACCAGAGCTGAAGATAACAGGAAAGAAATCCCTGGCTCCTAACACTGGTAAAATAAACTCTTAACACAAATTGTTAAAAAAATGGGGGGGCAGGGTGTGTGTGTTTGTTGTTTGGGGTTTTTTAACTCTATTGGGAACATAATAAATCCTAGTAGGTCAAATGCCAGATGCCAGACAGAGATGATGAACCTTTGAATAACAATGTAGAAAAGGCACAGCTATTCACTAACAAGAAATCTTGTTTTATAATTGGAAAGCTGTGAAATTATGTAGCTAAGTCTAATAATGTGGTTGACAAATGAAGCACTTTCTAGTCCATTAGTAATGGCAGATAGCAGACAGAATCTGCTAGGGATTCAACTTTTTAAATCAGTAGGTCTAGATAACTGCGGGGTCTTCAGAACTGTGCTTTCAGGGACAACATTTCTTAAACAGGAATGGAACTTTTGTTCTTCTGTTTGGAGAAGGACAGAAATCAAATGAGATTTCTCAAAGTGATCTTAAATACTGAGTGAACCCTGAACACCACACACTTTCTCAAAAAGAATTGGCTGAAAATATATTTGTATTTTTAAATTTTTAATATATCTACTGAAATAGATATACTGAGGTAGTTCCACAAAGTTGTTGTGCCTTTTTTCAGAAAAAGCAAGCAAGATGACCTCCTCCTGTAAACTGGTTAATCTGACAAGCTTCTAGTAAAACACCAGAAATTAACAAAAGGGGGGGGGGGGTACAGAAATCCCAGCCCAAACTGATAAAGAACCAAGAATGTAAAATATGCTATTTGTAAAGTCTGTCTTGTGGTGGAAACTTAGTTTCAGTATTTGAGAGTGCAAGTTTGATGGATAAAGGTAGCTGAGTATACAGAGTACAATTCTCTTCAACTTCGTGATAGGAAAATAGCACTATTCCTATCCCTAAAGCACATGTGAAAATAATTAAGAGCCAGCTAGTTGAAAGATCTCAACAGTAGTTGTCACTGGAGGTGTTTTCCAGCAGAATCTTCAAGCAGTAAATAATAGATCTAACATTATTTAGTATTGCTTCAGCAGTCAAAAGTAAATATAAAATCACTTCAAAATCACTTGTAAAACTTGGTGGAGAGCTAAATTATCAAGGTCAAGGAACCATTTAAACTGACAGGTAAATTGCCCCTATTGAATGAGAAAATATATTTTAATGCAAAATTATATACATAGTAACAAATAATACAGGTAGTGCCTCCATGAAGGGGTAGGAGCAGAAAGAAGAGGCTACATCCAGGAGACATTTAATATGAAAACCCCCTTTTTCTACCCTTGTGAAAGGCGGTGATTTTCCCAATATTAGAGTACTGCCTCTGTTCTGGGGGACACAGAGGCTTTTTTTCCCACAAATTTCTTTGTTACAGATTACTAGAAATTACTATTAGAAAGGCAAGCATATTTACGACTAGTAAAGCAACGGTACATTGTAAGTTACTGCAAAATACTACCAAAAAAGCAAGTGTGTATATATATATACACACTTATGATTAATGACTTACTCGTTAGTGCCGTTTCTTCATTCTGCAGGTTAGAGCATTTCTTTGCTTTGTGCTATTCAAGGGCATCCTGGACTCTCACCTGCACTTGCCAAGGATGCTCCAGATTCCCAGGCTGGGAGTTCCTGGGCTGGCAGACATTTTCCCCATTACAGCCAGGTCACCTTTTGGCTGCTCTGACATGTTGCAAGAGGACACCCTTCTCCCAGAGCAGAAGGAGCAAGCACAGAGTGCACACTTGGACAGAGTGAATCCTGAAGCACTCCTGAGCAGAGGAGTGGCCAGCTCAGCTGGCATGGGCCCAGAGAAGCAGATGTGCTCATGTTGGAAATGCAACGACATAGTCAGGAGAGGTGTGAGGATCCGCAGTTTCTCTGCTTGGCGTGAGGAATTTCCCTCATCTCTGGACTCTGCAACAGTGACAAAGAGACAGGAGGTGGTGCCATCATTGCTCATAACAGCAGCCAACCTCTCCACTGCTCAGAGAAGACTCTGCCTCTCTCCAACACTGAAACAAAGGTCTCTGATGAGTAGAAGTGGCACAGCAAAGACTACTGAATGAGTTATAACACTGTCCATCTCGAACAAAGCAGCTGTGCAGCCCCCAGCCCCGGGGCTGCATTGATTTGAGGCATTGCGGGGCCATTGTCTGGGTTTATTTCATGGCCAAAAATTGATGGTTTTGGTGGCAACAGTAGCAGAAAAATGAGACTATAGACCTGCAGAGGCAGAACTAAGAGCATTAGGGACAAGGGGACGCGGGTGGGGATCAAAGGGATGGGCCAGCTTCCAGGCAGGAGACACTAACCACACTTGAGCCCTCTGTCTTCGAAAGAGATGCCTGAAGCCAGCACAGAGGTGACAGAAGTGTCTGAAGTGGTGGGCAGTGTCTGAAGGCATGGTGAGCAATCACCAGCTCTTATGCCACCAGGACTCAGAGGCGTCAAAGACATTGCTGAACTCCCTGCCCTAGCATCACAGGCAGGCCCAAGAAGGAATGGCTTCAGAGAGCACTGAGATCACCCTGTGCCTTCAACGCAGAAAGACACTAAACCACAGTGATCTGAAAGGTTAGACTGATCCTTGCCGTGACCAAAGACAGCTCTTCTTCACTTCTCCTGTGTGGCCACAGCTGCTGAAGGTGAGGCAAGGTCTCTAACGACCACGGGCATTGCTGTTCATCACGTCCAGCCCACATAGCTTGCTTGGTCATGGCAGACCAGCAAAAATTAGTTCTATCATCCTTTCATTTTGCCTTTCGAAATATGTCCTCTAATAATTGCCTTTGGAAACACAGACCCCTGAGGAAAGGAAAAGCTTACTCTCAACAAAGCTTTTCTGAGGTTCCCAGTCCTATCTACAGGTAGGAAAAAACTCTTGCAAAATCTCATCTTCACTTCTTTCCTTCATACAGCAAGAATTCCCCAGACTTGAAAACAAAGCCTGCAGCCTTTGCTGTGGCTAGGCAGGAAGAGAAAGAGCCCAGGGTGTCTGGGCAGAACTCTTCAGCAGTCTCCAGTGAATGCAGATGGCCCAGGATGACTGGTTGTAGTTCAGCAGCTCAACTTGTCTGGAAGAAAGCAAAGGTCCCCAAGCACTCAAACAGTGTAAAAGCAAGTCTTTGCAGCTTCCAGGCCATCAGACAGGACAGTGCTACAGAGCTGTCTTGCTCACACCCCTGCAGCTCCTCTCAATGCTGACGTAGTTCCTCTGTGGAGATGCTGAGAGCACGCTGCAAAGGGAGAAACCTTCTAGGAGTTTGGTTACAAATATATCATTATGGGCACATTAGCAGGGGATCCGTCCCCCATCACGTAATGCTTATATACAAGTAATCAAGTAGTCTTGGGAATGCTCACGGCTGGGCCAGATCCTGCCAACTATGAAACTGTTAAGGGATGTCAGCAGTGGCTGCCTCCTCCAGCAGCCCCAGGGCAGGACCCTCTTGCCTGTCTACTGTAGCCCAGCTGGCTCAAGGCCCAGGGACCTGGGGTGTCTGCCTCGGCTGAGGGACAGGGCTGCTGCTTTCCCCTTTGCAGGTGCAACCAGCAGTGAAGCTGCACACATGTCCCAGAGACACACACAGACACAGCTGGTCACACAGCCTGCCACAGCCAAGACACTGCCACCAGCAGCACACACACACAGGACCCCCTTCACACACCAGCACCCACAGCCATGTCCCCTCCTCCTCCAGGGCTGGCACAGACAGATAGTCACTCCTGCAGGTGCACACACACGATCATGGGTCCCCCGCGCACCGGCACAGCCCCTCTGCCACCTGGGACCCCTGCCTGGGCCCCAGCCCTCTGATCCACCCCACAGGTCCCCAACTTTCCAGTTGGTCCAACTCAGTGCTCACTGCAAACACGCAGCACTCACACACCTGTCCCATGGGCACCCCACATTGGCAGGTCCCCCTGGGTGCCAGCACAGACCCCTGCCCACCTGATACCCCAGCCCGGACCTGAGGGCCCCCTGCTCCCAGCTGGTCCAGCCTGAAGTTTGCTGGTGAATACCCACGCACACCCGGTTTGGGGGGATACTGACCCTCACCCCCCCAGCAGCTGGCACCAGGCACACGGGCTGTGACCCACGGTCCCACTCCAGCCACCGTGGTGGAGACCCTTACTCACCCTGTGAAGGGGAAACCCAAATGGCAACTGCCCAGCAATGGCACCTGGTGATCAAGGAGCAATCTGGCAGGGAGGGCAGGAAGGGGTTAAGCTGGCAGGGAGTAGGAGCCGGGGACAGAGTGACTCCAGGCCCCTGAGCTGGCTGGAGCAGTTTCCCTGGCTGGTGAGATAGGACATGCCGCAGGATGGACTCCTGAGCGTCCTGCAATGGGGGTGCTCAGGGGCCACCCCCAGCAGCAGAGCTGGGCTGGGGATGGACCCACAGCTGGGCTGAGGTGCCCCAGGCCAGCACTCACAGGACGGGCGCTGGCCCCAGCATGGGGAAGGAACCGGCTCCTGCCCCATCCGTGAGAACTCGCAGAAGCCCTTGCGGCGGTAGGACTCTGCCCCACACGTGGCCCATCACTTCTCTCTGTTTAAGCACAAACATGTGTTCAATTCACCTCAAGGGGTACAAGAAAAACTCCCCAACACCAGTCCCCCTGGTAGCTGGTTTTGGGAACACACACTGTTCCCGCCCCACTGGCTGGAGGCCCAGACCTCCACTGATCCTGGTCTGACTCCTGTTGCTGGCCCCAAATCCATTCATGCCACTCTTGGCAACAGCTGGCACTTAATCGTTGCAACACACACCTACCCACATTCATGCACACACACACCCTGAACACCTCCTACATCCCTGACCCTCTGGTTTTGCATCCTTATCGGTGGCTACCAAGTCCAGCTTTGCCTGCAGTCCCTTGACAGTCCCTTGTCAGTGCCACTGCCAAGGTGTGGTTTCCAAGTGTGGTCTCCTTACTGCCTCCCTTAGCACTTATTGGTCAGGTCAGTGTCTCTGCACCTTCTTGTTTATGACTTCCTCCTTTTCTTATTATCTTCTGCATCAAAAAAGGCCCCTGGTCAGACACCCTTAAAGGAACAGAGTCTCTCCTTCCACGTGCCCCTACACACACACAACCAAGGAGGACAAAGAGGAGAGTGACACGAGGGTCTCTGCAGAGACCCTGAGCAGGGGAGACCCCTACCCCTGTGGTGCAGGACAGGAGGTACAGCTAGAGGCCACCCCAGAGGAGCACTGGGCCCAAGACAAGCCCTGCTACAGCAGGAGAAGATGGAAATTGGTGGCTTCTGGCACAGAAGGAAGGCTCCTTCTACTCCTGAAAAGCTGCATGTACATGGAAAGTGCAGCCTCTGGAGAGAGGTGAGGAGGAGCCAGGCCGTCCAGGGGGAACATCAGAGCCAGCTGAGCATGAACAACCCATGGCACAGGACAGGCTGGGGGTGACTGTGCTGCAGAAACAGCTTTGCAGAAAAGGACCTGGGGGTCCTTGTGAACAAGAGGCTGAACTGGATTCATCAGTATGTCCTTGCAGCCGAGAAGGGGAAGAGCATCTTGGGCTGCATGACCAGGAGTGCAGGCAGCAGGGCCAGCAGAGGGTATCTTCAGCCTTTCTGAGACCACATCTGGACACTGTCCCTGGTGATGGTCTCCGGAGTGACTGCAGTAAAAGGACTAGGGAGCTGCAGTACAGGACGCAGGAGAAGAGGCTGTGCTCTTAGCCCTGGGAAGGCAGGGGGATGAGGGCTGGGGCAGGCCAGAAGGAGACAGACTGCTCTGCAGGGAGACTGTGCAAGACTACTGCAAAAGCCCTGGGTTGAACCAGGGATCTTCAGACCTTCTGACTAATGCCCTCCCAGCTGAGCTGCTTTGGCCTCACTCTGCAAGTTGTTCTCCAGGGGCAGTCACAGCAAGTCACAGGCTGGCACACAGGAGGTGCGCTCCTCAGGGAGGTTTCTGGGGGAAAAGCTGTCCCCAGCCTAGGTAGAGAGGAGGTGGCCTCTCCCTGCATGCCCCTAACATGCTGGCCATGCCACGAGCCCACCTCACCACCCCACCTCAGCCTGCTCCTGGGAGGCTTCACACAGTCTTCCAAGGCTGCTGGAGCTGTCTCCCACTCAGAGGCTGCCTGGCAGTGGGAGGATTCAGCATCCCCAGAGCCCCAGCAGTGCTGGGAGCAGGGGCAGGAGCTGGAACATTGGGATGACATGGCAGGAGGAGCTGGGACATCAATGTGAGCAGCGCAGGAGGAGCTGGGACATCGGGGCAAGCAGTGCAGAGTTCCCAGCTTGAGCCCAGCCCACTGGCTCACAGTCACGCTGGCTGGCCGGAGCAGGTTAGATCCGAAGCTGCAAGGGTTAAACAGTGAGGTTTGCCTGGCTGCACCTAAGGGTGAGTCATGCAGGAGCAATTGGCAGTAAAGAAGAATAAAGGGGCTTGATCACGGTGAGGTAGAGAGATGAGGAGGCAGGTAAGCAAGCAAGTAAGCAAGCAAGCAAGCAGGCAGGCAAGCACCCACGTACACACACAGAGGCAAGCTCACACAAGCAAGCCAGCCAGCAGGCAGGCAAGCAGGCAAGAAAAGCAAAGTAAGCCAGAGAACCGGCATCAGGGACCCAGACCCCACTCATCCCCAGACTGAAGGTATAACTGGCGCTTTGCTCACGCCAGAAAGCTGCTCTCTGTCCTCAGCCAGTCATCCGCACTGGAAGTCCCCCAGGCTGTAACTGGGAAATCTTCCAGATGCTGGGG
>NW_008795858.1:7829-10974 GCF_000699145.1 Aptenodytes forsteri | reverse complement strand
TTCTGGGGGGGCTCCTGGGGAGGTGGACCTGTTGAACCTGGGGTTCACCTGTGGACCTGGGTGAAAGCAAGAGTTGCCAAATTTACAACTGACTGGAGACAGGATTCCTTGTCTGTAGTAGGAATCCAGTTTCACCAGTAAGTGTTTTTGAGGGACCCTATAACAAAATGCATGTTCTTGTACATTCATGCTCCTGAATTTTATTTCTGTCAAATAAGGCTCTGAATTTATTAATATCGTGACCTGTGTGTGCATCTTGTTGGGAACTTAGCCTGCACGCTCACTGCCTTTGGCTGTAGCGAGCCCAAGTGTGAGGGCACCATTTGAACTGATTTCCCCAAACCACTTTCCTTTTTGCACTTTTTACTGCTTGCTTGACAGAGTAGATTTTCTTTTTCTTTTGTGTTGGTCTGAGCTTATCCAGGGTTGGCCAGATTGCTGGATATGTGTCTCAAGAAATATATATGTGCCAGAAAAAATGACAATTATAGGTCTGTGGGTTTTGAGTATTTGCCTTAACCCTTCACCCTCTGGTGTCTTTGAGACCTGCCCCACACTGCACTGGGTGGCATCTAGCAATGGGCTATCCCAGGTCTGGGTCACTGGTTGCTTTTTAGCGCCTGGACTGATTGCAGTAAATCCATAGTGTGGACTCCCCTGCCCCCATACTGTACAGGAATCGCACTAGGTGCGGTGTGTTGGACTGAAGGCAGCCCTCTCTCCTCAATGCAGACACCATTTGACAAATTAACCAATTTTATTCTGCTGCCCCAAACCTGGGAGACAAGCCCTGCAGCAAAAGTGGAAGGCTTGTGAGGGAGGGTGGTCACTGCAAGGACCAGAAATGCATCTGACGGTCTGGCTCTCTGGGGGCTCAGAAGCAACTGAACTCAGAAAGAAAGGAAATCTGGAATTAGTTCTTACAAAAACCACATTTAAAACTCCTTTTAAGTCGGCCTGTTGGAGCAACAAAATTCTTGACAGTGTGTGTTTGTGTAAAGGCAGTGTGGGAAGTGCACAAGACAAAACAGACCAGCTGGTCTCACTAACAGGATGTTACTAAATGCCATAAGGGTGTGATTAGACAAGGGAAAAGACTCTGGAGGACTGGCTGCTTTAAAGGAGCAGATCCCATCTCTGCAGGCTGTGAGGCTTATGTCAGTGACTGCAAATGGGCAAAATTGAAAGGCAGGAAAAAGGCAGCCTGGGCCATTTGGACCCTGTGCTATGCCTTACAGGAGTCACAGGGTCTGCTAACAGAAAAAGATGGGGAGGTAAATAAGTGGCAAGAAGAAATCCAGAGACTAAAGGAGGAGGAAATTCCCAAAGTAGCAGAACAAAACATCTTAATCATAAGAGAGGAAGATCTTAGGGCCCACAGGCAGAGCCTCAATTTACAAATTAACAAATTACACAATTAGTGTAGTGGAAAAGTACAAGATTTAGAAATAGAAGATTTTAGAAAGAGCTAGAGACAGCTGGCACAGCAGCTCAGCTTCTAGCAGAGCAACATAAAGCCAGTAAGATAAGTCAGGATCAAGGGAATGCAGTCACTGCAGATATAAGAGAAAAACTTCACTTGCACAAAGGGTTAATAGCTGCTGTGGAGGCAGAATGGTGTTTTCCTAACCCTGATCCTTCTTGCACAAGAATTTGTTCTGAAACTTGCAAAGATATACTGCCAAAAGTTCCTTTCTGTCTTTAACTGGAGGGACTCCACCCCATTAACCCAACAGTAACCTGAAAGGTTGAAAGGACAGGGAATAGAGGAGCAAGTGTTCAGGAACAGTAAGGGCAACTTTCAGTGCAAGCCCCGTGAGGCTGAGGCCATCACAGACCAGTTAGGTCCCTTAAATAGAAGTGCTGTAACGGACTGGTGCACTTGAGCGTGAAGCACACATCCATGCTTCAATAGAATACACTTAACCCAGCTGGCTCATGCAAATCCCTCTGATACAGAAGTGCATATGTTTGGGGAAGATTTAAGAATTTTAGCCAATCCAGACATGAACTCTCACAGGTGATTGCAAGAGGTTTAGCCCTGTTTTCTCCTGGGGAAGAGTCTTAATGCTCTGTTTAAGAAACTCAGAGGCCAAATGAAAATCCTGAACCTTATATAGCCAGAAAGAAGCTTTCAGGTATCCTCTCTGGTAAAGTTCCTCGCTGTGCTGGGACCCCTAATTATGATAGAAATGAATTTATGGCTTCTGTCCACAGAGGACTGAGTTCCTCGATGAAATTAATCTGAGGACTTTTTGTCCTCACACAGAGCACGTGAGAGGAATTTTCCACCGGTTTGCACAGAGTGGCTGCACTGCTGCAGGACACTGGGACCAGCAGGAGACCTACTCAGTTGCAAGGGAGAAACTCCTCTGAACCTGTTCAAACTGTAATTTATTCTGATCATGGCCCTCACTCCACTTCAGTACCAGGGTAGAAAACCCCACAAAACCCAAATTTCAATATTCCTTCAAGGACCAAGTCTGAGGTCTAGTCAGAGACCATTCCTTCATCAAACCCACTTTGTCAAAGAAAACCAAGGCCGTGCAAAGGTGCAACTCAACTCCTCCTCTACTCAGAATCCCTGTCCAAAGTCTCATACATTCACACAAGATCCATCCAGAAACCAGCTCTGGAAGGAACTGAGTGATCTTGAAGAAGATATGACAATCTATCCTAACCAGTTTGACACCCAGGGTCTCGTCTCTGCTGCTATCCTTCTGTGCTCCCCTGAACTTCACTATTTCATGTTGCCTGCAGTCAAGGCAGTCACTGAATGTCCTTGCCCCAACTCTCCTGGTTATGAGATTCCCCTTCTTGCTATTGGGATCCACATTTTTGCCTTCACACCCCCGAAAACCCCAGCACCAAAGCCACCCATGAGAGTAGAGGGTCACCTCCCATGATGAGGAAAAGGCTGAGGTACTCAATGCCTTCTTTGCCTCAGTCTTTAACAGGCAGACCGGTTATCCTCAGGGTACTCAGCCCCCTGAGCTGGAAGACAGGGACGGCGAGCAGGATGAACCCCCCATAATCCAAGAGGAAGCAGTCAATGACCCGCTACGCCACCTGGATGCTCACAAGTCTATGGGGCCGGATGGGATCCACCCAAGAGTGCTGAGGGAGCTGGCGGAGGTGCTCGCCA
>NW_008795858.1:0-6472 GCF_000699145.1 Aptenodytes forsteri | reverse complement strand
CCAGGGAAGTGGTTGAGTCCCCATCCCTGGAAGTATTTAGAAGACGTGGAGATGAGGCGCTTAGGGACATGGTTTAGTGGACATGGTGGTTGGGTTGCTGTCCAACCTTAATGATTCTATGAATCTATGACCCTCTCCCAAGAGTCCCCTAGTGCCAAGGGCACCTTTCCTGGCAAAGGCCTTACATTGGAAGAGAGATCCCCTGTATGCAGGGACCAGCACCAAACCTCTGGCTCCTGAGGTGTAATCTTCAGGCCCCTCCAGCATTCCCAGGCTGCAAATGGCAGAGTTCACATCATACCAAAGGAAGAGCCATGCCAGTCCAGGGACTCGGTGTAATTCAACAGAACACAGCTCTGGTGTGCCGTCCCGGTTGGCAGTCACCTCTACCTCTCCTTCCAGCCTGTCAGACGGCTCGTCTCCCCACAGCTAAGGAGAAAGATGCAAAGTGCAAGGCACAGGGAGAAAGGCAGAGAAATACTGCAGACTATTTCGGGCTACACCTTTTTGGATGTGCCTCCAATGGCCCTTGCATGCTTGCCATGATGTGTCCAAAGAGGGTCCCATGTGCAGCCTGAGACTGAGACTGGTGGGGACCAAGACTGGGGGCGAGCCAGAACTCACTGAGATGTTTGAAAAGGGGAAAAAAAAACATTGGAGAGATCCTTTTGCATTCAGCTGCTCAGGGATTCTATGTCCCATCTTTTCATCCTATTCTGAGTGCCCGACAGTGATCACATGGATGGAAGGAGTGTCTGAACCAAGGCCAGTGTGGCTTGCTGACAGGGAAACGTGGCTGCAGTAGCAGTGACACCTCCTCTCTCTCACTCTGTCTGAAACCCCTCCTGCCTCTCTCCTCCCTCAGCCCCTCCATGCCTGCTCCCACCTGCAGCCACAGCCCCTTCAGCTCCACACGCGCATTGGACATTTGCCTGGGGCTGTAGGGAACTGCTTGGTGCCAGGGTCTAACCCAGGTCAACCCCTTGTCAAAAAAAGTCACAGGTTGTCACATCCCACCCAGTGCCTCTGGGATTGGGATTCTGAAATCTCAGTGGGTCACTGCCACTTAACTGTCCCCAGCTTCTCCTGGACATGGCAAATGCTTACTCAGTCTGTCATGTCCCTATCCTCTCGGCTGCTCTTTTCTCCTCCTTATTTGTGCAAAGGAAGTTAACTTACACAGTCACAGTCCTCATCTGATGCCCAGTGGTACTCAAGAACTTTCTGAAGACTTGGCTTTTCCTCAGCCAGCTTCTCACCAATCTTTTCTTTCCCAGCTGGGGGTAGGAATGAGAGTGACCAACCCAAGTGGTTGGGTTTCAGTACTTCACTGAACCTGCATGGCAATTTGACATATTTTAGCCCTGCTTCCAAGCTCACTCAGGTGCTCTGAACATGCACCACTAGGGCTGCCAGCACCTAAAGATGCTGTGCTGTCAGCAGCCCCTTTGGTCTGGTGTGGCCTCAGGTACCACTGGCAGGGACGCTAGAGCCCTAGCTGGAGAACCAGGAGCCACTTCAGCACAGCCCTCAGGGCATGTCCCAGCCTCACAAAGGAGGCATCACAAATGAAGGGAGGGACTGTCCTCAAGCTTGACTCCCTTCTGAGCAACTCCTCCAACAGAAGAGCCATTTGCAGTGCATGCTGGGGCACGGAGCATTCAGAAATACCAGCTGCAGCTGGGAACGTTGGACTGCCCTGAGGTTTTCTTACCTCAAGAGTTACTGGAGATTTCCCATCATAGGGAAGCAGAGTTACATCTTGTGTCTTGTGCTACCTGAGGCATTGCACTGTAGCCTTGGCTCCAGTCCCCTACCAATGAAGACAGAAGGAGAAGGCACACATCCCTGTCTGTGATCAGCTCTTCCACTACCTATCTTGCCCAGGCGTCATCTTTTCCCCACTCCTTTTCCCAGTGGGCTTCACCAGGTCCTACAGGCCTCACAAATGGCTTTCTAGCTGCCATATCAAACTTGCACATGGAAAGAGGAAAAAAACACCAGTCTAAAGGAAAGGCACTACATTTCCTTTGCACCTTGTGTTAATAATTGGGACACAGGGACACTTGGGACTTACTGTGACATCCATCCTTTTCCAAAGTAGAAGCAGCAGAATATGTCAGATCCTGGAGGACTGCCTTAGGAAGCTGAGTGAAGACCTCCAGTGCCTGGAGGGGCATAAGCTTCCTTATCAGGAAAGGAAGCTTATTCTAACCCAAAGCCTCTGTGTTGCCATTGGAGATCATCTTCCATCTCATGTTCACGCTCATGTCCAGGCAGAACAGACTAGTCTCCTTTCCTCCAGCTTTCCAGCATCATTTCTAATTCCAGTCTTGCCCTCCACGAAGTCTAATGGGAAAAAACACTCAAGACCCATCCTTTTCTTTGCCCTTTTCCCTGAGCATTTGGGGATGGGATCCCAGGCTGGATGGATCTTTCATTGAATCCAAGTCATCTGAATCCTAGAGAAGAAACAGTGCAGGGAGCTGGCTTAACAGGGTTGTTCACATGCCTAGAAAGATCATGGCAGGCCAATAGAAATCCTTTCACTTGTACTTTGCTAGGGTTTTGAAAGAACAAGTACCACTGGAGAAAAGAAAAACTTACCCCAAGAAGAGCTGCCAGCTGTTCAGTCTCATTCAGCCTTTGCAGAAACTTCTTGTAAAATCTTATTTTCACATTTTTTCCTAGAATAACCAGCATGTCAATGTCTTTCAAAATAAGGGCAACCCTCTTCCCACTCTGGAGGCAGTGAGAGAACAGGTGCGTGGTCTCTCCTATGCAAAGCCTCCACTGTGCTCTGAGAAACTGCAGTGTTCCAGGCTATCCAAGCATACTTCATGGACTCAGCTTGCTTCTGACCTAGGAAGCAACAACAGAGGAGCAAAGTCACTAACAGAGAAGTTCAACAGGCTAAAAGAGGGCCAGGAGCTGTGAGGTCTTCGAGCAAGACAGTTCTACAGAGCTGTCTTCTTCAACCCTCCAGTAAAGTTTATGAAGGTGGTTGATGTCATGTCTCCCTAGGAGAAGTTCAAGGCACTCTGTAACCTGATGCAGTGCGAAGTGTACAGCAATGTTTTTTTTCCCAACAGAAATAGAAAAAAAAAAAAGGTTCTAGTGACCCGGTATGAACATGAAGCAGGACAGCAGCACAAGAAGTGGGGAAAGGCCAGTTCCCATGAGAAGGGAGCAGGTGCAGGTCAAAGTAATTGTGTCCACACTCAGGGCACTCCAGGTTTGAAGAAACTTAGCTGTGCCACATCACATAGATGCAATGACAAAGGAGAACACAAGGACTCCACAACAGCCCTTAAGATCCTTCTGGCCACCACCAGGACCCTCAGAATTGGTCAGCAAACACCCTGCACTGCCAGAGGCCTGTCCCTGAGGGATGCCAAGCTAATGTTCACATGACAGATACAATGGAGTCATCTGAAAGACAAACTCCAAGCACAGCTCTGAGCTCCTGGTAAGCCTCACAGGCACCACCGATGTCACACTACAGCTGCAGTGCTGGCAGCACTGACCAGCAATCACAGCACGTCCGGACTCTGACGGGCTTTCCCACGGCCTACTCTTCCCATCTCCATTTCAAGGTTCTCTACAGCCGGCTTCAACCCTCTTCTAAGTAGGAGAATATTAAGAGCCAGCATGAATGCTGGTGTTTGCCTTTACAAGGTCTGGTGGGGCATAAACATAGGCCAACAGTTTTAAATAATCTGATTAGAAGCAGCAGCCCCAATACAGCTGGTGTGTAGCCACCTATTACAGCAAGGGGCGGGGTGGGGGAGAGAAAGAGAGAGAGTATAATTTTATTCTGCATTAAGAAGTCATGATAATTAAAATCAAACCCTGAAGGTGTTCTCAGGACCTGGTGAAGGGGTTTTAGGTTTCTAAGAGTCACTGCTAAACAGCAATTATCCACAGTCCAAAGGCATCACAAGGGGAAGCAGAAGTTTCAGTGTCTTCCTACCAGCAACATGGTAAGAAGACATTCTTACCCTACAATTGGTGAGGCCATGAACCTCTACAATATTCAATATCCTTGGAAATATAGAGGAAATATAGAGGAAAACCTCTACAAAATACAATATAGTTGGAAAGACAAAATGTGGGTCTGCAGACAGTCAGAAAACCCTTCTTTCCATCACCTACTTGTTCTCATAGAACACTGAAGGTCCCGAGTTGAATAATTCCGACATCCTGAAAATAGGAAAGCATGACTAGCCTGTTTGATGAACAAAAACTGATGACTTGTTGGAGCATGGGGATGGTGCTCTGGGCCCTGTCCACTCCTGACCTACAAAGGGGCAAGACAGAGTACTCTGGAGAAGCCATGGAGAAGCATTGGAGAAGTCCTTTTGAAAAGCATTCCAGATGTTTTCCTCCCCCGCTTCTTCACCCTCTCAAAAATGCATGTAAAACCAGAAAAATTATCCCTCAAATACATAAGATCATAAGAAGGGTTTCCAAGAATGAAGGTAACCTCAGAAAAATGCGCCAAGCTCTGTATTTGATCTTTCCACTGTGACAGGTGGGTCTAGAGAAAGCCCAGAAAGCATCCATCACAACCATCTATTGAAGTTTTTTCATCTGTTTAGGGAGAAGCTTGTCCATTGCACGTGCCATCTGCAGTGTCCTTCTGAAGGGCTTTTCTTTTGTTTTCTGAGGAGGGGAAGAACAATTGCACACATGGCACAGGGGTGTCAGGACTGCTGAAACCATCAGAGTAGGAGGGGAGGGACAGGATGACAACGCACCTTGCTCAGCACCAGCTGCTCTATGTCAAACGCTCCTCCCAAGATAGCAAGGGTCTTTGGAAAGCAAGTGAAAGGCATTTCATGGTCCAGGTTGGCCAGCTGACAACCATTCAGCACATGCCTAACCAAGAGGACAAATGCAACTGTAATCAAATGTCATCCCCCTCTCCAAACTTGACCTCATCCATGACAGGGGCTGCAGAGCTGAGCTGGGTAAGGCCTTCAGGCTATAACCTTTAATCTCACCTCAGGAGAGGTCTGAAGCTGAAGCAGAGGCACTGGGACATGGTCATCCTGCTACCCGACAGCCATGAGAACCTCAGGCACATTAGAATGTAGTCACTTTCCTGCTATGACATCACTCTTGTGATTTTATGATGTTTGTCATCATATTGCAATGCACTGGTGGTTTAGGCTGTGAGGAGAGACAGTTCTGAGCAAGTAGTCATGCGTAATTAAACTGTGAATTTAAAATGTTTCAGGGCCAAGAGGGAACATCCCACCACTGAGATGGCCTGGCTCTGGGGATACTTGGTGCTAACCCACATGTGGAGGAGTAACTCAGGGCTCATCAGAGGTGACAGAATCACTCAACTATCCAGGTGGAAAGGGACCTTGGGTGGTCTCCAGCCCAACCTCCTTCTCACATTAGGATCAACACCGAAGCCACCCCAAGTTCCTCAAGGCTTTGTCCAACAGTCCTAAAACCCTTGAAGAACAGAGAGTCCATAACCTCTCTGGATCTATTCAAATGCTTTGTTATCCTTACTGACTTCTTTACATCCAGTCTGACCTGTGCTTGTTTGATGACCATAATCTCTTATTCTCCACAAATCTCGTAAAGACAGCTATCCTTTTGCCTCAGTGGAATATGAATGTGCAGCATCAACACTGAGTCAGGATCCCGTGTATATGTGAAGTCCATGTCTGTATTCATGCTACAGGAAGGACGTATAGTCTGGGGAGACGTGTCTGTGTGCTGTGGTCACACATGTGGTTGTGTTATGTGTGCGTGTGTTTGTATGTGCCCTGGGCATCCTGGTGGACAACAGGTTGACCATGAGCCAGCAATGTGCCCTTGTGGCAAAGAAGGCTGAGGATGTCCTGGGCTGCATTACGAGTGTTGGTCGGGGGAAGTGATCCTTCCCCTCAGCACTGGTGAGGCCCCACCTGGAGTTCTGTGTCCAGTGCTGGGCTCCCCAGTACAAGAGAGACATGGACATACTGCAGTGAGTCCAAAGATGATGAAGGGACTGGAGCATCTTTTCTACAAGGAAAGGCTGAGAGAGCTGGGACTGTTCAGCCTGGAGAAGAGAAGGCTCAGGGGGATCTCATCAATGTATATAAATACCTAAAGGGAGAGTGCAGACAGGATGGAGCCAGGCTCTTTCCAGTGGTACCCAGCGACAGGGCCAGAGGCAATGGGCACAAACTGAGAGACAGGAGGTTGCCTCTAAACATCAGGAAACACTTTTTCACTGTAAGTGTGACCAAGCACTGGCACAGGTTGCCCAGGGAGGTGGTGGAGTCTCCATCCTTGGAGATATTTGAAACCTGATGCCCTGGTTTTGGCAGAGATAGTTAATTTTCTTCCTAGTAGCTGGTACAGTGCTGTGTTTTGGATTGAGTACGAGAAGAATGTTGATAACACACGGATGTTTCAGTTGTTGCTAAGTAGTGCTTACACTAGTCAAGGACTTTCCAGCTTCCCA
>NW_008795857.1:7890108-7890315 GCF_000699145.1 Aptenodytes forsteri | reverse complement strand
ACGCAGGTAGCGAATTTCCCGCCTCCTCCTGGAAAACTACACCGAAAGGGGGAAGAGGGGGAGGGGGAAAAACAACAAAATTCGAAGAATTAAAAGAAAAAGCCTCCAGAAAGTGACCGAAGGAGCGAGGGCGTGCGCCGGCCGGGCGGCGGGTGGCCGGGCAGGAGGGAAAGTTCCCGGCGGCAGACGCCACATCTCCCACGCCCC
>NW_008795857.1:7884453-7889222 GCF_000699145.1 Aptenodytes forsteri | reverse complement strand
ACTGTAGTTCCTGGCCTCCTACAGCGCGTATCTTCTCGGTGGGGTATAGGGGAGGCACCATTTTGCCTGGGGCCCCAGCGGCCGCCTCAGCCGCCGGGGAGTCTGGAAGGGGGGCCGTCCCAGAGCCCACGGGGAGCACTCCCACCCACGGCAAAACCACATGCCCTGTAGAGCCCACTCTTGGCCCACAGCATCTCACCATGTAGCACCCGGCCTGCCCCCCTGTCTTGCCAAGAGGGAACCTGCCACGGTGGGGAGACGGGCTGGTTGGGCCAGTCCTGCCTACACGTGTCCCTCTCATCGCAGGGGCCACCTGTCCTCCTTGGGGCACTTGGTTGCTGCTGAAAATGGATTTCGGAGGAGCTCGGCCCTCCCCAGGCACGAGGCCCCACTGGCGGGGGCAGCATCCCTTACCACTGGGCTCTGCTCCTGGCAAGCTTAGCCTGGAAATCAAGCTCCTCGCTAGTAGTTTGCAGGCTTGGTTTGTGTGGTTTTATACCTCATTACAGACTCACCAGCACAGCTGTTTTAGCAACAACTACAATCTTGGCAATGTCGGTGAAAACCCAGGAGAAGATGCAACAGTATTTCAGTGAAGCTTAAGCCTGGTACCAGTGTGTGAGGTGTCTGTAAAGGCGGTGGTTCTGTATTAACATCCTTCAGCAGTCCGAATGGGGTTTATGCCAAGAGTATTTGCTCATAAAATATGCTAAGTGCCAATGAGACTTTGTACATTTTGTAAATAAACAGGTTTCCAGGCATGCTTGATTCCTGGTCTCTATTGCAGTTGTTCCTACTTGACTGCAAAGGTCTAAACAGCAAGGAAGCAGAAACGTAGCTAGACTTTAATGAAATAATACTGGCAATTAAAAATACTTAAAATAGATTAGCTCTAGATGTTAGATAAAATTTTAGACCAAAGAAAATACCCATATGGCAGCATAAATAAGTACTTCTTTACAAATAGAAACCATGACTACCACATGCATTCACCACTGAAGAGGGCAGCTGGAGGTACTTACCTGTACAAAACTATTCTTTACAACCATCATGATAATAGTTCTTTATGTCAATTTGCCAAGCTGAGTTGTGACCTTCTTTCCATTTACTTTATAACACAAGGTACATGTCACCATCACCTTGGCAAGATACTTACCCTTTCAGGTTTTGCCTCTTGGAGACAGAACATCAGCAATGTTAGGAGACAGAAGTATCGCTGTACTTGTGAATTACTGTTCATTGAATCCTAGTTCATGACTTTTGATGTTCTGGATGTTGTTTCAGTTAGGATGAGACGGTGATAACAGACTGATCTATCTCTTGTGCAACACTGTTTATGTACAAAGAATCAGCAAAGTCCCACTTCCTTGTACTGAGCAATAATTAGATGACAGAACATATTTCCAGCCCTCTTTCCACCTAACAATTGCTGCTAGGACCCCACCTTTTTCTCCAGGTAGCCAAGACCTAGACATTCTGTTCTTTTTTATCATGTGTATTCAAATCTCCATCAACGTGCAGAAGACAGTTTTTAATCAATCTGCACATGCCTGTTCAGAATATGGTACCCCTTTTATTTCGGCTACCAAATAAACTCAATTTCTTTTATACTTATCTTAAATAAAAGAAATCCATTAGCCCTCCCAGCTTCAACAGAGCATAATGCAGTCTAACACACTTAAATGGCAGCCACCTAATTTCTTTTGTGTGGGTGTTTTGCTGTTGTCACAAGTTAAGCAAAGCTCACCGAACTTACAGTAGTGCCTGCAGCATAATTTCTTTTCATCCCTCAGTTTAAACTAAGGGACTAAGTCTTCTGTTTTCAACTTTAAAAACAAAAGGAGAGAATTTTGGTCTTTGGCATTTTAACAGAATTTTTACTTTCATGCTATTTTTTCTCCAACCCACATAGTATCCTTCACAAAGAGATTCATTGCACATTGCATTCAAGAAAATTTTCATTACAATTTACATATTGTCCAGAAAATACCAGAGCTATTAAGTGTCACTCCAGCAGTTTAATACCTACCTTTTCTCTCACACTCCCACATGTATGTCCTAAAATACCCTACAAACAGTAAGAGTGAAAATCAGAATACAAACCAGTTCTTGCATTCCAGACCTCTTCAGCACATCCATGATGAGTTTAATTGATTTTGGAGCAAAGCAGGTAACGTTTGAGATGAATGTTCAAACCCACAACACAGTAATACATGCTCAAAAAAGTCTACTGATAAAAAAACCGAACCAGGTAATAACACGAAATGATCCTACTTGAGATTCCTGTATACTCTTTCAGAACAATAGCTTCTTGTAAGTAAGGACTAATCTGTTTCCCATCACAGCAAGGACTCCCTGTTAGACTCAGAGTTTCTTTAAGGGCACGAATTTATTCAACACAAAATTCAGAAGAAATAGCCCTCAATATAAAACATTTCCACTGAACACTCTAGAATATAGTCTACACAAACCATCTAAGGCGCATGATTCAAAGATAACTAGCAGACGCCCACCTCTTTCTTCACCTCCTCTTTCCTAGGAGAGGAAGCCCCTACCAATATCCCAAACTTGTCTGATAACTGCTTGCCCCCGCCCGCCAGTCCCTCTGGATTTTAAAAGGGTAGGCTATTTAGCTGCAGTTTTCATCTTATTTTTAATAAGGAAGCATATGTAAAAAAACAACACAGTTAACATAAAATTAAAGTTACACCGTTAGTCACTGAAAGGAGAGAAAGTAAGCATGACGTGAAAAGTGCAAGTCTAATGCTACCCCTTTAAGTGTATGTATTATATAACATGGTCAAAACACTCTTTGACTTTAAAACAGACATTTTCAGATATTAATAAACAAACCTGCAATGCTTCTAAGAAGCGGCAGGATCATTAAAGGAGTGACAAATACGTTCAATTTCTCCCAGCACTATTAACAGCATACATTCTCTCTAAATAACAGCTGTGCCTCTTAAGGTTAAGTTACCATTCTTTATATTATTATGCAAATACTGGTCGTGACTCGGTGGCTGCTGTTGCCATTTTAGATCTATTAATTTGTAGCATATAAAAGCGACCGTCATGGACAAGGAGCCCACCGTGCCAGGCAATGAAGTCGCATGGACAGCCCGGCTCCTGACCTAACGGGAGGTTGTGCACACAGTCACGAGGCATCGGTGAGGCAGCATTTGCCTGCACAAAAGGAAGCCTAACCCTTGTGAAGTGTTTCTTGTGAAGAAAAGGGGAATTTTGAAGATGCATTAGTTTTGCAGCTGTGTGCAGGCAGCTCCTCCCAGACAAGCTGGGCGGCGTGACACCCGTGGGGCTGTGTACGAGAACATACTGAGTGGGTGATACCACCAGCTGATGGGTGATGGCGGGGCTGACTCTGTTACGCGTGAGAGGCGGTGCCTGAGACAGGCAGAGCTGGGGTGGACTACGGAAGGTCTTGAAAGTGAGGACAAGTGTCTCTCATCTGATATGACAGAGAGTAGGGAGCAAGGGGAGAAATGCAAAGATAGGCATGGCAGCACCGGAGGACCAGCTAGAGCCATATCCTTTGCCAAGGCATTTAGAATGATTACATGCAGGACAGAGCTGCATTTATTAAGGGCAGGACAAGTGCTTCGGCAGTAAGCACAATTCAAAGTGGCAACAGCTTGGATGAGAGCCTTAGCTGTATGGATGGAGACAGAAAGGCTTCGTGTCAGGAATTATTTGTAGAACAAAACTTGCAAGGCTCAGACATGGCCTGAATAAGGACACAGGGAGAGGTCTGGACCAAAGATGTCCCCCCAGTTGTAGGCATTCGTGAACATTGGCCTAAACAGCAACTGAGGAGCAGCATGATGAAGTGGTCTGGTTTAGCTGAGCTTGAACTGACAGCAAGGCTTATCTGAGCAGGCATCAGAGAGGCGGGCAAGGCTGTGTTTGGAAGGAGGGTCTGCGATTCATCTTGCCCAGTTTTAAGTGTCTACAGTGCAGTCATCAGCATCAGAGCCACTCAGCTGGGCTCCCTTTTTAGATAGGGGAGGGAAACAGGTTTTTCCTGGGTACCATTCATCTGACCTGCTTTAGATAACTCCTATAGGATTAGCTGTAACGGGAGTCTAGATGGTGTTGCAGGGGGAGACACCTACCCTGTACCCTTTTATTTTTGGTCAGGTTGATCTTACCTTGAGAGACTGATCTGAATAGAGCACTGGATCTTTAAGTTGCTCAGTAGCTGAATTTATGTTTGCAGTTGGGATTACCCAGAGATAAGGCATAGAAGAGAAGGAGGACAAGGACACAGCTTTATACCATCCATGCTGGAGTCTGGTGAGTGAGATAAAGAGGAACCTCCAAAAGCCATGCTCATTGAGTGAGGGAAGGGAAAGGGGAGGGTAGAGCTGCAAAAGACCGAGGGAATAACGTTTCAGGGAGAGAAGCTCAGTTGACTTGTGGCAAGTGCCTGACAGGTGAACGGAGATGTAGGGGAGCTGCCTAAGAGGAGGTCATTCAAGGCTCCCACAAAAGCAGTGCTGACTGAATGCAGGGGCAGAGGCCAGGGGAGGGAGAAGGAGCAGCAGCAGGAGGACTCCAGGCTTTCACTGAGTTTACAAAGCAAAGAGAACTAAGGTGCATGTTTGTATTGGGTTTGCATGGCAAGGTTTTGGTAGTGGAGGGGCTACACAGGTGGCTTCTGTGAGAAGCTGCTAGAAGCTTCCCCTGTGTCCAACAGAGCCAATGCCAGCCGGCTCCAAGACGGACCCGCCACTGGCCAAGGCTGAGCCCCA
>NW_008795857.1:7844315-7883947 GCF_000699145.1 Aptenodytes forsteri | reverse complement strand
TGGAGAACTGTCTCCTGTGGGAGGGACCCCACACTGGAGCAGGGGAACAGTGTGAGGAGTCTTCCCCCTGCGGAGGAAGGAGCAGCAGATACAACGTGATAAACTGACCGCAGCCCCCATTCCCCATCCCCCGGCACCGCTTGGGGGGAGGAGGTAGAGCAAATCGGGAGTGAAGTTAAGCCCGGGAAGAAGGGAGGGGTGGGGGGAAGGTGTTTTAAGATTTAGTTTTTATTTCTCATCATCCTACTCTGATCTGATTGGTAATAAATTAAATTAATTTTCCCCGAGTCGAGCCTGTTTTGCCCATGACGGTAATTGGTGAATGATCTCTCCCTGTCTTTATCTCAACCCATGAGCCTTTCATTGTATTTTCTCTCCCCTGTCCAGCTGAGGGGGGGGGTGATAGAGCAGCTTTGGTGGGCACCTGGCGTCCAGCCAGGGTTAACCCACCACAATGTTGTTTAAAAGAAAGAGAAATGTATAAAAAGTAGTTATCGGGGGCAGGGGAGGTCGGTTCTTTGTAAACAATAGGAGGATTAACAGATGCATTTATTGAAATGATAAAGAGCCAGAGAAGGGTGAGCAAATAAAGAGATAAACTGAGAGTGAGGCAATTAAGGAGACAAGAGAAGGTGGAACCAGGAGCAAGCAGAGGAGCGAGGGGACAAAAACAAGGGAGGGAGCTGTGTGTCTGGCACCAGCAAAGAATTGGAGAGAGATAAGTAGAAGTAGATGTGAGACACTGTGGGGGTGTCCAAAGTCAAAACACTGGAAGAAAGCAGTGAGATCCTGTGCAAATAGAGAAGAAGGAAGGAAGGAAGATGCAGTGAAGAGGGGAGATGCTGCAACTGGAATTGTACACAAATTGTATGCAAATAGAAAGTGTTCAGCTAAGCTGGAAAAATCAGGCTGCTTGGCGTACAAGATGTCGTCAGGTTTCATGCACTTAAGATTGTTGAAAACCTAGCGGACAAGCTAAATTTGAAAGTTAATGATTGCCAAATCTAACTGTTAGGTCTGGGTAAGGAGCAAGTGGACTCACAGCTGCAGCAGCACAGCAGCTCTGAAATGAGGCCTGAGACCTAGGCACTAACTCAGCCGGTCACCGCCTGCTGCTGTACAGCTGCGGGTGCCTGGGCGCCGGGTGCTGATGCGCCCCATGGGGGTACCTGGCCCTGGCGATACCCCCTCCTCAGAGGACTGGGCAGGCTGGAGCACAGCGCTGGGTGCGGAGAAGGGCTCCAGCACCACTGTCTTCCCCACTGAGGCAGACCCTCTCCTCTGGGATAGCTGGGGGAAGAGCCCAAAAGCAGTTTTTGAATTACAGGGAGCCAGAGGTGAGGCTCAGGCTCCCCAGTGGCGTCCTGGGCAGCACAACCTTCCTTCCAAGTCAATAAGTCAATACCTAATTATAGTGAGACTCACTAGCCCAGCCTGCTGCTTTGTGCTGCCCTGGCACTGCAGTGCACCTGTCGCTTCAGTGTAACCAGTCGGCATCCACTTTTGCCTTTGTGTTGCATTCGAGCATCTGTGAATCGCCTCAAAAAGCTGAAATGGAAAGTGATGCATGTTTGATAATTTTTTTTTTTAAATACAGTAGCATCCTCTACAAGCACTTCTTAGTTGGTGCTTACAGTCTGAAATTTTCGGTAAGCTGTACCAAAATTAAGCAAATCCTCAGATGAAGAAAGCCCTGTGTTAAAATGAAGTTCAGACTGTAAGCATATATCAGGGACGTAAAGGTGAAACAAAAAAGAAAATGCTGCAGTGGTGTAATAATTATTTTTAAGCACAGGATTTTTTATAAACACAGGATGCTCAGAGATGTGGTTATAGGTATCCAAATATGTATACATACATACAACAAGGATACAAGTTTAAAACCAAGAATTAAATACTGCCTTTCAGTAATTACATAGGAGGAATCTACACAGAAAACATATCCCGTGTCTTTAAAGCCAAATATTAAAAATCCTCAGTCACAACAAACAGGAGCTTGGACTGTTTGAGAAGTTTTATTGTGAATAGTTTCAACTGAGAATTTTTTTATTTAGTCTGTTTTGTGGTTTTTAAAAGGCTAATTTTCATTCAATTTTCTGGATTCAGAATGCGTGGTTATGAGATACTAGCAATTAGTTTTATACATTTTTTACTCTTAAGTAATTTATAAATATTCTCACCTTTATTCTACTATATATTTCATTGGGAATAAATATTTTCTATTTTTCCTTTTAAATGTTATTAATTCAATTGTAGGGCATTACTAATATTACACATTAAAAGCATTAATTAGTGCTTTTCAATATCAAAACCAAAGTAATTAGAAAATTAATGAACCAAAAATAGTATAATGGGATCTCTTCCATTCTCCACTAGAGCAGCTATAATTTAATATAAAGGGAGGCACTCCAGAATTTCCCTGAGAAAGAGAAAATTAAATGGTGGTTGGAACTGCAGTTGCTAGAGAGTCATGCAGCCATTAAAAAAGAGAGAGAGAGATCAAGTGTCTGCATTTCAGTTCAAGCAGAAAAAGGGACCTTAGAAGACCTTGAAAACTGCTTTCTTCAGCAGCACACTGTGTATTGGTTGCATCTTGGTCTCATCTGTCAAAAATGTTACAGCTTGATTGTCAGAGCTACTCCCAGCTGCATTTTATGCATTACAAAGTTATATATTACGAAGTTTTGACTTTGGGGTGGTTTTTTTTTTCCATTGGGGGCAATTGTTTGAAGCCTAGACATCTTCCTCTTGCTGATTTAAAATGTGTCTTTTCTGTCCTTAAATCAGGTTGGGACAGGAAGGTGCTTTCTGGATCTGATCCTCTGTCACCCCTCTGCTGTGCATGGAAATTGAGGAAGTACTGTAGTTAGCAGGTTTGGTGTGAGCTGTGGCACTGAAAAGACCTGTCTTTGCTCTAACACTTAGTTTGCATACATGTGTTCCTAACTGAGCAGCAGAAAGAAGACAAACGCTGTAAGGTCTGGCTTCAGCGAGGTGAGAACCTCTCAGTAATATTAGTAGCTTGACTAATGCCATTCAGGCTTTTAGTTTCATAATTTAGGGACACCATATCATCTACTTAAAATCTACAAAAAGCAGTCACTTAGAAGTGAGGAAATGAGGGATTTCAAATATTTTACGTTGCCCACATAAGCAGTTTTTTGCTCCTCAAGTACATGCATTTCTTCACAATGCAATAACCTTCATGTTAACCCAAAATTAATATTGTTCTGTCAATAGCAAGGCTGAGAAGGAATGCGGATGTACCTTCAAGGGAGATGATTGCTTCTAGAAACAAACTGGTCATAATGACAGGATTTGTCTCACCTAACTTCAGCCATATGAAAGATGAGTATTTAGTGTGCCCAAAAGACTGTTTTTCTTCAGCTATGCTGACTGATCCATAAGTCAGATTTCCCTTGCTTTTCAACCCTGCAGTGCCCTGGACCTTACACCCTCCTGTCTACAGCACCACTGCCAATAAATTAAAGAAGTCATCTGGGCTCCCTCAGTAGCTGGAGGAAAGAGTATGCAGTTCAGGAGACCTTGTTTGTCCCATCGCAGGAGAGGCACCTGGGTGGGTCAGCACGAATGTCCCTCTGGGGTGCCTGGTTATCCCTCTAACATTAGAGGGAACCTAGACAAATTGCAGGGAAGGGTGCTTCATTTTTAGATAGCTACCGATGGCTGGGAGGAATCGCTCTGTTCATCAAGGGTTGGGAAGCTGCTGCTGCTACACCTTGTTTAGTGCTTGGCCAATTAAATCTTAAAGCGAGCTTCTCCCATATGTTGCGCTTGTTAGATGGCTCTAAGACCTTCCAATTATCCATACTGATCATGAAATGAAAGGCAAAATAACTCCCCAGGCACAGGAGTCTCTAATTATGTATTACCCTTCTTTATAGGGAAATTCACGGCCCACATTTGTTTACCCTTCCTTTTATGTTTCTTTTTAGGTTTTTGCAGGTGAAGGTAGGTGGTTGCTTCAATGTGTCTAAAATGACCAACGTATCAAAACAAACTAAGGGTAATCTGTGCTAATGTGAACATACCTTACACCAGTTAATTAAGAGCAGGCAGTTTCTTTCTTTTCAGTTTTTTGTTAGCTGATCACACAAGAAATTCCCAAGTTCTCCAGCAGCGTTTCATTTGCCCACCCTTTTTGGTAACTGATGTCCCTCATTGTGCAACATGAAGGTCACACGATGAAAGTGCCCACCAGTCAACAAAGTGGGATGTTCACATTCCAGTAGTAGCACTTGGTCTGCATTGCACATCTTGAGAAAACTGGGGTTGTACTTGATGGTGTAAACAACAGATACTCCTTTACATAGGAAAGGAATAGAAGTTCCTGCGTAGCATGTGTGCAATGTGGCTGAATTGTACTGTTCGAGCGCAGTGGGTTTTATGCCTACAGTTTTGTTGATACATCTCAATGGTCATTAGTCCAAAATCAAGCTTTTCCCATGAAATAAAAAAGAGAATTTATTCAGACCTGAAGTTGCATTTCTGGTCTCTTACGGCTCTGACAAACCCCCATCTCTTTTCATATTGAAACAAAGGAATAATGAGTTTGTACATTTGGAATAAAAGAAATTAATCCTAAAGAGTAAGGTCTTAAAATCTAACTTTGAAGTACAGTTTCCCCATGATTTCTGGTGCAGAGGGATTTTTTTAACTCCGTTTATGCAGCGCAATAGCAACAGGCAGTGCACTGGAACTGAGAAGTGGGTTGCTATGCTGAGGTGCTGCAAACTAGTCTGTAGATGCTTTCTGAGGTCTAAAATAAAAACACTCCCATAATTAAAAGGCAGGTTGTTTCATTGGCACCAAAATCACTCTGCTGACTACAGTTCATTATCACAGTGCAAATACTGCATGTGTAAGGTGATTTATACCATGCTCAAATTTGGAGTGCCCTAATTTAACACAACTTGAGCTGGGAAGGGATCAATTTGGCATTGTTGGCATTAGGCATTTTCTTTAGTGGTTATAGTCTCCGCGTGTGACCTTAGGTCAAAAGACCAAAAGGTGTAAACTAGAAAACTTGGAGGCAATCAAATCCAAACTTATGTAGCGAAAACCCGAATGCTGGAAAATAAAACCTGAAAAAGGAAAATAAATCAGACTGGCTTCTTTTCATAGGGAATGTGGTCATATATGTTGAAACAACTGTCACATACAGATTTTTAAAAAGCTTGCAGTATCTGGCAGTTCCTCTCTAAGCAGACAAAGCAAATTACAGAAGTTCCTCATGGCCGTGTGCAGGGGAGCACAGGATATCCGTGTTTCCTCAAACCATCTGCAACAGACCGGCTCTTGAAAATATTTGAGGGAAAGTAATTTCCCTGTGCAGGCAAGGTTTAATGTCAGTATGCCAGTTGTGTGAGAAGCACCGCTGAGTGTGAGCGACTAATACATTTGCCAGCACAGCAACAGCAATGTCTAATTTATGGCTGTGTGAGCCGTCTGAGTAGCTCAGCCCTGCAGCCTTTTATTCTGCCAGATGCTGATCACCTCCTGAGAGGTGCTAAGACACTTCATTTGTCAATGGGTGCTTGGCACCTTGCAGGAAGTGATCAGCACCTTGTTGGGTTTGACCCATGAGTACTGAAGAATAAAGGTTATCCATCCTCTTGCGTACAGAGACAGCTAACACAAAGCCGGTGCCCTTGAAAGAGCCACTGTGACCTCTGGTGTGAGCAATTTAGAGGAGGAGATATCACTCAGTCTGCTGAATCTGCTCATTAGCTGCTGGAACAAAGATTCACTGTGAATAAATAGTCCTTTTAGCTTCTCCTACTCCGCCATTTCAAAGCTAGAAAGTATTTTTCTGGAAGTGGCATAATGGAAATTAACTGAGTGCCACCAGCTTGAGGGTCTCCCTGGGCAGTCTCAGGCATGGGGCAATGCCCAGCTGGGCTCTGAGGGAGGCTGTGGAGGTTAGCCCCCATGCTTCACCCTCCTGCCTGGCTGCCCCCACCTGCATGCATGGGTTGGTTTGTGCTGGGATCATGTCCCTGGCATGGCTGGGGCAGCTCCCAGCACTGGCACTACCTGACCTGCATCAGACTTTGCTTCTTTGCCTGGGGCTCCCAGGAGCTTTCTGGGGACAGGTCTTTTCCCTGCCAGAGAGCCCCAGCTTGTCTGTAGCACCAACTCTGTTGAAACACATCACCTGAGGCGGGGATCAGCTGGATTGTCTCCCCATCTCCACTAGAAATGACACCAGCAGCTTGTACCACACTAATTAAACAAGTCATGCAGCTTTCAGGAACAAAATGGGTGCTGATGTCCTACAAGAAGCATTTAAAATGAGTTTGTTTGCTGACTTGTGTTGCTATTCCTTTGCTGATTATAAGAAAATATTTCTTTTAAGTGAGGAAACAAACAGTTATATTTACTATTTTCTCCCTTATGCTAGCAAACATTTCTGCTGCAGGTTGTATGGCTTTCAGCATCAGCCAGTGGGAAAAACATGGGGTTCCCTGAAAAAATGCTGACAAAGTAATTTATTTTCTTGTTTCTTTGCCCTCTCCCTGCACTCTAAGCCTCAAACAGTGGATGAATCTAGGAATTATTTCAACAGCTCAATAGGGATGCAGGGCAGGGTGCTGCCTCCCTGCCACCAGTGCCTCCAGCAGAGCCAGCTCCTCCTTCTGGGTGCCACCGCATGCAGCACAACTGCATGGGACCAGCCATGCTGCAGCACCGTGGCTGGCACCCTGGTGCCAGGTAACTGCATGGTATTTAACTTCTTCCCGTGGAGGGTTATTTCCATTCAGAATTTCATAGGATTCAGAAAAGGACTGAACATGTAAAAGCTAGCAGGGATTTCCAGAGCAAGGAAAAAAGCCAGTACTTGTGTCCTGTTAGACACATCACCAGTTACGTGATCCCCAACTGGTTGTGAGCAAGTTGTATGATTTCACTTACAATCATTTATATTACAGTATTGTCTAAACCAGCACCAGTCAGTGAGAGGACTCTGGTTGGGGATCTCACTGAAAGCAAGTTTTGCCTGGTTTCACTGTGTGACTTGTCCTGCAGTCCTAGAGGAGATCCCAGATTTCTCTGCAGTCTCCCAGTCACTTCAGTGTGCCCCTGGCTCTGCTGCTGCTGACAAACAGGCTGCTGAGCCCTTCATTTTTTTTGGATGTACCTAGCTAAAAAAACTAAGTTCAACAAGTTTGGTCTAGATGCAGTGGCCGAGATCAGAGTCCTGTTTTATTAGCCTTCATATAAAGACAGGATTATACTCAGCCTGTCTCACAAAGTGCTTGCAACTTGACAAACTGGAAGGGAAACAGCTATAATGAGAAATGCCTTGCCAAAATTCATGCAACAGATCAAATGCTGAGCCAGAAACATTAGCCAGGTATCCCAGTTCCTGCCATCACTTGTTTGAGTAGACCTGCTTCGAACTGGGTAGCAGGTGGATCTGTGTATTTATTCATACCACTGCCTGCTGCCTCTTAAGAAATATGCTCAAAAAATTACACTCCTAAATTGAATATACTTTGGAGGAATTGCTGGCCCCTGGCTGAGCAGCACTTCAGCCAAGGAACAGCTCCAGCAGCAGCTGCTCATTCTGGATGATTAACATCACCTTCCTTGAATTTTGCAAAGCTAACAGCATATGAGGACCTACCAAAGGGCCAGATGGCACCATTGACTTCTAGTCCACATTCACCCTTGATTTCAACAGAGAATTCTACCTAAAAATAATCGCTGTGACTTGGCCCTGGCTTTGGAGAATAAAGATGCATAGATTTTTCAAGCTATAAGAGGCTAATTCAGTATTCTAATCCCTCTTTCTGCATGAGAACAAATCACTGGATTTTACCTAGGCATTTCCGCATCAAGATCGTGACTTTTGGTTGAATGACAAATTATACTGCTATGGTATGCATGCTAGCTGAGCATGAGCACCTCTCACTTCAGCTGGAATTAAACTGTGGGAGTCCTCCTCACCAGCCCCCTGCCCTTCTGAGTGAATGTGGTTTGTCCCAAAGTATCACAAATTATTTTAGCTCCTTGCATATGTGATAGATTCTAGCTGCTCTGCACCTTCCACTTTATTAATCAAAATCAGCTCCCTGTGAAGGAGGATTAGGTCTAGAATTTGCTTTTGACTGTATTGCCCATTAGGTCTGCCAGAAAAAATGTACCGCTGTAACTCAAGAAACATAACCCTGGAAACTGATACACTGGATCCCTGGCATGCACTTAGAATTATGTACTTAAGAGTTCTGTTGTGGTTAACCCGCTGCATTTTTAATAAGGGAATTCAAAGTCCTTAATACTAGTCTATCTCTTTTAAGACTATTTTGCAGTGAGCTGATCCAAATTGTGTCACCTCAGCCTGAAGCCTTTTTGGACAGTACCAGGATGTAGTGCAATGTACCGGTGAGAGACAGAGGGACAAAAGTAAGATCCTCAGAATCAAAAGGAGAGAAACAAAGAACCGAACTGTGGAGGTTACATACGTTGTTAAAACCCCACAGCCAACTGAGGGAAATCAGGGGTGATGCTGAAGATGGTAAGTGAGCAGCTTGGCTGCAAAAAAAGAAGAAAAATCAGAACTCAGGGGTTGCCTGTATTGAGAAGGTGATTTTTTTTCTGTGATACATAGTAATAGGG
This sequence comes from Aptenodytes forsteri, assembly GCF_000699145.1. NCBI lineage: Eukaryota > Metazoa > Chordata > Aves > Sphenisciformes > Spheniscidae > Aptenodytes > Aptenodytes forsteri. The sequence continues at coordinate 7,875,304 of NW_008795857.1, read as the reverse complement.
ATTGGGTTTGCTCAGCAAAGGTTTAGCTGCCCTGTAGGGCTGGAGCTATATGGGTTGCTGGTTGCTGTACTACCCAGGCTGCCTTGACAGAGCTTCCCCTGAGAAAACTGTTCTTGTGGCCACAACACTGAACAATTATAAGAAAAAGCTGTGTGCACCACCAAAATGATGGTGTTTCCATCTACTTCATCAGCTCAGGGAAGGAGATGTCATATTTCTGAACCAGGCAGAGCTTGCAAGTGTCTGCCAGCAGCAGAGAGCAGAGCAGGCGAGCAGCCACGCGCAGGGGAGCCCCACTGTGCCAATTAATTGTCACAAGGCAGGCATTTTCTCATGGCTCAATGTAGGACAAATAAATAAAGTTTCTATCAAGAAAGCGACTTGCTGCCAAGAGGGAGAAGCAGTGCAGTTGTTGATACAGCAACAGAAAAGGACTTGTAGGAAATCTGAGGCAGCATCCCGACGAGTGACAAGCGGTGATAATTTCTTCTGCTGCTGCCCTTCTTCCCAGGTTAATGAAAGGGATAGGTGTGGTTTCAAGGCCATTACATCTTCATGTGGCCAGATTATTCTTTTTACTTATTTGGGTGCCAACCATGGAAAACAAGTTCAATTCATTGCACAACTTTTACCATTTTGGGGGTTTTTCTGTTTGGTCTGTTATAAAATTCTGTATGGGATGAGCATCAATAGGGCAAAAATTAAACTTGTCAGAGGCAACAGCTGTTATACTTGTGCTTGAAGAGGAAGAAAGAAAGTCTTTTTGTGATGACTGCCAACAACTTCTTCACGCTTTTTGGATAAGAGTGAAACAACAGCTGGTACAGACATGTGTTCCTCTCCCTCCCCACCTTGCATTATTAGCAACTGTTAGTGCAAGTCAAAATAATAGTCATTTACTGGTAATAAGTAATTTTATCCGAAAATGGTTAATTCCCTACATGTGTGAACAGGTTTTCACATGGAAAGATACAAATTAGTCATGGTAATTTTATTGAAGTAAATGGGGTTTTAGGCTGTTTGGACTGAAACTTGTGCAGCATCTGATGTTTATGGCTATAGCAATAAAACAATCATGGTATTTTCATCAAATCATTTGAATGAGAGGTTAGAAACTTGTAATGCTCTGTCTGAGAAATTAGTAACATGACAACACTCTGCATTAAGCCATTACAGCATTGCAGTTGGTAGGAAGTGAGACTGTCGACATATCCTCAGACTGAGGGACAAAAACATCACCAAAACACACTTTGCTGCGATTGAAAAATCCTTCTGGTGAAGAGAAATAAAAGACAATACCAAATGGTTTCAAACCCAGCATCAAGAGCAGGTCACACGCAGCGCTTGGCCCGACTCAGGCAACGTGCTATTGATGAGCTGCTCCTCCAGCCACCTGCCTTCTTCACTCCTTGCTCCTCAGAGAGGAACAGGCCCAAAACACCTTTGCTTTTGCCATTTCCACTCAGGGTGATCTATCATTGCTTCTGTTACCTTCCTCAACTCAAGGAAGAAGGGGGGGAAATAAATCCGTGTCCTATCTTGGGTGCATTTTTTTTTTTCCAGGGGAAGGAGTCTGCTTTACTCTTTGAGCTCTTCTGAATATGTTTCTTAGCCCTTCCTGCCATTTCCCATGACAGCAGCCGGGCAACACGTTTTCATACAGAAGGACTGTCTCCAGCAGGATGGGGAGGGCATTGCATCCACTTCAGGAGAGTGAGCGTGCACCTGGCTCTCACAACAGCTTACCTGTGACAGCTCTGGCTGGAGCCTCATACCAAGAGCTGCTTCTTGCAAGGATCAGCTGCTAAAGCTGAGCAGTTCTCCAGGCTAGACGAAGCCTCCACAGGAGGTCCTTCCAAGTCCCACAGAGATCCCTTGAGCAGGTGTCATGGGTGGTCACCATGGTGCATTAATGAACCACAGGACTATGATGAGTCCCCAGTGCGATACAGACATGAAACAAGGTAAAGATAGTTGTTGGATGTGTCAGGCCAGGCATTTGCAGTAGGCTTTGGTGCTTTTGCATAAAGGCAGAGGTTGGGCCCTTGCCTGCAATCCCGTGACTAAGCCTGGTCACTCGTGTTCAGGGAAGATTAAATCAGATGGAAGCAGGTGAATATTTGGGACATTTTTTGGCAGAGAATGTGCTAAAAGGTGCCAAGAAGAAGTCACTGCATCCTTTGCCGGGGTTGCTAGTGAGGAGGGAGCTGGAGCCTCTCCAGCACCACCACTGCCTGAGTCGACCACACCAGCCCTGTGATATAAGGCTGCAGCGGGCCTGTGAGCCAGCTCCACCTCTGAGTCATCGCCCGGTCTCCAGCATGGCCGTGAGTCATCCCTCCTTGGCTGTTCCTCCTCTCAGAGTTTCGGCATGGCAGAAAACCCCAAACAAAAGTGTGTTGGGTAGAGGAAGCGTGGTGCTCTCGTCAGAAACTGTCACACGCTCGCTACCCTCCTGGGGGATGACCAGGCAGACCCGCTGCTGTGGTTAAGATCTTTCCCTCTCTGTAACGTACTAATTGCCCAGGGCATCTGGCATAATCAAAACCATCCCTTTAATTTACTCAAATTCCAGTTTACACAGTTCCCAGTCGCTGCTTCACCCAGGGGAGCAGGGATGGCTGGGGCTGGCGAAGAGCTCGTCATGTCCTCTGCGCAGCAGCAGCGACACAGAGTCAGTAGACCTTAGACAAGATGTGCTCACAGCTAGAAAAACTGAGGAAACATGGTGCTATGGCACCGACTGCCCCAAAAAGCCAGGGCTTGGCCAGAAGGTGTGGATTGGTTTCACTGAATATTGGTTGCAAATTAATGATAACTATTAGTTAGATATAACCAGATGATGTCTGGATTACAAGAACAGAAGAAATTTAGCCAATGGGTAAGTTTGGGGCAGCATCAGAACCCACCTTATCTTATCAAGGAAGCCCAATTAGTAAACCTTTTCTTGGTAGCCTTTCTAGCCAGGAGTCAATCATCCAGTCTGGGATAAGTCAGAGAGAGACTGGGTCTAAACAGAGCCCTGGCCAACAGAGAGTCCCAGGGCAGCATCGACCACTAGCGTCATCCCACTTCAGGGAACATAACACCATGCTCAGAGCAAGGATGATGCCCTGAACACACAGAGCTGTCCACTGCTACCCATCCAAGCTGATGTTAAAGGTGCTCCTTCATCCTTAGCCTGAAGAGCTAATTCTGGGGGTGACTTCTCTGGGCAGGGAGCACTGGCCCTACCATTGCCTTCACGCCATCCTGAACTCCCTCCTCAAAGACCCCAGTCACGCACATGTAGCTTTCCTGTTTCTTACTGTCATTGAACCTTATATGGAGCTCCTCGTCTGACCTGGGCTGACCTCCCAAGCAAGCCGATCCTGCCATGGACCCCCTGCCCTAGTCCAGGAGCTGACCCTTTTGTCCCTCCCAGGGGGTACAAGGAAGTTGCCCCTGTGTTTGCCTCCTCTATGACCTGCCGAAGGGTGGAAATTAAGCTCTCTTCTGGTCTCTTCCAACTTCATTTGCTTTTAGAGCAGGAAACTCCGTTAGTTTTCTTTCCTCCACGGGCTTATATTCGCATGCTGAGATTGTAGGCTGCACGCTGGATAGGTGCATAACAGAAGTATGCAGGGTACAGGCTTGCATCTCCCAGGGTGGCAAAATCCCAGCTTCAGCATCCCAGAGAGCCTGAAGCTTAAATCCTCCAAATGGAGGGCAAATGCTGAGATCCATTTTAAAGGCAGCAGAGGAAAAGCCCAAGAGGGGTGGCAAGAGATGGCAGGGCATCAACCCCACAGAGCCAAGCCACAGCTCAGGGACTGCCAGCTCAGGTGGGGTCTGAAGGGTGATGCTGGACTTGCTGACACAGACCCAAACAACACACCACACATTTCAGAAGACTTCAGAAACCTTGAAGGGGATTGAAGGAGAGGAAACTCTTCACGGAGGTTGTTCTTGGCACATGAACAAGAGAAAACCAATGCAAACCGTAAGTTAATCAAATGGGATCAAATGGCGCAAGGTTTTGCCATCATGGGATGCTGTGTGGATTGGCCTCCACCCTGCCAGAAGGGCAGATACTCTCAGCTGGGCTGCAGGAGTGGCAGTCTCTACTTGAGCTGGTGGCTAAACCAGATTGGGAAGCGTTACTCTGATAACAAAAAGAAGGGAAAGGCATAGGGGTACAAACTCAATCTATTCTACTCCCCTTTGTAGGTAATGCACTGAGAGCCCAAGACCTAGGCAGAGAAGAAATTCTGAAAATATCTGTGAAACAGCATCTCAGTCAGAAACGGGGGAAAATGGCAATATTGCTTTATGAAAAGAAACTTGCCTGAGTTGCTATGGCTAACACATGGCTGGATGCTGGGTAGGAACAGTGCTGAAAATCACTGGCTACAGGCCACTAATACATGTGAACAGAGAAAATGTGGGTGAAACCAGAGCCTTGCTGAAGTCAGGAAGAATTTCGCCATTTGACGTACTGCGAAGTGTCAGTTGCCAAGCCTGAGTTCAGCCAATGTTATTAGCACAGCTCCAGGGCATCCATCTCAGTTTTGGGACAGTCACCACGTTTTGCTGTTTATGACTTTGTCTACAGATATACTAATAACCACTTGGGCTCGGGCTCTAGCTTGCTGGCTGTGAAGCCAAAGCTGTATCACATGTAAGAGGACTGCCTGACATAGCTCAGTTAACACCCCCAGAAACATTTCTCAGTGTGCAAGGCTGCCAGGACACGTGAGGGTAAGGTTTCACCCCGCTGCACAGAAGGCAGGATTACTACGTTCAGTGCTGAAATACACATTTTCCTATTTACTACCAGAGTGCCAGTTCTAAATTTTCAGCAGAGGGAAAAGGGGATTTAGACCAGGCGGCTCCATTGATGCAAACGTATTTTAATTCCTCCAGATCAGCTTTTTATCCCAAGAGTTATGTTTGCTGATATTTTAAAATTGTCTGTAGGCCTGCCAGAGCCAGCTTCCCACATCTCTAGAAATCCACCGTGAATGACATTTTCTTGGTTTCCTCTACTTGAATGCCTTCCAAGTTTGTGATTGGTGAAAGGACAAGTTTTCTGTTCCTGTGGAGAACTGAAACACAGATTTTCTGGTCAAATGGCAGAGATACTATTTTGGCAGAGGCAGATTTCCAAATCACTTGCAAGCTGCTCTCTTGCCGGGGAGATGGGAGTCATTTCAGGAGTTTCCATCACAGAAGACAGATTCACTCAGGGCTGCGCGTGTGTACCTGGCCATGCTGGGCGAGGAGGGCTTTGCTCTGGTGTAACATCTCAAGCTGTAGCAGTCCCCTATTAGGGAGGACGAGGATGAGGAAGATGAGGATGAGGATGTGGATGTGGATGTGGATGAGGAGGAGTCAAGGTCAGGTTGGATGGGGCTCTGAGCAACCTGATCTAGTTGAAGATGTCCCTGCCCATAGCAGGGGCATTGGACTAGACGACCTTTAGAGGTCCCTTCCAACCCAAACTATTCTGTGATTCTATGATTCTATGACTCTCCCGGGGTTACCGGAGAGCTGAGTTCCCCTTCACAGGTGTGATACCCAGTGTCCTGTGGGCAGGGGGAGTCCGTGGCCAGCTCCCAAGGTGGGCACAGCATGGGGGCACAAAGGGCTCATGGAGCTGCTCCCCCTCTCATCACTTGGCTGGGCAGGGGAAACCCACTCCACCCAGACTCAGTTCAGGCCCAAGCAAGGCTGCTGTGAACCCATTAAAATGAACCCCTCAGCAGCCTCCTCATCTTTTACCACACAGCGTAAAAATGCAATACATCCCCATAGAGCGAAGGGCCTTTCCTCGTGGCAGCAACATGTCAGGGTGAAAAAAATTCAGCCCAAACAGACATGATGTGTTTGGTATGGTAGGGAAGTGTGGCCGTGACAATATTATGTGTAATCTCACATGGCAGACTTGGGAAAAGTAGGCAAGTAGACTGGAAAGCAACCTGGCAGGCGCCTGTGATGCTGGAGCTGATATGAGAAGCGTTCAAATAGGATAACTCAGGTTCTGGGAATGACACTGCAGGTCAGAGGGCCCAAACACAGCTGTCTCCTGCCTGGCCATGAACAATGCATATGCCATTAATGGATGGATGTGGGCTCGCTGGGGTGTACTTTAGCATCCCTGTCTCCTATGTGGTATTGTAGGCTTCCAGCTTGGGTGTTGTGAATCACTGCCTGGAGGAGCTAATGTCTCCACTGTCTCTGCTGGGGGGGGAGAAGCTGAAAGGCATGGTGGTGGGATTATTCCAAACATCGCATCAGTTAAGCTCAGTCTGTTCTCTTCTGAATATGCAAAGGAACTAACTTAATGAACTTCTGAAAACTGGGTCTTTTTCTTTTACCTTTTAGACTTATAGCACTAAAGACAGGTTCATTGGAAAGGCACTTGTAACCTGTGGTAACATAAACCAGAACCAGACCTGAACGTCTTCCTTTACTTTTCCAGGTGTTACTATTAGGCACTTTTTGATGTCTGCCCACTGACTTTGCTCCCACAGAGATCAAACTTGCTACCTCTGTTTGTAGTGAATAATGGCATATGCTTGAGCAGCTCAGTGGCCATCAATGCCTTTACTCACAGAGTGTGGTACTACTCATGAGGAACCGGCAGGCCCTGGCCCTGAATTAGTATCAGATGTTTGTGTTTCCTAGATCACATTACCCATGCAGGGACAGCAGTGCTTGGGTTTGAGAGGAGACGTCTCTAGAAAAGCCTGCTCTGAGAAATTAGACTGGTTCAGGAGGACCCCAGAGGTGGCAGAAGTGAGGATGTGAGGTTTCCAGGACTACGCTTGGATTTAAATGAGACCCTATGGTGATTTGCATTAAAAAGGATTTTGTTAATTTGACGAGTGACTCAAATACAAGCAGGCAATCCCTCTGCTGACAGCAAATGATCCTAAGATTCAATGGGTAACATGTACTAGCCTTTTTCTGTGATGAAATGTCACAGAAATATCTTCTTAAGATGTATTTCAGTGCATTTGGATACCTTATATGTCTTTAGAATATTTTGCAATATTATAATAACTCGGTCTCCCAAGAATATGCAACAGGCTGTATCTTATTTGTGTTATATCGGTATCTACAGGCCTCAGCTGAGTTTGGGACTGCTTTGCCAAGTACTATGAAAACAAATCCTGGCCTTCAAGACCATTTCCAGACACAAGCAACCCCAAAAGTGGTGATTAACTTGCTGAAGTTCGTCAGTCAATCAGTGACACCATCAAGAGTACAAAACAGATATTCTTGAGCCCAAGCCATTAGAGCACTCTACCTACCTAGGGAGAGTTCCTCGGTATTTGTGGTTCCAGGACACACTGTGGTTTGGTATTTCTGCAGAAACATTCAGAGCTTCTGGCCAAGAATGAGAGGCTTCATGTTCCAGGAGAGTCCAGGAGCAGGACTGCAGCTCCCAGATGAGAGCTTTTCCTAAAGACAGTCACTCAAGGGCCAAAATTGGGTTTTTTTTTCCTTTTGTGTAAATATATTATGTAAATTATGTACTTTAAAACAATAGCTACAAATGCCCTACGTTGCCTGGAGCCAGTTTTCTATTGTCTTGAGTGACCTCTCATCTGAAGCATGGACTAAAGCCAGGCGAAGGCTGAAGTGTGTGTGGCACATAGAGATGGGAATGAGGGCTGGCAAGTGCCATTGTTCTCTTTGCCTCCCAGTGAACAGCGTTAAATTCTGTTTGTGGTTGTCAGAAGAGATTAGATATCTAAATTCTGGTATCAATAAGTGGTCTGTCTGATCACTTAAGTGCAGAAAAAGTGTTTCACAGAAGAAACTGTCAGATGCATGATTAAGCCGTTTGTGTATTACCACAGCAGTATAGTGCGTGTTTACGGAAAGTCAGCTTTTGAAAAAAACACTCGAACAATACAAAAATAATTAAATTAATAAGAGTCCTGGGGATAAAGGATTCATTTTCCCAGCAGGCTGCCAGCCAGGATGAAGGCTGGTTTATCAGCTCCACATAAGAGAGGTCTTTCTCTCAGAGCAGCAACACTCAGAGCTGTCCTGAGGACAGCCCTCTCCAGGGGAACAGCACCCAAACATAAATGTTTCTCAAAGATAAATGAAAACTAAAATGTGAATGATGGGAGGAAACCAAACAAAAAAACAGTATTGCAAAAGGGGGAGAAAAGGAATGAGCTATTATTGAGCTATTATTTTAAATGCTTGCCAGTGGAGGACACTTCTGTTAGCTTTTGGTGGAACAAAAGGACATTGCAAAAAAAGCCAGAAAAGTGCTGCTTTTCAAAGCGCTTTACAGTCAGCTCTGAAATCATATGTGTACATAGCCTCCAGAGGCTTGAGCAGAGGGATATGAAAATGTCCACTGTGTTTTTTCTCCCAGAGACAAGGGGAATATATATTTCCTTATAAAAATAAGGGATGATGAAAGAAATTTCTCAGGAGCATTGTGGCCCCAGGTGTGCTGCCCTGGGGCATTCCCGTGCACAGTGGGGCAGGCTGATGTCCCTGCAGGGAGGGCAGCAGCCACCAGCCCCATGGGGGAGCTTGACATGGGGAGAGCCTGTGTCTCCTTTCCATCACAATTAACTGCAGTCGTTGCTTGTAGGGGGTTTAAAGTGCACGTGTGTCACTCCTGCTCTCCAAAAATGCCATGGGAGGGCGCAAAAGGAAGATGAGCTCCTTTCCTGCCTGCAGCCCTTTTCCATGCCACATGTCCAAGGCCCATGACAGAGAGGATGGAGTTGCTCCTGCAAAGCATCCAGCACCTCGAGGCACCCTGTGCTCGGCCGGTGCAGGGATACCAGGCTGTGAGGCTCCTCAGCCTGCAGGCAGGCCATCTCCCACCTTAGGCCAGCACCAGTTCTCCCACTCTGATCCCCAGCTCCTTGCAGTGCATATCCGGGCCTGGGACCGACAGTGGTAATAATGGTCCATCTGGTGCAAATATTAAGCAAGACAAAATAAATGCCTGTTCTGACAGGAGGGATAGTAGGAGGGACAGAGAAGTCTGCACAAGCCCTGTTCTGGTCCAAAGGGTGAGGCAGAGCTTGGTCCCTGCTCTCCCCCTGGCTCAGAAGTAGATGGAGGACACAGCAGCTAGGAACACTGGCACCCATGGGCTATTTGCTCTCTCATCACTTGCGAGACTTGGGGGGGAAAAAGCGCAAGGAGGAATCATCGAGGAGGAGCTGCTGAGGCAGGGAGCTCTGGAAAACATGGCCGCTGCTCACACAGCATCTGCTCCCTGGGGAAGAGGCCATTTCCTCCCACCTGGCATCCTCGTCGCCTCCAGCCTTTCTATCCCTGAATTCACACCCAGCAACCCCCTTCCCAGTGTGTTTCCACATGGAGGATTTAAATAAGAAAATAAAAGGAAAATACATTTGTGGTGCTGATGTGAAACTCACGGCCTGTGCAACAACAATTCTGCTTGTGCCTTATTTCGTCCCTTCCTTACCTTTGCCTACACATGGCAAAGGGTCCAGCTCTCCTGTGCGCTGTACAGGGACTAGCACAAGGGGACCCAGCCTCAGCTGGCTGCTATGCTCTACAGTAATGAAGACAATTAATAATATAAGCAAAGAAGGGAGGGTTTGCCCAGAAGGAGGAAGCCGGCCTGAGCAGGACTTGGTAAGCAACATCACAGAGACTTGTTTCTGCAAACAGTGAGTCATAGGCTAGCACAGCTCTGTGTTTTACATAAATTTTATTGTGTTTTGGAGAATATTGTGTACAGTCAATCAGGTTACTCCAGCAGCAGGTAGTATGTTTAGTATGTACGGTCTGGTCTTTTTCTTTCCAGCTACTCAGCATAATTCCTAGCAGGATTTTATGTTCTAAAGGGTAACTAAAACTATCAGCATCCATGGGTACATCTCTTCCTATTGGGGTTAATGACATTTTTGGGAAAATTCCTAACTATATTCTGAAATTAAGAAGAGACATCCTGTGTTTTTGTAAAAATTCAATAATATCTCTGTATCATTTCCTAATATGGGTATCTGAAAATGTTCTCTGTAGACAAAATGTACTGCCAGTGTTGGAGAACATTTTCTTCAACACAGAGCTTTTTATTTGTTGTAATTTTTGTCATACATCACCATCTCAAGTCTTTTTATGAATAACAATTGAGTGGTTTTGAGTGGACAAATTTTTATTCTGAAAAGAGCTCTGGATTTGCAAGAGAAAAAAAATCCTAATGGAGCTGCACTTGCTTTAACGAAGTACATTTAAAAAAAAACCTGATGGCTGAAGAGTAATCATCTGACAGCGAGGAGAGTATTGCTTAAGGAAGGAACACAGACATTGTGCTTGTGAGTGCCAGCTTAAGATACTTCCATCTCCATGTACTTTGCATCACCTCTGTGCCATGGCACACTGCTCCCAGCCTTGTGCCAGCACAAGTATACTCTTGTTGCATTATGGTTCTGGGAGCTAAGCTGGCTTTTAAACAAAAAATAATGGGCTGAGTTATTTTCCTGGCAAGGGAGACCCCTAGTCCGGTTTAAAGTGTGGCAACACCTAGGGCAGTGCCGGCTGAGCAAGGGCACGTGTACTACAGCATGGAAGAAGCAGCTGCAGAAGTGCTATAAATTGGAGTGGCTGCTGAAGATTTTCTCTCAAGTCACGGGCTTACTTGTGCACCAGTTTTTAGCCAAAAGCTTTTTCTCTGATGTCAGTGCAGTTATATACCCATTTTCCATAGGTAGAACTCCACTGACAAGCAAACATGTTGTTTGGGGAGTCCCTTTGCCCACAACTATCTGCAATTTCCCCTGTAATTAAAACCAAGAACTTCAGTTCCAAATTGCCTTTTTGTCTGTTACAACCACAGGTTATCATTTGTACAATTAATTATAGGCAGACCTAACATTAAAACTAGGAATTGAAAAAAGCCCTATAAAACCAGAACACAGTCCATATTTCAATCATTAAAAAACAAAAGGAATCAAGGCTTTCCTTGATTTTGGATAGTCCGTAAATGTCTTGAGATAGTACCTGAAAGAAAATAAGCAAGAGAGTGAACCTGCATACATACAAGGAAACTGCACAGTTTCAATACAGCTCAGCTGAGGAACCATAAAACTCCTCCAGACTGCCTTGCTTTGTAACCTCTGTGTATTACTCTGCAGAAGAGCGTTCCAAAACTATTTACACCGGGTTATTTAATTAAGTGAAAGCTGATAATACTGTTAAGGTTCTAAGAGACCTAACGTAGAAACTTTAGGAATTCAGAGCAGGGGACCATATCTACTCAAAAGGACTGCAGAGGTTGCAAGGGAACCCTTAGGAAAGGTTGACATTTACAAGGCTCAGTAAAAAGAGGCTTTAACATGGCGGAAGCAGTGATGTAACTCATGTTGGATTAAATGACTGTCAGGCCCACTTGACTCAACAGGGGCCCCAGCTGACTGCCTTACTTTCACCCAGTTCCAAATAAGCCGACACTTCTTGTACATAGTATTAAATTTCACTTTTGTCTTGAATCCTGGCCCTGCTCCTCTGCCCCTCCCTGGCATTTTGCAAACTGGACTCCAAGAGCAAGCAGCAGCATACGGCAAGAAACAGTTTGATACCTGTGATGGTGATAAGCACGTGGCCCGATGCAGCAAAGAGTAAAAAAGGCAAAGGCGAAGGCTGGTAGGGACCAGGTTGCTATGGCAAAACCAAACCATTCCACAATTTCTCCAAAGTAGTTGGCTCCAGAAACGTAGGTGAACAGTCCCCCTGCATCAACAGACAGAATATGTTATTTTTATAGTCATCTCATGCACATGGAAAGTTCTTTCCCATAAAGTCAGCAGCAGAATACGCTACCTTTCTTATTCAGAGCCCATAACAGCAACCTAAACCCACTGCCCTGAAGCCAGTGGAGCCATGCCAAAGGAGGATCTTGTACAAGACTCTTGTACGAGTACAAGAATCAAAGGCGATTCTAACCCAGAGGCTTCCAGCACTTTCACAATCATTTATTTTCATTTGGAAAAGGACTTAAGAAAGCCCATTATTAGATTTAAATTAAAATTATTAACATTAGTCAATTCTCTTCAGGCCCTAAAAAATATTTTGCAACTCCACTACCTTTGGGGAATGCAAAATCTGGATCTCAGTTTTGCATCTTAGCTAATCACAACATCTACAAGAGGCAGGTAAGTATTGGAGGTGAGAAACTCTGGGGGAGAGATATTACCATCCGTAACAAGGCAGCAGAAGGCATCAATACCAAAACCAGGAAACTCCTGGATCCCCATCCATATTGCTCCACAGAGCTAGACATTTCCTGGCTCGCCACTCTGGCCCACAGTCACCCTTCCTCACCAAGCCCCAGCTTGAAGGAGACGGAAAGGAAATTCTGCACCTTGCATCCTTGGTGTTATTTTTTTCCCCTAAAGTTTACACTTTGAATCTCCTTTTTGCCATGTAAGAAGTCCATTACGTCTTCTTCCTGGGCATGGAGAAGAATATTTCCTTCTTTGCAGCTGCCTTTTACAAGGCTAAAATCCTCTTCCTATGTCCCACTTCAATCTTCTCTAAATTACCCAGCCCATTTCCTAAAACCTTTCCTCACAGCTCATGTTTTCCAGATACTCTTGTTGCTTCTCGTGGACTGTCTGCAGCCAGCTCACGCTGGTCCCTGCAGCTCAGAGGGGCACCTGAACCGAGTACCTGTGTGATACTGGCATCTCTGCTTTTATTGTCGCTTTGCTGTGAATTCAGTCAGAAAACATTATCTATGCTGCTGCCCTACTTTCTCCAAGGAGGTAGAGGATAAGAATATACCTTGAGGAATCTTGTAAGTGACTTCCCCGGGTTTCCTCAGCTGGCGCAGGAGGAGATCACTGTGAATGTTGATTCCCATTCCCAGCAGAAATAAGAGGAGGCCTAAGAAACAAACACGAAATGGATTAGAAAGACAGCTCTGCCTAGTTATCCCTACTCAAGCACATATGTGAGGTTTATCTTTGGAGCAGGCAGATAGGAGACCTAATGTGAGGTGGGTGGATTCTTTTTCAAGTCAAAAGATGCGCTGCTACTGAGAAGGCTAGTGAACAGGAGAAGCATAGGTGACTGGTGACAAATAACCTTATATCTCTGTGTCAGTTGTGGGATCACAGCCCTCTGGGATCACCTGCATTGGATAGCTTCAGTGTGGAGGGCAACTCTGGACAGAACAATGACCATCCTGAGCACACTGTTTTGTTAGTGAGACCAGAGCACTTTCAGCTGGTGTGAGAAAAAGCTGAACTTCCCAGCTTGCCATAGTCACCATTTATTGAACATCAAGGGGGGGGCACAAAATACCCAGCTGATACTGCTGGCTGATGGCAGCCAGCCACAGCTGTGGACATTACTGCAGAGTAACCACTGAGCTGTAGGCAAGTACCATTACTCTCATTTTACAGCTGAGGAAAGAGGAGCAGAGAGAACACAAACTTATCCAGCACATCACCGGAGCCGGGAAGGGAACCTACATCTCAGCGCAGTTCAGTCCACTGCCAGTGAGGCTGCTTGGACAGAGCTATGGGCATGCACATGGAGCAGTTACTTGCTGAAGGATGCTGACAGCTTCTGGCCAGAGTGATTAATTGACCATACTCCATTTAGCTAAAAACTAGAGGCATTTGATTGAGAAATTCTGCAGGTGACATGCCCTACAGTTCATGGCACATTAGACACTGAGAAAACCACCTCTGACAATGGTTGGGAAGCAAGGAAAGAAATAGAGGTGGTGTGTGCTACGAAGTATAGAAAAAAGACTAAGTGCTCATAAAACCTCAACACTTCCAGTAGCAACAGAAAGTTGATAAGAGTCTGTAGAGCAAGAATATATTGTTTGTTTTTTATTTAATATTTCAAGTACTGCTAATGCTGATTTCCTTTTTTTATTTCATTAAATATATATTTTATTTATCATGCAAATTATGTGATGTGGTGTTTTCTTTGTTGGGTATGGGAACTCTTACTAAACAATGTCCAGGATTTTTAATATGTGATGCTGTCTGAAAAGACTGAACTTGCATCCACAGTCTGAAACAGGGTACAGAAAGTACCTTGGTTATTTTGTACTTGTCATATCCAAAACATTTCCTCAGACCTCCATGTTAATCTTAATTTCTATGTGTGCATTTAAAAAACATCTTCTGTGCAGCACCAAATGTGTAATGCCACCTAGCTGCTCTTGCTCAGTTATCCTCTCAGGGATTTTACAGGGTGAAATTCAGCTAGGCTATTAAGTTACGGAATATAAAGGAACCATATTAACATACAACCAGACTGTGCGTGATCTCTAATCTTCCCATGTGCCTTAGACGAGAAAAAAGAGCCCTTTGTCTCTAAAGCCTCATTTATGCTGGGGTTTTGCCCTTCTTTTCTCTCTCAGTTGGAATAGCTGCATCAAGCGCAAAGCTCCCTGGTGGGGAAGAGAAAGCCGCAGTTTGCGCTTGCACATGGCCACTGCTGGGTGGACACTTCGGGGTGAGCAAGGGCACATCCCCGTTCAGCTGAGGCCTGAGATTGCACCTCCACAGCCTGTAGCAGCGGGAGGCTCTGGAGTGGTGTCTGTAAAACAAGGCTGGTGATTTGAGACTAACACATAACATCGTACGCCTTCAAAGGTGGCTGCCTAGCAGAAAAAAGAAAATGTCACTGCATATTTATTTGTTTTATCTGGGCCAGCAGGCAGGTTTTATGCTGATTTCCATCACAACTGATTTGACTTACATGTTCAGTGAAGATTAGGACATAATTCAAAATGCTTACAAATTGCTCGGAGATTAGATCTTGGGAATCCTGCAGCTGTAATTACCTGATGTAAATCTGATGTCGGTGCACCAATCGTTTGGATATTCAGCACAGTAAATCAGGTAATACCCCTGGAGGAAGCCATTATAGATACAGAATAACGTGCCAAAGAAAAGCAATTGCAGTGGGAAAGGTCTGCCTCTAGTGAAGAAGGGGTAAATAAATGTCCTAAGGTAAATAAGAAAACAAAGTCAGCACATTACTCATGATAACATTGTATTTGCAATTTCTCTGCTGTAGGGAAAAAAAACTTTAACAAAACACAAAATATAAAAAAGGTCAATAAAGATAAAAAAATGGAAAACAACTGCAACAAAATAAGATCAGGAGCTAATGGGAACAAGAAATACTGCAGATACCCACATTTTTCTGGTCCTTCAGGACTGCACCAAGGTGCGAAGCTAGAAATCTCATCCAGATTCACTGCTGCCTCGGGAATGTCTCTCTGCCTTCCTTCTCCCTTGTAGGTAAAATGAGGAACTCGTGCCCACAGACAGCATTTTCGTTTTAAGACCTTGCTGTAATGCTGCAGAGGGCCGAGCAAAGGATGCTGTGGAGGCACATGGGCACACTGATGTTCAAACCAAAGTAGTGAGGGGCAGTACCAATTGCAATATTGATTCCCCAGATGAGCGTTACTATGCCACAAGCACTGTGGAGGAGCTTTGTTATGGAGAAGACATTCCTGATCCCACTACGAGGACCGATCCCTGAGGGCTTTAGCCCATGGTGGCAGGTGGAGTTGAAGGTAGTGTCAAGACCCCTCTGGCTCTCTCACCCCCTGCAGTATATAGCCTAAGCTGTAATCCCCTTTCCCAGCCTCTCCCACTCCACTCAGAGACCTCCGCTCATCTCCAACACACAGCAGCTCTGTCCTGCTCTGCTCGGACACTTCAACGCAGAGGCAGAGCAATGTTGTTGGCTGCTTGGGGGACCTGCTTTGCCTCCAGCCCCTGCCTCTCCTTCATGCTTTCAAACTTTTCTTTACAATAAGAAGAGCTAAAACCCTAAGTTTAATATGCTAAACACCAAGATTTCAATGCAGCTCCAGCACCTCGGGCTTCCTTAGACAAAAGCTGTGCTAACACTAGCATTAACATGTGTGGGAGCAAATAATTTGTGCTTGTATAGTGTTAATTTTCATATATCTTTGGTTCAGGTGGGTGTATCCCCCTTGATACTTTGGACAATCCATATCATCCTTGGGAAAGTGAAATGGAGAAGTTATATTCATATTTGTTAGGTATTTTCTTACCTGGCCAATTACGTTCTGTATGTGGTAAAATCTACACTCTTAATTTCTTTCTTTGGCCCTCTTGGGCTTTGGATGGTGCTCATCATACGAGTACATAAGCATTGTTGATAAGTAATCCACATCCTGGGTTGCCAATATCAACTTAAGCAAGCTGAGGCATAAAATGTCATAACATTATAAATCTAGATTAAATCATACTGAGCATGTCTGAAAGTGAGTAAGCAGAGTACAAGCAACAACATGTTAATGTATTCACCGCTTTCCAAAGCAAGGTAAGACAGATTTCCAGCAATTAAGAATATGTGATGCAGAAGTGCTAAACATTTCTAAATATAGTGAAACCTAAGAGGTATGGAAAATATTTTTCAAACAGTGGTATCACATTTATCATATTTATTACAGTATGGAAAGGAATGCTCTTTAGAGTAATGTTACCGATAATTATTGGTTTTGACCTCCGGGAATGGGATGCTGGAGTTACGAGTAGGCGAGACCAACTTTAGCAATCCAACCTGCCTGTTGAAGTAATATTGACAAATTGGACCCGAACAGCTATGAGAAAAAGTGGGAAACTTGCAAATGGAAACTCGGGGAAAGCAAATTGTATAGAAGAGAGAATGATATCAAACCACACAAAGTGAGTTTAGGAGGGGAATTTATACAGCAGATTGAAGTAGGACTTGCACTGCTTTATTCTTTCTCAAAACCAGTTATGTTTGAGAGTCTCTTAATTTTTACAGCTGATGCAAACAGAAGTTTCTAGCACAAGCTGGCATTTCTCAGCTCCCAGCAAAGCTGATTGTTGCCATGGTGCTTCCTGATGCTGCTGTTGCAGGATAAAGGTTATAGGCCCTTGAAAGGTGACTTATCCTGCAGTAACAGGAGGGTAAAAGTCAGCCATAGACCTATCTACCATGGATGCGGTGGATGCAGGACAGAAGGAACCTGCATGCAAAGTATAAGTACAATTGCAGGGAAGCCAGGAGGCATCAGCTTTTTTTTGGTTGAGGAAGTGAAAACCTGGCATTGCTGAAATCCCGCCTCATAGCAGTTTTGAAAATCCAAGTCTGGATTTCATCCAAGAATCCTTGTTGTGGAGCAACTTCTCCAAGGAAATCTCCTTGGGTCTGTAAATCCAGAGACCAGATTCGGTTCTCTGTATCTGAAAAATGCCCTAAGTCTTTGTTTTAATACAGCACTTGTCAGCTTGTACTACATAGCTACTTGAGGGTGCACAAAGTATTCCTGACGGGTTTTGAAAAAGCAACGGAGATAAAGCAGGGACGTTTAATAGGTTTAAATATTCCATGGAAGAGTCGGCATCTCTGCTGGAATTATTTTGCAGTGTGAAAATCAAAGGGGGGCTGGAGGCCACTATTTTAGAATAACAGAACAAAAACTGGCCTTTTGGATTTAGACCAATGACAAATTTGACCTTTTTCTTTCAGTGCAGTATTGATGACTAATCCTTTATTCCTTTATTATCTTTACTGGCCAAAGGCACTGCATCTGACTAAACCATTGCCAACAGCTTCTTTTTAAATGAGTGAATAATAAATTATTCATCTTCTTCTCCATCATTTATTTTCCAGAAGAACAGGTTTTGAAGAGAAAATCATTTGACATTTTATCAAATTTCATCTTAAAGGTATTAGTCCAGCTCCTTGAAAACTCCAGAGACCCTCACCCAAATGGGGGGAAACTATAGGTTTGTTCTTTCCACAGAAGGTGGAAATCTTTTCAGAAATGTTACCACCGAGAGCGGGCTCTCAGTCCTCCTCCAACAGCTTGTTAATTGGAGACGTTTATGCTGCTGCTGTGTCTTCTCCTCTCCAGGGCCCATATGCAGTAGGTCAGACAGTAGCAGCTCGTATTTTCCAGTCTGGAAACTCGAGGTGTTTCCAGTGCTCATGAGGTGTTTTATACCTGGGGCAACTGGGTCAAGGGCTCAGGGCTGGTGGCTAAGAATGGGGTGCACCTGGCTCCCTCCCACCCTGTGGGTCACCAGCCTACTGCTGTATCTGCCCATCTAGCCCTCTGCCATCAGGCCCTCTCCTGGGTCTAACTGGGAGGAACTAGGGGCCAGGAATCAGAGATATTGCAAAAGCAGGCAGGGCTGATGTGGTGTCTTTCCCTTTGAAGGCAGGTGCTGGCCATAACCCAGCTTGTCCTACCCATGCTGGGGCACTGTCTGAATGCCCTAGCCCATCCCCTGTGACCTTGGCCAGCCTCCAGAAGAGAGTTATGGACTTCTACTCCCCAGGGCTGCTCTGAGTCCCTGCAGGGATTTTTCGGCTCCCCTTGGTGGATGGGAGGCAGGGCCTGCCCTGCATCCCTGGTGAGGATGAACCAACACGCTGAATGGTGCCTGAGAACCATTTCCACACGGTCTGGGCTCCACACACTCCGGTTCCTCACTTGTCCCACCCAGATGTACAAAAGGTGAGGAGTGCTGGTGGTCCAAGTGAGGCCAGACAGCCAGGCCTCCATGAGGGCAATGCCTTCAGGGCCCTCTCAGCTCACGTGTACACTGAGCTGACTCCATGGCCGGCTGGGGCTGTGCATTGGAAAATGCTCCAGTGAGCGGTGGGTATGGGCGCAATCATTGCAGGGGTCACGCAGGTGGGTGAGCTGTGCCCCTCCTGCAGGGGAGAGACACCCTGCTACATCAAGAGCACATGTTGCAGTCCCTTTTCGCACTCCCTGGAAACTCCTTGCTGAGGTGCTGTCTGCAGTTCTCACCGCTTTATTGGTACCTTCTCAACCGAAGGCCTCTCTAAGTCAGAGGACACCTCTCTAGACTCTTTGCTGCAGCTCCCTTCTTTGGAGGGTGCTTTCAGTTTTCTTCATTTGTACAAATATCTGTACCCCAGGTGATAAGCAAAACTTACATGATTTGTGTTACACTAACTACAGACCAGTCAGACCTGAAAGAACTTCCCTGCTATCAAACAGTGGGGTTTCCTTCCATCTGTCTTGTGCACAGGTTGAAAAGATCGGTGTTCAAACCTGGGGAGATTACACCAACCTCAAACCAGCTTTATTTGCACCAACAATTAACAGCATAGGAGCCTTTGCCATAGGTTATCGCTGGAATCACATTGCTGGGGAGCTGCTGGCACCCTTGGCATACCTGACTGCTTGGATGAAGGCTCAAGATGTTCACAAACGTGATGGACTTCTACCTGGGGTATCTGTGATGTCCTGCACAAAGCCTCTAATTATTCTGGAGACTTATGGATGTTACATGACATGTCCCAAAGACATCTGCTGCTGAAGAGTCTGTGCTAAAATCTGCATATACTTTCTCTTTTTGAGCCCAATCCTGTAGGTTATTTGTGGATTGCACTCTGAGGTAATTTTTAACGTTTACTATTTTTGAGTTGTGTTACACTGATTCTCATTGAATACTTA
This sequence comes from Aptenodytes forsteri, assembly GCF_000699145.1. NCBI lineage: Eukaryota > Metazoa > Chordata > Aves > Sphenisciformes > Spheniscidae > Aptenodytes > Aptenodytes forsteri. Next base: position 7,855,830 of record NW_008795857.1, on the reverse strand, counting down.
CAGGAGAAGACTGTCAAGTCTATTCTCGATGTATAGTCAACACCACAGCACAATCTGGCACCTAATTTTCCAGTGCCCAGTTCAAAATTTTTCAGTCATCCCAGACTGGGTTTAAACTAATGTAACAATTAAAGTGTCAGTTCCAAGCAGCTGGCAATCTTGCTATCAGTGCAAAGGGAAAGTAAAACAAAATACCCCAAAATACTTTCAAAAGTGAAACGAAGCATTTTAACCCTCCCTCATCATGACATCTACAGATGCCCCGGCATCACAAACTGGGGTAGAGCCTCCTCACCCCTCATATTCCTCTCCTCAAACATCCTACCCTGAGATGGTTTGCCCTTCCCCGCTTACTCTTATGGACTCTGCAGTAGCCCGAAAAGGTCAAAAAGCCAGGAATATTTTAAAAAGTAGAGCAAGTAGGTTATTAGCAGCCACTTGTACTGCGCCGGGTGGACCGTGTCCCTTTTGCTAAGAAGGTGTGAACAGTGAGACATGCTCTGGCACAGCCTCAGGAACAAAACCTGAGCTATGACCCAGGTCACACACACACCAGCAATGCCAGCAGGCAGGAATGCCAGACTGGCCGTTAAGCCTCTGGCAATACCCACTGCAGGTACAGGACAGATGGCAGATCTCTTGACTGCAGTATTGCAGTTGTATCTCATCTCCTGATGTAAGGAAGGCTGTAAGTTCAGGAGCTGAGCTTTTTTCCTGGAGCTGATGTCTAGCTGCAGCTGCCTGCAGAGCCCACCGGTGCAGAGGGTGCGCAGTGGCTGTGCGTGCCACCAGATGACTGCCAGCTGCAGGGCATGTCTTCCTTGTTGGGGTGGGGGGCTGCTCCGTGCCTGATTCCTGCATCACTGGGACTGTGTGAAACCATCAGATAACTGTAATCACTTGCTGGTCCATGGCCCAGTTTGCAAATTCATCTTAAATCATTGTCCAGTGACTGTGATGGGAGCAAGAGAACTCCCTTTTTATTTTAATCATGCAGATTTTCAGGTCTAGTTATGACTAACACAAAGATGGAATTAGCTCTCCTTTCCAAGCCACATGCAAAACATCCTACTTCAATGTTCCTCCAAAGATCTTTGGACAAACTTTTGATGACTATAATTTAAGGAACAAGAATTATATACATATTACTGAAAAGCTTACAATTCAGCTGTATAAAACAATAGTAAACCTGTCATGTCAGGTTCATTTCCAAGTATTCTGCCTAAAAAAACTTGCTCAATCTACAATCCTTGCGCTGTTTCTGGCCCACTTATGAAATTCATCCAACCTGAAGCCTGTTCATAGGGACACTTTCTTTGTGGTCTCTTAGTAGCAGGTTGAGGGTTGGATGAAGACTTCTGGCAGGAGCAGACTCATCTTTCCTGGGCAAGAGACCCAAGCACACATCTGATCAAGGGATGGGAGGACTGAGGAAACCCTGAGACAGATGGCATCATGCTTGGGTTTGAGGAGTTCTTGAGAAGAAGGGCAATGGAGAGCAGAAAGTGTGGGCAGCACTGATTTAAGGCAAAGACAGCAGAAATGCAGAAGGATTCAGTGGCAAAATAAGAAGAGGCATGGAAGAGACTGCCATACTGAACCATTGGGGCTGCTGAATTTGAACAGGAGATTAATAAGAACAGACATATTAGAGGTAAAAAATAACATACAATATTAGAGAAGAATTTATTTGGGAGAGCTGAATAGCTGTGACCAAGAGTTTTCATGATACTGAAAGGAAGTAAGTTTGAATGCAATGAAATGTCTGTTAAATGTAATATAGAAACAACATTGAAGTAAAGAGCTTGGTAGGACTGGGAGAAGAAGGGGGATAACCACAAGTTACAGACACAGGCAGGTCCTTTAATAAAGGGAAGAAAAGTCTAGAGGTTTGGAATGCATATTCATTTTCGTATTTCAGGGGATAAATCGTATTCCATTTAAGAGAGGCAGAAGGTAGCAGCTGCCCTGGGCAACAGACCACCATTTACTGCACTTTCTTTTGAATGATCCATATTGGCTTCTGCCAAGACAGAGTACTGACTGTGAAGGACCTCTGCTCTGATCCAGTGTGATAACTTCAGGGTTTCATAATGTCTCACGACTCATCTAACAACATTACACACAAACTGAACAAGTTAAAAATGATAGAGTAAACTCCCTAGAATAGATAAGCAATTGCGTAACACCAGCATTTACGAGCAAAGCTCCAGAGTGATACTCGCTATCCCAAGAAGGCTGACACTGTGGATGGCAGCACTTGCAGAAGCCAACTCCATCAAAGACTGACAGTCAAAGGGAATCAGCAACTGCGCTTGACTTCTGGCCACACAGTTAAATACAGACTTCAGGTTGAATCCTTGGTGCCAGGTCAGAAAATCTCAGTTGCTTACAACTGCATTTGAATAAAGTGGGATTATAGGAAAAAATATATTTGCAAAAGCATGTGTATCTGATGCAAATGGCTAAAAATAAAATGCTGCTTCTATATTACTGTCAATCATTGCTGAAAAAAACCCATGATGTGTTTGACCTCGGATACATTTAAGGAATCTGAGCTATGTAACGCTCAGTCCCAACACTATAAACACCTAAAGTCAGTCATTCTGAGCATCTAGCACTAGTCAGTAGTGCCTCACTGATTGTTACAAATTTTAGGCGTACTATACAGTTAGCAAAGTAAGAAGGACAAATACAGTTTAGGGATTAAACCTAGTCCTCTTCACATTGCATACAGGAATTATTAGATGTGCTATACTTAATAAAATACAAGTGGTTCAAAAAAGGAAGGAAAATGAAAGGAACAGGACCTAAGAATGGGTATTTGGTTTTAATTAGTAAAGAAGAACTGTGTAGGCTCGACTCCAAGGCAAAACTTTTTGCTCTTCTAAATTCACTACAACAGCAGGCAGGTTTCAAAAGTGTTTTGCAAGTTTTGTTTATAAATTACTGCCTTACTCCTCTTGTTCTTCTTCCATTATTTCTGAAACTGTCACTGGAAAAATCTGGTATCTCCCAGTGATTACCAGCATCCAGTTAGAACCAACAAAGGAGAATTCTTCCTTGTCACTGGTAGAAAAGGCACTGAATCATGAAAAGCACTGATTTTTTCTACTGGCTTTAGCAGATATAGGAACAAAACCCTACACTTCAATTATTATGCATTTTCTGAAGGGAAACCAAGAACAGAATTGTTGGGTTTGGTGCATTAACAAGCTGCATCAGCAAGTCACAATACATCAGCAAGTTACGATCAGTATACATTTATTTTGGTATATTTTTTTCTCAAATATTTCTGTTTTGGTGTACAAACACCAAATAGGTTTTAAATACCCTTAATTATGAAATATTGTTTTATTTATATTTGCTATTAGCTAACCACTTATTTCTTCCTTTCTGTTTGTAACGTGGAAAGGAGATCTGAATGGCAGCTGAACTAAACATTGGGAAAAATTGATTGAGTGCCCACAACCAAAGGTGACTGAAGCAAGAGCCTAGAACCAGCTGTTAATATCTTTCTCGCCATCACCTGCCAAACTGGTGGTGATGCAAATTCATTGGAAAGACGGGGATTTGTTTTTAAAATATTTTGCTCTTTCATAGCCAAAGAAGGTAAAGTGAAGCTAATAGAGCAAAGGAAAATGTCCTCTGTACAGATCCCTGTTGAAATCAGTACCATCCCATACAGACCCACAGTTTGTCCTCAGACACTACACAGCCAGGATCCTGGAGTCCAGGATGTACGGCATGATGGATCTTTTGTTTAAAAAGACAAACACTAATACTTGTAACAGCCTCCTTGACTGGGAGTGCTATATATCTACAACAGCAGGGGGCAGGACTCATTTCTATATTTAACTTAGGTAAAGCTATTTTCTTAAAATAGGTTTGTTGAGTGAAGGAATTGACATAAATTGGATATATTATAGGAGAGGGATGGTAGCAGCAGAAGGTGTCCCATGTCTTGACCTTAGTAAGATTTTTTACACTGTCTCACGTGTCAATCTTACAAGTAACTTGGGGTTTCCTGGTTTAGAGGATGTCATTTTAAGTGGCTGCAAAATTGATTAATAAATTGTATCAAGGGATAGTTAACAATTGTTCACTATCAAATTATAAGGATATTTTGAGAGAGGTTCTGCAAAAGACTCTTCTGGTACTACTCAGGGTTTTTTTCATGAATGATATGCCTCTGGGGAAAAAAAATAATATTCCTAATGTATGTGGCCGGCACAACTCTGGGAGATGCTGAGCACACCAAGAGTGAGGGCTAGAGTTTACAATAATCTTGAAATATTGGTTTAATAGTTTTAAAACAGTAGATTTGATTCGGTAAAGACAATGGCAAAATACTACACTTGGGTAAGACTGACCAAATGTAAAAGACAAGCTGGAGAACAGGCTGGATAGTAGAGGGAGTACTGGTAGGTAGCAAACTGAGCATGAGCTAGTGATGTCAGGTTGTTGTGAAAAAGGCAAATGTTAAAATGTAATGTGGGAACGGGAGTGCTGCTGGAGACACCTGAAGTTGTCTTTGCCCTTTGCATGGTGTTAATAGGAACTTAAATTATACTGTGTCCAGCTGAACTCTGCACTTTATAGAAGACAAGGACAAAGTGGAAGCAGCCCAGAGAAAAACAACTGTGGTCTAGGAAATGTGACATGTAGAAAGACTGAAGGATTCAGGGCTGTTTAAGCTAAGAGAAAACTAACGGAAGACATTATAACAATGTACAACTGTATAAAAAGTTGCTGCAAAGAAGAAAGGAGTAAAACGTTCTCCTTGTCTACTGGGAACACAATAAGAAGTAACAGGCCTAAACAGATGTATAGAAAATGCAGCTTAGACATTAGGGAAGGACAGAGAAGCACTGGAACATACTAGCTGAAGGGTTGGAGGAATCTCCATCAATGGCAATTGTTAAGGACAGGCCAGACAAATGTCCATCAGGAATGGCGTACGCAGTCCTTAGACTGATCAACTTTCCTTATTCTATGTATTTTACCCAGCAATTGAAATTCTGGGCTGTTGCATGCTTGGTCGTTACAGAGCACTGGAGCTCATGGAGCTCTCCCCTGTGCTAATTTAATCTGTACAGGCCAAATCACTGAGAAGAAAATTTGAGGACTATATGTGGCCAGGAACTGCCTGAGAATGGGAACTTGGGAGATATCTTGGTGAGAGAGAGGCTCTGACAAGAAGCCGGGGTGCAGGGACGAGATCTGAAATTAGCTGAGCAAAAAAACTAGCACAAGCAAAACCTTTCGCTCAGGCTGCAGACTGAACTCAATACCAGGCCAGCTATCTCAGTTGAAACCCTAATTAAACTTGGTCCAGATCTATACTTGTATGAGGATTAGAGGACAGGATAAGGGTCAACATGACTAGATGGATTGTGGTGATGAAAAATGTGAAGATCTCACAGTGCTTCATGCTTACCTCTACTACTTGATAGTATCTAAAGGGCAGCAGTACTTAAAGATTATGAGAATGTTTGTTGTTTTATCTAAGCAATGGTGTGTCAAAGTCTTAGCCAGCCAAAGCATATATTTCAGCAAGGTATCTCACTCTTTTCTTCTCCAGAAATAGCCACTTGATATTTATGAAGACAGATCACTTTGTTCCTATTGCTAAACTGTGGGTGTCTGCCAAAAGCATAAAATGTGTGCCAGAGTAACTTAACCAGACACTACGCTATGCACTTCAAAAAGCTCACTGCTCTACTGGAGCAAAGAGTTCAAAAAGTTCACAGAGGCTGAGAGTGTGACCAGAACAAAAGGACACATCTTCATTAAAAGTGGTACAAAATCCAAGGATGCACAAATCTGTGCTCTTACAACTGCACTTAGAGAAAGTGTAATTATTTTCTGTAAGTGGTCCACATGGGGCTGAGAAATGACCAAAGGAAACCAGACATTTGGTAAGCTATCCCCCTCCAAAGCTAAATCTTGGTCAGACTGTATCCAACCAACATACGCTAGACTCTAGAGTTGCAACTAGAGTTGCAAGACACGTTGCTAATAGTCTTTAAAATACTCTTAACTGGCTTTTTCCACTCTAGTAATTCCTTCTTTTCCTCTTTTATGCCTAAACTCCTGCTCTGTCTCCATTTTGCTCTTCCAGCCTTCCTGACTTTGTCCTTTCTTTGTCCTTCCTTCTTCAGATTCTCACCTCCTTTATGGCTCTTTGTGTGCTTTTTTCCCAATTAGGAGTTGTCCCTCTCACTGCCCTACCACTGCACTCTGCCTCTCTTTCATTGCAGTTCTTTCACCTTTGTCCCTCTCCCTTTGCAGTTACGGCTGTGTGTCTTTAGCAACAGGATTGCTCCTCTTGGACTTCCTAACAGGTCTTTGTTCCCTCTGCAGCAGCTTTTCTGGATCCTGTAGCTGGAAAGGACTCAGCAATGACACAGGATTAGTATGGTTTATATTGATCTGTACATGAAAATGCATCATGCTTCCTATACTATTTAATTCCACATTCCGCTGGCTTTGCACTGCCTCCATAGTGTCACGTTTCAATAAACTACAAACTCTTTGCATAATTGCGACAATAACAGCATTGATCTACACAGTTGCTGCAAGTTGGTTGTTTGTTCCAGAGCAATGCTGGGCACCTGTGGACATCAGGGGAGGTGCAGATCTCCTGGGTTTCCTCTCTCCCAAGTGCCCATGCAATTGGTTTGTGTGAAGGAGGAACAGGCCAGGTACTGGGTGGTGGAAGGTTTCCGGTGCCAGTCTCTAGCTGGGGAGCATGTCCACCCTTGGGGACCTGTGAGCATGTGTTCAGAGTCAGACGCAGCATGCTCAGTGCTCCCACGCACAGCAAGCAGGCTCCCAGCTGCTTTGCTGGTCAGCCCAAGCAGCCACGTCTGGCAGAAGCGGTCACAGAGCACGAGTGATGCTTTGGGGCTACAGGAGACAAGGAGACATACACACCCAAGGACACAGGTGCATGAGGTGACAGCCAGTTGCAGAAGTCTCACCCTCAGCACATGAGACTTGACACATCTGGGTTGTTTATTCTGCTACATGAAGTAGTTTGAGATTGTAAGCTATGTGTTGCTGTAAAAAAACCCAAAAACCTGTGAGAAAACAGGTTGTAAACTAAAGCAGTTTCTCTCTAGCTCTGTTTTATAGACGCTCCTGTCAGAAACAGTTCTAAGCCCTGCCTCTGCTGAAAGTGCTTCTTTCACCATGCAGCAGGGTAATGGTAGAAGGATTTTTGACTGTTTCACCACAGTCCACAGATTTCAGAAGTGCCGCACCAGGTCATCTTCTTCCTTATTTGTTACTATGCAAAGAAATGCTCTAGGAAACTGAAAGATTCAGCCATAAACCTTTGCAGCAGTTTAGACCTGTTGTGTATTGGGAACGTCATCTTCATAACTGAAATGGACAGAAACACTACATACATTTTTTTCCAAAATGGTAGAAAATGTTAAAGCTGAAAATTATAGTTTCAAAATCCTTAGGCTCACATTTTGAAGAACATTGATTGAAATGTCTTACATTTGGAAAGCTAGTAATCCAAATTTCTTCTGAACCTGTATGACTTCATGGCATCCGTGTCAGTACATACACACAGAGACGAACACAATTTGAAATGGCCAGGTCAGGTCCTGAGTTTGTGCTCACATTAAAATGACCAGAGGACTTCATGCCTTCTTTTTTTTCTAAGGAAAACCGCTACCATGGGCTGACTCTGAGTCACAATCACCTTTGCTCCCTCCCAAAATATGTCAAAAGATTTCCTGACACTGAAAGTTGCTAAGTGAAACTCAACACATAGAAAGTGTCAGTATTAAATCCTTGGATTTACCCTGATACTGCCCTCTCACATCATCTCCTTTTCCCTTCCATTTCTTCTCATTCCTGCCCCACCTTCTGCCGTAGCTGTTTTTAACACTTCTCCCACTTGTCCTTTCCTGTGCTACTCTGTGCTACCTAACCTTTTTATCTCTTCCCACCTTCTAGCCCTGACTGTAAGCCTCACAGTGGTTTTTATTTCTCTGCATTCAAGACAACTTGTATTTTCCTAATCCATGGTGCCAGGACTCCAGCTAGGAGACCACTTCTTCCCTGTTGAGTACCCTACCTGCCAGAAATGCATGAAAAGTCCTGCTCTGCCCCCACAGTGTCAGCCTGGACGATACTTGGCTGGATTGCAGGCTTACACACTTTGGTCCTGCTTATAGCCTCAGGTGAACCAGAAGAACTGCTCTGCACGGGCAGACTCTAAAGATGTTAGCTGACAAACTTTATGATTGAACAGATACAAACGCATTTCTCAGAAACAACTCCGCCAAGTTTAAATTGCTTTTCCTGGGAACAGCCAGAGACACACCTCTACACTTTAGTAACCTTAGCCCAGGCCAAGTTTGAAAACATGAACGCGTAATGTATATACAATGGGTTTTTCCCTCTCCTTCATTGTTCACAGGAGCATCAAAAGTTTTATAGACGCACATGCATTGTCCTGCCCCAGATGTGTGACAGGAGTCACTGGAAGGTTTGCTTAGGACAACAGTGTTCAGAGGTTTTTTGATGCGCATCTCTAGCAGGAGACCACGTTAATGTGACTAGACTGCTTTGAGTAGCCTAGCTAGCTTATTCAGAGCTCTCTTTAACCTTCCTGCCCCATACCAAATGATGACATGAAGGCCTAGCTCAAGGGGATTTGACTTTCTAGGAAAGTCGTCCAGCCCATCTTTACCAGTATGTCAAAGTGCTGCAGGTCATCACTCTGCCCCAGGATCTGCTCCAGCATAGTCCTGCCTGGGAATTGATCTGTTCGTCAACATCTCTGGTAGGCAAACACTCTTTCTCTAGTAGACAACACATCTCTTTCTTTGCAGACAACCTTGATACAGTGACATTTTCCAAAGACATTTCTGGGAGGCAGTCTCCCAGCACAGAAAGTGTTGGATTAAGTTAGTGAACTCTAGCACAGTTATAAGCAAAACGGTATCTTATATATGGCAAAAGTTGACTGTGGATGTTGCTACTCTAGTACATGTTTATAAAGAGTAATTAGGAAGGAGGAGGTCAAAACCAACTTCCTTCAAATGTGACCTTTTTTCATTGTTATTGCAGGTCACATTTTGATGCGCCTTTCTAGGACTGGTGAAACTTTCTCCCCATCCTTAGGTATTAATACAGTAGCAACTGATGTTTCTAAAGTTCACAGCTAGATAGAATTTAGCTGGGTCTTAAAATGAATTTGCATCTATAGAAAAAATACATACATTTTTTTCTTATCGGTTGACTTTTCCCATCTTCCTGCACTATTGTTGTACCTATGAGATGTTCCAAAAATAATTATAATATCAGCTGAGTGGTCAGCAAAGATTAACACAGCTCTTATGTTCAAATGGGTGGAGACGTACATGAATTTAATTATTTGACCAAATTCAGTAAGGATCACCCTACTGATCAATTCACCTGCCACATTTAAATCAACATCTAGAGGGAAAGAAGGACACTTCAAGGTGTGTAACTTAAGAATAGTCTCTTGATTTATAGTTTGAAAGTATTTATCATAATTCTTCTTGACCAAAATTACTTGAATTTTGAAGGAGATACCAAGAATATAACTTACACCAAGGGAAATAGGTGCAGTGTCTGGGATGGAGGTTATTTCATAAATTTTTATTCTTAACTGAGCTCCCCAAAACTTAGAAATGACCTTATCGTATAAGCTTTTGAGTACACAGAGGGGCTTGTGAAAATTTGTCCTTTTGTCAAGCTGTATTTATTGGCTCAATAAAAAAGTGCTACCTCCCCCCATAATGGCTGCCTCTCTTACAATAAGAAATCAAAAAAATAGACTTATGGACCTTGAAAGAGCAAGGTCTATAACAAATTTCCCACTGTGCATATGGGATGAACCTTAACACTCTTCCCTGGTTTTTTATTCCCTACTTAAAAGAGCAGCCCCAATAAGGGAATACTACAGACATCCCATGATTAAAACAAGTAATTTCCTTGTTTGGTAAAAGCATTATTATTTTTCAGTAAAAACATTTACTGAAACTCCTGTATATAATTTAATCTTTTTTCTCTCTGTCTTAGTATAGCCCTTTCTAACCCTGCTTTTCCAATATCAATAGCAGGAATCTGGTAATGCAAATCCAGGTCTTTACATCCTCATCAGTCTTATCAAAGCTCAGTGGAGTTCAGTGCTCAGAATGTATATTCCAATAAGGCTTTAAACTCCCAGGATATCAAGTGTTGTAACTTCCTCACTGGGCCCAAACCTCACATAGGTGAGATCAGAGGGACCTACTTGTGCCTTGGTGACAGCCTCGTGGATGGGACGCCAGGTCTGTGCTCTGGGACTGCGATTTGAACAGCTCCCTGCAGAGCAACTGAGCACCCACCAAGCTTTTGTGTATTTATCAGTGACAGGCAAATAGGAGTGACAGAGAAGTTTCAGAGCAAACATGAATACTCCTTTAGCTATGGCCCCGCTCCAGGTAGCAGAGATGGAACAAAGAGAAAAAACTTCTGTGACCTGCTCTGCATGTACTGTGCTTCCCTTTACTTCTGGAGGACAGAATAGCCATTCCATGTATGGAGCTCAGGCCAGTGGACTGACTGCAAGACAACAAATGTCGTCTGGAATCATAAATTGTAATACTGTGCAGCACACAAGCATACAAAACCTTCTTGAACAACCAGATTAGGGAATTACGGCCTTAGGTGGCACAGTAGGAGCAGTGGGTATGATGGGGAACGGAGAGCAGGAGCATGGCACACAATAATGCCTATCTGGGAAGAAAACTTGGAGTATAAATACAAAAACATAAAGGATTGTAAAGCTGCCTGGTAATGACAAAATAGCACAAATGAATTGGCATCAGATAGAAATATACTGTTAACAGCATGTTGTCTTGAAAAGAAGTGAAGAAAGATAAAAGTCTTAAGTTACCTCTGCAGAAATTCTTCCAGTCCAAGAGATAAAAGGAAGAATTATGTGGGTACACTTTGGGCTGGGCAAAAATTATAGGTTTCTGTAATGTTAGCCCACTTTCCAATGGGAAAGGAATGTACAGATAGGATTATTTGTGCTAATAGTTAGGAAGGCAATCAGCTAGTATGCTATTATGAGAGCATAATTAGAAAGGTATTTAATAATGCTAGAGGAGACTGCAAGGAAGCAAACTCCATACCAGCACTGGTACGTGAACATTTTACACTTCTGTGGCAAAGCATACTGTCATGGTTTAACCCCAGCTGGCAACTGAGCACCACACAGCCGCTCGCTCACTCCCCCCACAGTGGGATGGGGGAGAGAATCGGAAGAGTAAAAGTAAAAAAAACCCCCACCTCGTGGGTTGAGATAAGAACATTTTAATAATTGAAATAAAGTAAAATAGTAATAGTAGTAGCAGTAATAATTATAATAATAAAAGAATATGCAAAGCAAGTGATGCACAATGCAATTGCTCACCACCCGCCGACCGATGCCCAGCCAGTCCCCGAGCAGCGGCCCCCCCGGCCAGCTTTCCCC
>NW_008795857.1:7842064-7844240 GCF_000699145.1 Aptenodytes forsteri | reverse complement strand
CTCAGTCAGTAGAGCATGGGAAGCTGAAAAGTCCTTGACTAGTGTAAGCACTACTGAGCAACAACTAAAACATCGGTGTGTTATCAACGTTATTCTCATCCTAAATCCAAACCACAGCACTGTGCCAGCTACTAGGAAGAAAATTAACTCTATCCCAGCCGAAACCAGAACACATAAAAAGAGATATTTTTGTTGTCTATTCATATATTAATTTGAGGAACCTGGGTAAAAACAGCAATGAATCTAGTATTTTTCACTGAAGAGAAGAAATTAGATATTAGCATTACTGAAACTTACTGCGATGAATCGCAAAAAGTTGAACTCATTGATTGGGGAGCAAGGAACGCATGAAAGAGGCAGAGCGAATGGCCAGCCTCTGTTAGGGATATCACTACCAGATCTAGAGTTACTGGTAAGTGCAAACAGCAGGAGAGAGGACGCAAATGTATTACTGTGTAGCCGGTGAAAGCCAAAAGGAATCTGGTTAGGGTCTATTGCAAAGCATCGGGGTGAAGCAAAACAGAGAATAGGATTTGTTACTTGTCAAATACCTGCATGTTGTGTATTGGGAGTTTAATGATAGAGGTTTCATGAGGCCCATAATGAAAATGTCTTTAGTTATTGACACTTAATGATGGTGATTTTCTAAGACAAAAAGATAAAATAACTATTTCTATGGGGAAAAAAAATTAATCTCTGGATTGAATCTGGTGGTTATTATATGGTCTGATTATATTCACTATTAGCAAGGAGAGTACCACTCAGAAATATATAGATATACTTCAAACTTAATCTAATCTCTCTGTTTATCCACTCCATGTTTCAAAAATCATAACTAAAACTCCTTATGAACCAATACAAAATGTCTCTAAAAATTATGAGCAAATTAATTTATAAATGACTTACTCTTTTGGGGCCTGCATCCACTTGCATTTCCCTGGAGGCCTGAGCTGCTTTTCTTACAGATCACAAGTAGGCACACCTACATGAAAAAATGACCAGCATGTCCAGGTAAATGCTGCACTCCCCTGACCAACCAGGCAGTACGGGAGGGCTTAAAAAGGGATTACATGAGCCACATTCTGCAGAGCCTGGGCAGAGGGAGAGTCTTTTTCCTTCTCCCCCCAACTTAGTTTTGGAGAGAGAGGAACTGGCCAAAAGAAGTGTAAAAACCTTATGCAGGGATATTTGTTTTCAAATGCCCTGGTTTCCCATTCTTTTGCCATGAAAGCCTGCTTTCCCTGATCTTTTTAGAAAGATGTCAATTTGTAGAAAACCAAGTACAGGCACACCAAATGAGTCACCTGCAACCAAAGGGGTTTGGGGATCCAGCTGTGTCTGAAGGAGCAGCCTACTTAATGTCTGTCAGATTCACCTGAGCGCACTTCAGAAATTAAAACAGCAATTTTTTTTTTATATACTAACAGAGTAAAAGATTATGTTTTTGATTGGAAACAAAGTTGCAAGAGAAGAAAATAAATAACTAAATGTAACTCTAGGTGGAATTTGAAACTGAAATGCCTCTTTAAATTGTTGGTGCCTCAGCTACTATGGGCAGCAGAGTGGGGGCAAATGCAGCACCCTGTCTTTTACACCAGTATCTTCAGGATTAGCTTTGTAGGTCAGTGAGACAAGGCCTTCCCCCACCACCACCGTGCATGGTGGCATCTCCTCTGCTCCCTTGCCACTCTGTCTTTCTCACTTCTAAGAGAAATGCAGCATTAAGTTTTATATGGAATTTGATTGTGATGGCTTCCTCTCATCATTTTATATTTTGTTTCCCACCTTTGTTTTCTGAAGCTGAACTGCAAATTGGAAACGCAGCAAGCTCTTTCATGTGGGCACGAACAACACCGCAAGCCAGAACCCAGGCAGAATCAAGGAAGACTACAAAGCCTTGGGGGTGCAAGTGAAACGTATTGGTGCCCAAGTTACCTTTTCTTCCATTTTACCAGTTAGAGGAAAGGGTGCAGCCAGAAATAGACATATAATGCAAATCAACTTCTGGCTTCGTGTCTGGTGCCATTGTGAAGGTTTTGGCTTTTATGACAACAGGACATCCTTCGATGACTATAGCCTGTTAGGGAGGGATGAGATCCACCTGTCTAGAAGAGGCAAGGGAATCTTTGGCAGCAAGCTGGCCAGCTTGGTGAGGCGGGCTTTAAACTGAAGGACT
>NW_008795857.1:7823796-7829832 GCF_000699145.1 Aptenodytes forsteri | reverse complement strand
CGGCAAAGAAAGCCAACAGGATGCTGGGTTGCATCAACAAGGGCACCACCAGCAGAGATAAAGAAGTCATTATCCCACTCTACTCAGCCCTTGTCAGGCCACACCTGGAATACCATGTTCAGTTTTGGTCCCCGCTATGCAAGAAAGATGTGGACAGGCTGGGAAGGGTCACAAAGATGATCAAAGGACTGGGAAGCTAGCCATATGAGGAAAGGCTGAGAGAACTGGGTTTGTTCAGCCTTGAGAAAAGAAGGCTTAGGGGAGACCTTATCACCATGTTCCAGTATTTAAAGGGTGGCTACAAAGAAGATGGAGCTCTCTTTTTTACAAGGAATCACATGGAAAAGACAAGGGGTAAAGGTACAAGTTACTCCTGGGGAGATTCCAACTGGACACAGGAGGAAAATTTTTCACAATGAGAAAAATCAGCCATTGGAATAATCTCCCCAGGGAAGTGGTGGATTCCCCAACATTGGACACTTTTAAGATTCAGCTGGACAGGGTGCTGGGCCATCTTGTCTAGACCATGCTTTTGCCAAGACAGGCTGGACCAGATGATCCTTGAGGTGCCTTCCAACCTGGTATTCTATGATTCTATGATTCAAACAGGCTTCTCCTCGCCACCTGAGGGCTTCCGCTGGCATTCTCACTGTATTCCTTAACCAGCACAGCCCCTCTAGCAGGAAAGGCTGTATTACAAACTACATTTCAAAGCAAAATACTTTGTAAGTCATTTATCACAAGTATTCCTGTACATACATCTTATGCCACTCATCATTATCAGCTCATGGACAGCTTTTCACAGAGATTGCATATACAGATGACAGACTTGGCTTTTCTCACTTTCTTCCTCCTTTTCTCTGCCTTCCCACCCCACCAGTTTTGGAGGCCCTACCACCACAGGCCCTACCTTATGAAAGTGAAGAAGCTATGAGCTTACCTAAACCAGATGTGACAAATTCAGATTTCTGTAGGATGTTTGCCTTAGCACCACAGAGCATTTGGATTTGATTAAATTCACACCATGCTGTGGTAATAAAGTGCACATTGAGAGATGAAGAGCTGGCTAACTGATAGCAGACAAAGAGGCAGGGGGTGGGATTGGAGATTCCTCCCTTCCCTTTCCTCCCCTCAGCAGCAGCAGCAGCAGCAGCCTGCCTTTAGCCCTTCATGAAAGCCTCAGGGAACGCATCATCTTGTGTTTGCCACAAAGACAGAGGCTGCTGCCTAGTGGTGGCAGAGAAAGACGGAGAGCGTACTGCTGTCACAGTTCACCACAGGCCACTGGACTGCTGCTCCTGGGCCAAGGCGGGAAGAGGGGGAAGGTTTCCTGGCTCCATCCACCTCCCTATTGCATCCTCTCAGGCAGAAAATCTGTATATTAGACTGTGCTAGGGGAGGGTTGATTCTTTGGCCAGCAGCTGGTACTCAGATGACCATCCCTCTTCTCTTTCAGCAGTGGGCTAGATGGGAGCACACCACCTGCCAGACCTGCCTCATGGGGCTCCACCGAGCAAGCAGAGAGGTCCTACAAAGTCCTGTCAATGAGGAGCCATCAGCATTAACCCAGGGAGTTTCCAGAAGAGGATTAGAGTGGTCCTTACAACGCTCCAGCATATTCTTGAAAGACCTGACAATAAATACAAAATTACCACTGATAAAGCTGGCACATGGCACAAATTCTAGACAAGTGGTGAACATCAATGTGGGTAGAACAGCATTACTGAGCACTAAGCTCATACAGAAAAGTTACTTTAAAATCAAAGAAATGCAGCCATACAGACACAAACCATTCCTAAAGAGTGGTAGATTGTAACCTTGGTTACAATCATGGTTACACCAGCTCCAGGATGCTCAAAGTAGCCTGGAAACACAGTGGCCTCCTAGTGTGACTCCAAAACAGAAAGCACTCTTCCAATCTGTAAGCATGGGAGTAGCATATGGGAACAGGAAGATGATGTTGTCTCTAGATATGCTACTACAACTCTGGTATTGTATTCTACATCCAACACTGATGTCTTCATTTTAAAATGGATGTAGAAGAAGAGAGGAAAAAAGCCACAGAAATTATCTGAGGGCTGAGGGAAAAAAAGAGTTTTGCATTGAGTGCCTTCAGCTGTGGTTCAGTGACAGGATAAATCTGGCTTAGGATACCTCAGATCAAATAAAGAACGTTGCAGCTACTTGACACCATGTGCAAAAGCAGGACAAATTAATTTTGCTGGTTTAAACCTGTTCCTAAATTTATGAAAAGGTAATCTTATCCTGACCAACTTCATGCTGGATGAAGTATCGTGTCTGCACCACTCTAACTCTATGTCAGATCAGGTAATGTCTGTTCCCCTGTAGCTGGCATAAATCCACCACAAAAACATAAATCCATCATAAACACCATATCATGTGCAGTAGCTAATTCATCAGAAATATGATCATGTGCTCCTATATTATCTGGATCACACCGGTGCAGATGTAGGACCTGACAGCTCTGTACAAGCAAATTGAAAGATGATCTGATTACTGTGTAAGTGATATCATGGTAAGAAAATACTAAAGGATACTAAGGAGTACTTTAAATCAGCACAGAGCAAGAAATAGCAAGCACCGCTGGGAAGAAATCGAGGCTAGTCAAATTCAAGCACGACATTTTAAACACGTTGTTTAAGTGATAGTGAAAGAGTTCAGAAGACTACACTACCAAAGAAAACAGTGGATTCTCCAAAGAAAATGATGGATCCTCCATCTTCTGGAGTCTTCAGACCAAGACTTGGAGTTACTCCGAAATATGTGCGTCAGTCAAACACAAGCTACTGGGGCAGCACAGCTGGTCATAACACATAGGAAGGCAGAATAGCTAGCATAGCAGTCCTTTAAAAATCTATGTTTCTCCATTATGGACTATATTGTCCTTCTGAGCATACCTCTAATCAAAACTTCCCTTCCGCATGCATGTTTGGTGTAATAGATGAGACAAAATTAGGAATGATAAAAGCTTCCCTGTGGAGAGAAAGAAGTCACTAAATTATGCAACAATATACGAAGAAACTTTTCTTTTTCATACAAACATAAAGGAATGCTTAAATACAGATGTCAGATGATCAGTAGTAAAAGTAGGAGTAGATTAACAAAATATATTTATAATTAAAAGTGGAACAGCTTTATTCACTTCAAAATTTTAAAGTCAGAAAAACTGCGGTAGGCTACATCCATTAAGTAAATGTAATTTCATTATTGATCAATTGTATGTTTTACTCATTATACTTGCAGTCAAGTTTAATCACAAAAGTATTTAAAACTGTTGTTACATTATTTCTACTAAAGATAATAAATAGAAAAAAATATCAAGATAAAGTCTGGCTGTAATATCAAACTGTACTGAACCTCTTTTCAAATACTGTATGCCGATGAAATGCCCTAACCCAGTGTGACCAGTACCTAACCAGCTCCTAACCCCTCGTAATATGGTTAGCACAACCAATGCCATTTTATAAGGCCAACAGCCATAATACGTAAGCGTGCTGATCACGTATCTCCCCCCACCTTCTTTCTACCCCTTTTTCAACATTGCGATAAGGCGGTTTGCCCACCAGCGTTGTCGCCAGGATGTGGTGGCACCCGTTATGGAACAGGGAAGCGTAACAGCACATGAGATACTGCCTATAAAATCCAGCAGCTGCAAGTGAGCTTGGACGGGAACTGCTGCTGGACAGCAAACCCTGTGATCCCCCAGTGGTCAGGGATGCCTCCACCGTCGTCGTCTTCTTCCTCCGAGGACTGAGTGAGTAACTCATGTTCTTTTAGGTAAAGTCTGAGTCTAGATTACAATTATTGTATCACGTGCTGATCATTAAGAATTTGACCTGATCTGCAGAGGGTCCAGATGACTAAAAAGTCTACATAAATAAAAATTCTAGATAATAAGAACCCTACGCAAATTATTAGAAATTCTGTTTAACTGTAAGCTATGCTAATTGCTAAAAATTCTGTGTAACAATAAGCAATGCTAACTGCTAGAAATTGTAGCTAACAATAAGCTAGGCTGATTGTTAAAAATTTATGTAATACTAAAGCTCTAATTATAACCACAACCCTGTGGCCATTGGTCGTTCTACCAAGGATCCCTCAAAGAACCTGCCTGTCCCCATAGCATCAGGTGACACCCAGAAAAACTCCTAATTTGCGATTTTTGTTGCTCTTTTACATAACAGTAGAGCACTAATATTTAATACAACATTTCAAATATTAATTGATTCAGTGGAATCTCAGAATGGCTTGCATGAGAAGAGGCTGCACACTGTAAGAATAATACTGGAGTAACATGCAGTATTAGAAACAGAATTGTTTGTTATACAGACTTGGTTAAAATGAGGGCTTTTATTTTTACAAGAGAAAAAGTATACTCCAGCCACAGATGAGAAGACCCCCAAATTATCTGAGAAAGAAAATATATGAAAACACAGTGCTTCTGCTTAAGTCTAGCAGTAATGTTCAAAAAGAAGCCACTGACTCAAAAGATGTATGCATACCGGTAGGGTAACATTTCTTTCAGTTGTCTAGTGGTGCTCGTTGAGTTCTGTGTTTCTGAAACGACCCGAAATTCTTGAGAATAGCAGAATGCATTAAATTAAATTTAGTATAACTACATATAATGAATACATCTAGCTTTCTGGGAGCCAAATGTGTCAAAGGTAGTATTCTCCAGCTGACTTAGTGCAGCAAAGAAAAGACAATGTTAGTGATAACGAATATATCTCTAACATGGTGTTTTAACACTTTAAACCATTCTCTGTTTTAAATTTATCTATAACAGCCTGGAGTTTCTATCCCTAAACTGTCTGTAAAGATACTGCAGCTGGATTTTCAACATAGTGATTTTGGTTGACTTGCAAATAATAATTTCCCATCAATTATTACATGAATGTTTTCTATTTCTAGGAAGCAAAATAAAAAATAGAAATAGGAATTGAGGTAAAAAATAGCAAACCAAGTCAGAAAAAGTTTTGCCTCAGAAGCTACACGGCTCTTTACTACATAATGGCATCACGTTGTCACATGCACTTGCCATTTGTGAAAAGCCAGTTTTTTCCATGAACATAGAACTGAAAGTCAAATTCCTCTTGAAAGAACTCCGTAGAAAATGGAAGTGGAGCAGAAGATAAAACACACTCAGCTCAAAAGGTCAAAAGACATATTCTGGTGATATACTCCAGAACCAAGTCCCACTGACTGCAGAACCAGGTGACAATTGTAGAGCTATGTCACTTCACAGTCACAACCAACAGTGGGTCAAAACTCTACTTTTTCTTTGAGCTCCTGATTAGTAAATACAGAATTAATTAGAGTTACAGCATTCATTGACATCTGATACGACAAAGTTTCTAAAAAGAAAGAAAAGGAAAAAAAAGATAAATTGGTGCTTTGGTAGCGAAGCGAGAATGACAAATTGAGCATAAAGAACCAACTTTTGTGTTGTGGTGCAGGAAGCCTGCAGTGACTTTGTTTTTTCCTGTGCTAGCTGCACAGCAATGCGGCTCATTCGGTCCTTGCTCTCTCTCTCACTGCCGTAGCGGTTTTGCATTCGGGCCATCCTCAGGCGCGTTCCCACGGCTTGCTTTGGCGGCCGGCGCTGCTCCTGGCGCCCCACGTGCTGCGCTTCTCCTGCCCGCAATAAGCACTTCGCATGCTCCTTTACATAATATTTGGATCAGTTGCATCCAAAACTTCGCTCCAGCTTAGCCTTCTGGTTTTTTGGTTTTTCTTTTAAGCTAAAAATCCAGAGCATACATCCTCTTCCCTGCTTCAAGCACCCGAGTACCACCTGCTCCTTCCCCCGGCGGCCAGGACGGGGGAGAGACGCCGACCCGACCGGCCCCTACGTTTCGAGCAAAGCCCGGGGGCACGAATTAGCTGTTCCCGCGCCCTCCCGTTGGCGATCATTAGAAGGACCGCGTCTCAGACGGGAGGGAGCGATGCTGCGACCAAGACTTGCCCCAGCCCTACCGCCCTCCCGGCCCCGGCTGCGCCCATTCCCGCAGCTTC
>NW_008795857.1:7796367-7822786 GCF_000699145.1 Aptenodytes forsteri | reverse complement strand
CCTGGCAGTCCCACCCTGGGGGGCTGCATGACTTCTGGGTCACCAGGCACGAGGCTGTTTGCAGGCCGTGAAACGATAACTTGGCCTGCAGTGTTTCTGTCACCGTAAATGCCCCGCCGTAGCTCGCCTGGTGATCTGTGATGTACTGGCTGAGCAGCCTTTGGGCAGCGGGGAGTGCGGCTCCGTTTGTGTGCAAGTGGAGAGTAAAGGCTCATATTTGATATAACCAGGGCATGCTTAAACTTTTTAAGTGCCCCAAGTTTTAGTAAAGATAGTCCTAATGTAAGTCCTAGCTTTGCAGTACGTTCAGAAGCCCTTCCGTCTCAACCACACGAAGCAGTTTTGACAACAGTTTGCCTAAAACTACAGTCCAGGAATTAGGCTTTTCTTTGACTGTTTCCTCAGGGATCTTCATTTGGTAGGGATTGTCAGGGCGTTGAATTACTGCAGGAGGGTTAACAGAACATTAAACTCCGTATTGTTACTGGCCATTACAGCATATCACCTCAAGGCCATGAATTACGGTTGCATCCGTGTCATTTTGCAGCTTCACTGAGAAAGCAGTTGGATCCAGCTCCACAAAGGATTGGACGCCACACAAAATGCTCTCGTGGAGCAGAGGTGGTAACTGCTTTTTTGTTCAAGGTCTGAGTGGTGAATGCACTAATCTAGGATGTGGGAGACTCGGGTTCAATTGCCTCCTCTGTTTAAGGGGATTCTCTTTCTGCAGAGGCTGACCAAACCGCCAGGCTACAGACTATACTGTAATCCAGGAGGCACTTGTTCTGTTATGTTGGCCATTCTACGGGGAAGTTACTTAGAGGAGCGGAGCTCTTTCAACCATGGACAATTTCTCCCTTATCCTTGTAGAGTGTTGTAGTCGCTAAGGTCGTGTTCATTGCAGTAAGTAAAACAGGTCGAGGCTTTGCTGGCCTTGGAGGTGTATGGCATACTATGGCTGTCAGCCACATGCCAGAGCATTCTTCCCCCATAGAAGATGCCTGTCTGCCTCCAAGCTGCCTGCTGGAGACAGCCCCTGACACATGCCGTCTCCCAGCTGTGTATAAAAGAGGGCTGGCTGGTCTGGACCAGAACTGTGCCAGGTATGCTAGCCATAAAACAGTATAGGTGATGGGAGGCTAGTGGCATAGGCACCTGTGTTTGAGAAATCGTTCCTGGCTGTGAACCATCAGTGGAGGAAGGTGCCTGTTTCATGAAGCAAATCAAAGCTCAGTAGTTAGTTGGGGGTGATTGTGGGAATCACTTCAAAAGTATGCTTTGGATTAAAACTAAAACTACAAAGGAGGCACAGCATAAGAACTAGAGGGGGCTGTGATCTCAAACACAGCACTGGTAGCTTTAGGTAGTCCCCCGCTCATCATCCTGGTTGGTTGGATTCAAGCTCAAGGGGCCCAGTTCTACTCGTTACAGGGGAGGACAAATGGGGTGGGAATTCTTCTAATGTTTAAAAAGTGAGCTAGTCACATAGAAACCATTTCCAGTCCATGGAGAGAAGGAGGCACTTTTAAGGTGAGAGTCATCTCATCCGAAGAGGTAATAAAACAGATAAATGAATCACAATGTAGAAAAGCCTGTTTCTCTCCATTGGCGCTAGAAGATGTCTAGACAAATGTGTCAGGAGAACTGAATCCCACTCTTGCTCTATAAGTTAGAGCTCTGAGGTGATTTCTGTGGACAGACACTCCTCTAAGTACCACGGCGTTTATTTTCATTGTTGGAAACAAAGACTGCATGATTATTCATCACATTCAACCGCTGGACAAATCTTCCCTTGAGAATTCCTTCTTCTTGCCTAAGTACCACATCAGGCATTGTGATGAGAAAGGTGAAAGCAGTGCTGCAGAAGCAGTCTTTGTATACATCAGTGTATACTTTTGAGAAGGCGGCGAGGTGCAGTGCTGAAAGACTGTGGTTTGTATGGGATCACCAAAACTTTATTTTAAACCAAACTTTATTTTTCCTATGGGTGCATATGTGGATGTTTGTTTCACAAGCCCAAAGGAGCACCAGGCAGTAATGAACCTTGCCCTGAAATTATCTCGAACCAGCACAATCAAGCTACAAAACACAGACCATTTAATTCAGACTTTTTCTCCTCCAGTAAATTACAGATATTCTGAATCCTTTTCTATGTCTCAACAGTAAATAATTCAGTGGGAGTATTTGTTGGAAAAAAGTACTTCAACAGTAAAGTGTTTGCAGGCCTGCTGAATTTGAAGGGAGAGGGGAAAAACATACAGTCTAAGCCCTGTTTGCATATCTGATAAAACTTCAGAACTCTTGGCTTATTTTATCTTTGAAGAGAAAAATCCAACTCTTCTGAAGAATTGAATTGTACAAAATGTACAGGAGATACAAAATGAGGTATGTCAGAGGTATACATTTATAAATAGGGATGATCTGGAGAAAAACTGGGGGTCGTTTATAAATCTAGAGGTCTGTGGATTTAAGAGGCTTTTCAGAAGAAAATTCTAGATGGAAATCAAGGTGGTTTTGTACTACTGCAGGTCTCTTTCCTGAGTTCAGGAGGTCACCAAGAATCAGTACGGCCCACTAAGGAGTCCCAGAATGGCTGGAGTGTCGTCTTCCCAAAGCACAGCCTGCCTTCTTCTGACACGCCTGTGCCTCCTCTGATCCCATGGTGTATGTCCCTGCACTGGTAGCTCTGGGTGAGAACATAATGGTTCTGTTTGATTGCCTTTCCGCAGTCCGGAGAAGCTTCTTACCTGAGAGAGCTCTTTTAAACCAGAATGAGAGCACAGAAACATTGGGACCCATCAGCTGCTGTTGACACTTTGTTTTACGTCATATATATCCTGTGCTGAATAAGGATCTGTTCATTTCCTCATGGTTCATTTCCTATTGTGCTATCCTCACATACTTTTTAATGCCACAAGAGCACAGTTAATAATCCGATATAGACATTTCCCTCTCAGTCACAAGTAGTCTTTTACTACTTAGCAGGAATGGTCATCTACTGACATAAGAAGCTACATGACTGTCACTTTGCATCACATATTAGATCCAGCAGGTGAAATTTAAAACATTTTAAAAAAGAGAAAATTCTTTTCATTTTCCTTCAGTCAAAGATGTTGATGCATAGAAAGAGTAGGAACCAAACAACATGTGGTTAGTAAAACTACATTTCTAAAGGCCTGTTCTGTTACTTGTGCAAGCCACTGTAGAAAAGCAGTTAGAACTGCAGAAGTGTGCATTAATTTGGCTTGTGAAATTTAATAAATAAGCTGCTGCTGTTGTTTGTACTCCTAACACTGATGGAAGTGTGAGAATAGGTTTTGAGGAAGACAAGGCAGATTACTCCAGTGTGTGTGAAGAAGGAGGAATAAATCTCTTGCAGGATTAACTTTAACCTAGTGCGCACAGAGTTTTGCAGCAAGTTATTTTTAACAGTGTGTTCGCATCGTTACTGGGATGAATATAAAAACTATGACAAACAAAAGCCCACAAACAATAGGGAGAGACTTAATATTTTAAGGCTGGCTTTCCTTTTACTTCAGATTTTCTTGAACAGCATCTATATAAATCAGTCACGAGATCAGAATCTCAACCCCAGTTCTCTCCTTTAATTCATCTTATTTTATCTAGTGGCATTCTTGCTGTGTTGTCTGGTTTTCATATTCTGATCCCTGAAAACACAGTTCTTTCAGCAGAGAAGGAAGATATCTTTACATCCACGCTGCCCCACCTATTCCAGTTTGTTAGTACTAAAACATCCTAGCCACTGAATGTTACAAGAAGATGAGGAAACACACTCAAGTTAACTGTCTGGCTCATTGAAGCTGAGCCAGAGAATCACAGAATGAAAAGCAGGGGGAGCTTGAGGAGCACAAGAGAATCTTCCTCATGTGGTGTCTGGTGTAAAGCACTGAGTCCACACAGCATAGAATTGCAGTGTCTGTGCTCACCAGAAGCTGGGACGTTGTCGTTGCAGACAGTCTGTCCTGGGAAATTAGCTATAAACTTTAACATGTTTCTCCTGATCATTGTAAACCACACATTTTCAGAGACTTCTTGCTTGGCATGTCCCAGACAGGAGGGCCACCTCCCGACAAATTTCATGTGAATGCTGCAAAGCTTGGGGGTGTTAGAGCAGCTCAAAGAAAATGTCACTATTTTTTTAACGTGGTTAGTTACTTTCTTTTCAGAAACAGTTGAATTGTGGCTGACCTTTTCCAAAAACTTTGAGCAGGCACCAAGCTAGAAAACTACGGACTGTATAGTTAGAGCTGGCAAAGTTAGAAACAACATAAGATGGGGCCTAACAATGGGAAATGCCAGGCATCATTAATGATTTTTGGTATTTTCCCCCCCTACCTGCCATGTATAACAAATGAGGTAGAGCAGCCCCTATGCTGCTGCGTTTCCCTGCCTGAATCCCAGCAGCAGGGGTTGCCACTGTACCACTGTTGTTGCCTGCCCAGCCTATGACTCAGTGGTGTGGGTGGTCTGAGCCAGCAGTGCATGCACCCTGTGGAAACTCCGGCTATGGTGGATTGCAGGGCAGATGCCTTCCCTGGAGGTCCTAGGGCCTTTCCTGTTAAAATCAGGGACCTGCCTGGAGTGTGCCACAGCTTCCAGCTGATGCAACTGGGTTTCTCCTCCATGGAAATGGAGAGTCCAGGAAGGGGACAGGACCTGGACAGAATAGGGCTGGCATCCTTATATAGAGTTGGCTGGGTAGTAAATTCTGAGTACCCAGGCCCTGCAGATACATATTTATGCCTCAGTTGCCTGTGTAGGGTCTGTTTCCAACCATGTAAATTAGAGAAGTTTTGGGTTCTGAGCTCTTAAAATGGTTAGCAAGTTCAGAAACAGGAAATGTGATGAATACTTTAGGTCTGTGTCTTGCTAAACGTCTAGCAATTTTTTTGTGTAACTGGGAGGCATGGAAAGTTTTCTTTTCTCACCAACAAGTGCCCACCTTCCTAGCTGGCTGTGCTGTTCCATTCTGCCTGTTTGCTCTGCACTGAGGCAGCAGTCCCACTTTGGCCTCTCTGAGCCACTCCAGTATCCAAATTACCTCCTGAAGGCTCTCCATGTCTAAGGAGATTCCACAGGTGGAGTCTGAACTGCAGCAATCTTCAGATGCTAGAAAACCGTAGGTAGCCTGCCACAAACCACGGTAGCCCAAGCCCTTACTCACAGAAAGACAGAATGGGCTGCTTGGGGTAATTCAGTGTGATGCACAAGACCATTGTCATGAATATCTCTCTATGATAGTCTGTTTGTATTATATAGTATCTTGAACTCTCAGAACTGTGATAGCACAGCAGTATTAGCGTTCTGCCTGTCAGTACTTTATTGGCAAGTCAGCTCTAAACTGGGCCTTTGCGGTAAAGAAGGCTGACGGTATCCTGGGCTGCATTAGGGGGAGCGTTGCCAGCACGTGGAGGGAGGTGATCCTTCCCCTCTGCTCAGCACTGGTAAGGCCGCATCTGGAGTGCTGTGTCCAGATCTGGGCTCCCCAGTGTCATAGAGAGATGGAGTTACTAGAAAGAGTCACCAAAGGGCCACTAAGATGATTAAGGGCCTGGAGGACCTCTGCTATGAGAAAGGCTGAGAGAGCTGGGACTGTTCAGCCTGGGGAAGAGAAGGCTCAGTGTGGCTTTTACCAGTGTATATAAATACCTGAAGGGTGAGTGTAAAGAAGACAGAGCCAGCTACTTTCCAGTGGTGCCCAGTGACAGGACCGGAGGCAACGGGCACAAACTGAAACACAGGAGGCTCCATGTGAACATCAAGAAACACTTTTTCACTGTGAGGGTGACTGTGCACTGGCACAGGTTGCCCGGAAATGTTGTGGAGGTATCTATCCTTGGAGATGAGGCTCCATGTGAACATCAAGAAACACTTTTGAGGGTTGAGGGTGACTATGCACTGGCACAGGTTGCCCGGAAATGTGTATCTATCCTTGGAGATAGATATTCAAAAGCCGTCTGGACATGGTCCTGCAGGCTGCTCTCTAGGTGACCCTGCTTGAGCAAGGGGGTTGGACCAGATGACCTCCAGAGGTCCCTTCCAACCTCAACTGTTCTGTGATTCTGTTAAATTCTGTGAGAAACCTCAATTAAAGTAAAAGTAGCAATAAAATTAAGATGATAATGCTGTATCACTGATGTAAGTTGTTCAGTTTGGGTGAGCGTGTAAGCCTCATCTAAATCAGGACCGAAACAACTGTTAGTGAAGCAGCTGAGAATACTGGCATGTGAATTGCAATCTCAAAGTATAGCTTAGAGTATGACCTGTCCCATTGAGAGGGATGGAACAGGTCATGTCTTTCAGTGATGATACTCCAGGCAGCCTGCAGACTCCTGGACCTATTTTGTATGCAAGCTATCGGGAACAGACCCTTGCCAACACTAACTGCCAAAGCATGCGTTATAATCCCAGCTGAGAGTTACTTGGTTTAGGCCAAAACTGTGCCAAGGATCATTCTAGCAATTTAACAGTTGCCCTCTACTGCCATTCGTGGCATCGTCCAATTCAGCAGAGTAGATGCAGCCAAAGGTTGCCAGAATGTATTTATTTTTAATGAAAGACTAGATCCCTCTACACCAGTCTGAAGCCATTAACAGTTTCTAAAACAAATTTGATAGTCACAAAATCAACATGTTATTGTTTGTTATGTTTTTAAAGAGCAGGACAATTGACAATTTAGTAAGTCAAATCAGCAGAGTGCAAATAGTGAAAGAGAAATTTCTCCTTGAACCATATATCTGAGCAAGAAGAGTAATTATGGGTGTCTTGTCACTCCAGCCTCAACTTCTGCAGAGCAACTGAGGCCCCATCTGTTAAGTTGACTCTTGGAACCTGGATATCCTCCCTCCTACCTGGCAGGATAGCTCCTTGCTGATTTTTGGCTTATCATCTATTGCAAGTTTGTTCTTCACAAACTATGCAAGATCAGCACCTCACTTATTTCTCTACAGCAAATGTAAACAACTGTTTCAAATAAATTTGCTTTCTCTTGGTGAGACCTAATGGGATGCCTTGTAAGATGAGGACCTTCATTTCCTGACCTCGCATGAAATAGAGTTCTGTTTTCACCTTCTCAACTCTTTCCACCTTCCTCTGAGTTACTTTGGGTACTTTTAAATCCATATGGTATTTACAAGTGATGGTGCCAGTTACAAGGGAGATTCTGTTTCCAAAACTGCCATTGACATTATTATAAAGAATGTTTCCAGAAGTGCTGAAATGAGCTATAAAATGACTCTAGGACTGAAAAAAATCATACAGCAATATTTTAAGATTACTTGTTTTTTAAGATTGAGAGGTGACTTTATACATGTGAAAGTACTTTCATAGAGGTGAAATACTTGGTGCTAAATGACTCTTTAGCTTATCAGAAAAATGTGTAACAAAAAACAGTACCTGGAATTAAAACCCAGCCAACTTCAACAGAAAATTCATATATTTTTGAAGCTGGAGGTGACTATCATAGAATAAACTTTCAAAGAGAAGCAGTTGATTCTCCATTCCTTAATGCTT
This sequence comes from Aptenodytes forsteri, assembly GCF_000699145.1. Taxonomy (NCBI): domain Eukaryota; kingdom Metazoa; phylum Chordata; class Aves; order Sphenisciformes; family Spheniscidae; genus Aptenodytes; species Aptenodytes forsteri. Next base: position 7,815,253 of record NW_008795857.1, on the reverse strand, counting down.
TCCAAGTAAGACTGGCTGCATTTCCAGAAGCTATACTTCCGGTGAGTATAATTACTGAGTTCAATACATGAGTAGTTGTATAAAATAAAGTGGCCTCTGTTAGGTACTCAGATAAGGTACTCAGATAGGTTCTTTCTGGCCTTGAAATGAGTGAGTCTGTGAGAAGCAAGAAGAAGCCATTGCTGGATCTATTAAATCCACTTCTGTTCTGATTGTAAGCATGAGCTTATGAAGCTGTACTGCTCATACCAGAAACATTGTTCACTTCTTTGGCCATTCAAGAAGTCAGGATACAGCCTAGAAATAAAGTGCTCTCCGGAACAGTGTGACATGCTAACAATACCCAGCCACCTCCACCTGTCATACAGAGCATGGATGAGTTTCTCCAGCAGAAGCCAGAGAAAGTAAATAGAGGCACAAAGCCACCAACACAACTACCAACACACACACTTATCAGCCCAGCCTCTAGAGTTCAGCTTTTCACATATTGCATTGAATAGTTCAATTAGATTTGCAGCAACAGCAAAGCTAATATGATATTAGATTATTTAAGAAAGGTTATGTGATCAAGTAATCAGGTGGATTGCTGCATGTTTATGGTTATATACCCACTTGTAAATAACTGAATGTGTTTAATTTAAATAGGGCAGTGGTGACAGTAAAGACTGTGCTATGCAGAAGCTGGAAAAACAGTCTCATTTGACTTGGTCAGCTAGAAGCTGATATTCTTGATTATACCTCTGATTGTTTCTTGGTGTATTTTGTTATCCTCACGGTTTGTTTTAATTTTGGCTCATTTACTATTTGGCACTGATCTAGTAACAGGACACCACATGTTGCTGTGCTGTGACTTCTAAAAGCCTGGCTGGAGAATCATTGTTTGCCAGTCTCTACTAACTTTGACTTCCGTCAATATAATAAGCAGTGGATAGACCATTATGAAAGTATCATGCAGAATGAGAATCAGTTGTGTCTGGCAGTTACAGCAAGAATCTGGGTAACACGCCATCTGGATAATAAAAGGTACCCAGAGCCTAGTGTTACCTTTGTACAAAAATCTGGAAAAAGCAATTAGATTTCTGTCATTACAGCTAAAGATCTACAGTCCAGCATCTGAAGTTCCAGCAGGAACTGAAGGGGAGACACAAGGAGGGTTGGTCATGGATTGAGCAGAGAGCGGTGGCTGCTAGATCTGCAAGGGGTAACTGTGAGGCAGGAAAGGTGTGTGATGTGGGGGCAGAGCATCTGTGTACTGAACATGCGATTAGACATGTTTGTGGATTCAAGCAGAACATTTGAAGTACCTGGTATGAAGTGCTCAGCACAGGGTTACCAGGTGACATGATGTAGCAGAAACGACTGTTTTCTGAACTGTAAGCTAACACCAAACACTATGGCTTTTTTTTATGTACGTCTGTGGTTTTCATATTTTAATCAGCATAGCATGTTTAACGTGCTTAATCTCTGTTTGCTACATGCCTCCTCTCTGCCCCTGTAAATTCATCATAAATTCATTGAGATTACTTGGAAAGATTCCTCTTGACTTCAGAAAGGTTGGTTATGGCCTTTTCTTAGATTTCAAGGGAATATTATATTAGTCATTGGCTACCATTTTGTGTTAGATTTAATCAGTACCATTTGAGAGGAGACCCTGGGGACATGTATTTTGTCATATTGTTTCTTCAGACTTCGCTGTTGTCCTAAGTATATGCTTGAGCAGACAATAGAAGCTTAGCAAGAGAAAAAATGGTTCAATATTTTACCCAGCACTTGGGAGATCTACGTTCACTTCTCAGATCTGCCAGAAACTCCCCAGGTAGTTTTGAGCAAGTTATTCAGTCACTTTTTCCCTCAGTCCCTGGTTTGTGAAATGGCAATTCTAGCACTCTATTAAGTCACGATTCCCTGGTTTGTAAGAAGGCTAGTGTATTCAGGACTATGAGTTTCTTGAACGCTACAATACTATGAGCTACTTGCTTAAAATAGACCACAAGGAACTAAAACGAAGGAAGTGTGCATCACCAACCCTGCAAGACGTTGTCATTAGCAGCAGTGCTCCATGGCACAGCCCGTACCATGTGCCTTGGTGCACGAAGCAAGCTGTACCGGTGATGAAGCATTTCCGACTCCACAGTCTGTGGGGCTGACATATTCCTGGCACGACCTTAAACAACATGGGCCACACTGCTTTTATGACTCTGCTATTGAAACGTAATTCTTTTATTTTACCCCGGGCAGTATTCTTTTAGGAATAGTTTGTCATTGTTCTTACTTATGTTATAAGCAGCTTTGGTTGTTCTTCTATTTCAGCACTTGCCTTTTGTGTGCTTGCAAGCCTGGTATACAAGTAGTGGTAATGGAGGGGCCATAATACTGTTTACCTCTGTTTTGCCAGGCTGCTCTATCATACAGGAAGTAGAAATCTCTGTGTTTGGTACTTCAAGCATTTGATTGCTTTCTGGTTGCTCACTTTCTGGAGCTGCTGAGCATGCCTACCTAAAGGATTGGCTGTAGCTACGGGATGTGTCAAGCTTACACTGACTGTTTAGATTGTTATTTTGTTTAATGTGCTCCTGGTGTGTCTCATGAGAGTGTCCAGAGACACCATCCATCCTGCTGTCCATTTGGGAACCACAAACTACCCCAACTCTTGCAGGAGCCTTTTTACCCGACACTGATATCCTGTATTCCCTACAACCATGCTGCAGAGCCCTGGGTAAGGTTCACTACCCGATTCCTTTCACTAACTCACAAGGACTTGTAGCAAAGATGGGGTGAGTGGAAAGGAACAGGAGGGAGGAAGCATGTGAACCAAAAATTGTATCTCTAGAGTAGTAGCTTTAAAGTCACATTGTCCCCTGCAAGCAGATTTCCTCCCATGTAAAACGGGGTTGCCAACAGCCATCCCCAGAGGCTTGGCTTAGCTTGAACGCCTGAGCAGAGCAGGGAGGCTCTTCCTCCCAAGCCTCCTCTTGGGTCACAGTGGCGGGATCTGTGGCTTTCCTCCATCATCTCCCTATCATCAGCTGCGCTCTCCCTCACAGTGAGCTTACAAGCATGGTCCAAAACCAACACAGATCAACAGCACACTGAGACTTGGCGTGGGCTGGGGGAAGAGAAGGGGACATGACCTCTTCTTGGAGGTATTCTGGCAACATTTTCTTTAAGTTCTATCTCCTCCATGGTTGGAGACAGGGACTTGCTATTTCGGACTACTTAAACCTAGGCTCTGTTTCAGAAATGTGGCGTTTGCCATTCTCTTGAAGATCCACATACATTTGTTCAAGTTAGAAGTATTGTTATCATTAACTACAGCTAAAATCAAAATTTATGGCTTTTATTAAGAGAATTAGAATAAGATCAACATGATTCTGGCAGAATTAGAGGACAACTATAGCTGAAGTGCTGACCTACATAAAGAAAAAGAACAAACTGAGAACATTTTCACTTGGTGTCAGTGACAGGAGAGAAGCAACCTTGCCTGTGCTAAGCCATATGCCAAGTCCCATAACTTAGAACTTCTATATATTGGCAAGCATACAGAATTCATACACTTTTAAAACTTAGCAAATGTCTACTTACAGCTTTATAGAAATTCTAAAAATATCTAACTGTAATAAGTGGAATATGAATTCAAATAGACTAAAATTAACTTTCTAAAACTAGAATGAGCACTTAAACTAGTGCATACCCAGGAACAATTCAGGACAAATTTTAGTTTCTCTTAGGAAAACATTCTGAATTCCTGTATTATATATCAAAGTAGCATGTATTTTTACAAATACGCAGGCAATTCAACATATATGATATTGTAAATACGTGTTTCTACATGATACTTTTAATATAAATCTCATCAGTCCCATTGAATTTATCTAATTGTTTACTGTTATCAAGTGAGTGGCTGACCGACCTGTGGACTTGCTGCATTGACTTGGTATGAAACCATGCTTTTTCCTTGCTGTAAGACAGAACTGGATACAGAAACGTCTAGTTTTCTAGGACAGGCACAGATTATCTGTCCAGTCACCAGCCAGCTGTCTGACTACATATGTCAACTGTAGTTTACTTAATGCACATAGCTAATAGATAGCTTCTAGCTGCATTAAGAACTGAATGAGAACTGATCTGTGCACAGGATAGAATATGAACTGGAACCAGTTCATTACTCTGGAATTAAAAGACTATGGTTGGAAGCCTTTGGGAAAAAAATCTGATTTAAACATCACATTCTAACTTGAACACTGAAAAAGACAAATGTTTTCATGTGGAACTAACTGAGCTGCCGCAAAGGCAATCAGCACAATTAGGATCTACAGAGCCACAGTAACTGAATGTGCCTTTGTTGCTTGAGTTGATGGAACTAGTGTTAGAAGTAGCAGGTTGCTTTCGGTGTTGACCTGCTGCCTGCTGAGGAGGGATGGAGACAGCCACACTGCTGTCACACACCATAGGTGTTTGGGAAACTCCATGAGAAGGGTGAGAAAGATCCTACTTCATCTTCAGGCATGGGATGGAGGCCGTTCAGCCATTTGGTGGAGATGAAGTATATTCAGCCTGCTGGAAGGGACTAGGCCATACTCATTACAGACAGGTGTTTGGAGGATTAGCTGGCAAATTTTAAAAAGTTTCTAAAGAGCATACAAGTCATCTAAAGTGTGAAATTGGGGCACATTTCACTATATTTCAGTGGGGATTGGCACCAGCATAAATCACTGCCAAGTGAAAACTGCCAGCTCTAAAACATGGAGGTTTTTTCTCTATTTAACCAACTAGTTTTAAGAATTTTTCTATGAGGGAAAAGACATTCATTTTCCCTTCACCTCATCCTCCTAAAGACTGGTATTTTTTTCAGAATGAATTTTTGAATTATTTTACTTTAAATGATGATATTCTAACGAAAATATTTTGTTTTTTCTAAAACTGGAGGGAAATGTATTCTTTTTCCCACATGAGTGATGACCCCAAAAATGCTGAACATTTCACCTATTCTTTTAATCAGTCTTAGGCAGATACCAAGCAGGGAAAATATAGGAAGGAAGAAAATAGGGAAGTGTCAGCAACATTAAGCAGAGGCATTATTATTGGCACTGCTTATAATGGCTTCTGGAATAGTGGAAACAAGCTGGGTCTATTTATGCCCTTTTCCACTATGCTTATTTTATTTTATTTAGGCAAATTCATTTTCTTCATCTATGTTATAATATCAACACTTGAACGGAGAAGAGATACTGCTGAAATGTTATAGGCAACTAAAAAGGAACACAGTAGTAACTGTGGATTGTTTTTTCCTGTAGGGAAAAAAAAAAGACTTTTACTGATATTGTCCCTTTTTTTTCCAATTTAACCCATATTTTTTCTCAAAATAATTGGAAAGAACTTTGCCGCTTTATTAGGAGTTGAAAGCAAAATATGTAAAATGTCATGCTGATATCCAAGCTTGAGCAACTGCTGCTGCAATTGTTCCTGCCTCTGCCATCCCACAAGCCCTTAGCTTGTACTAGGCTTGGCCTGCCTAATCTGCGCCTGTTCTGGCACAGCCTGGGCTGAATGTCCCACTTTTCTCTGAAAGTTGTTGGCATATGCCAAAGAGCTCATGAAGGAACTTATGGAGGATCAGACTCTATCGTAACAACTTGTTGAGAAGTCTTTCCATGGAGATGTACCTCCCCATTGTCTTCTTCCCAGCAATCACAGAATGCTAAAATATATCAAGAGCAGTAAACCGTATGTGGGAAAAAAACCACTCCTGAAATGCACCAGGTGTTGTGACAAAACCAGTGAATTGCATTAGATCTGTACAAAAAAATAAGGATAATGTCATCTAATCATCATCATCAGAACATCTCCAGCAGAACTGATCTGACAAAGGAGTGTTAAATTAGGGCACATAACAATGGTACAAGAAGTTTGCCAGGAGATTTAACTGGAAAAATGCCTTTCCATTTTCAGGCACTCCCCACAATGGCAAGAGCAAAAAGAAATTAAATTCCAAAACTGAAAAAAATTAAGGGAAAATAACATTTTATCTATGCTGGCAGTTGGCTAACATTGTTATGCCATGTAACTCTGCGGTTTCTCTGTTCTGGTAACCCCTGCCTGGGCATGGCCTATATGGAAATGCTTGTTGACCTCATGAGCCATTCCCAGGAGATGGCAAACATGACTAAAAGACTGGAAGACAAGACGCACGCTACAGGATGAGAACCAAAAGAACTGGAGAATGATTGAAAAGCTGTCAAGAGAATATCTATGCAGAGACTATGCAAGGAAAAGGACATGAAGGAAACATGCAGAACATGACCACAGCACCCTTTTGCACCCTTTTGCTCCCGTTCCTCCACAGCTGCTGCTCCTGCACAGGGGATCCCTTGCCATCCCGCATAGAGCTGAGGGCGGAGACAGTTGTCTCACTGGTCCCAGCCCCAAGACAAGGAGACCAGTAATGGTCCCCTGGCATATACCTACCATTCTCCATTACACATGTACCAAAGCACTTTGGTAAGCTGTGCAATGGTTTGCTTGGCTCAGGGTTGACGTTGTCTTGCTATTTATGAAATCAATAAAAGCTTTTTGTTTATTGAGCATATGTTCTTGGTTAAAAGGTTTATTGAAGCACACTCGTCCTTCATAAAACATGTGGATGTCTTTTGGGACAGACAGTCAAATTTTTAATGTCATAGGAGGTCATATTCAATTACAAATACCATAGCATATTAACAACACATGTACAGCAGCTTCAAAATTGATAATGTGCCATAACAATCTATTAAAGTTCATAAAAAGGGTTGGAGGCTTTTTGTGAATCAATGCATGAAGAAGTACTGTGGCATATTTAATGCCCCTGCACCCTGCTTTTCAAAATAAAAGTGTCTCCACACACTTGCTCAAGTGACGGAGGCACTGAGCAGTCACCTCTCCTTCTCTCCTTCTGTACTCTGCTAGGAAGAGCTTTCTGCTATTCTGCCACCCATTGAGTAGGCATTTGCCTTTAGAAACTTCTAAAACACAATATGCATTGGTAACACAAAGCAGAAATTTCTCAAATGCTTCAAGCCATGTCCTGACACGTTTCCAGTTTTCTTCCCCTATTCCAGAATTCATGGTCATTCTTCAGAGATTGGTACTGTAGCTCAGAAGATATTTTTCTCAGATTTCCACTTACTGAAAAGCCTATCACCCTGAGAGCAGATAAAATCAGATTTCTCTAAATAACAGTACTATTAACATCCATTTAATGTCTACAATATGAGGCCATGGAAAGCGGGAGGATGCAATATTTATGCAACCAGACTCGAGTTTTGAAACATCTTGGCATCAGAGACTATTCCAGTACTTTGTAGAGTATGCAGCTTAAAGCAATTCGGGGAGAGAAGTATGGAAACATGTTTTCAGGTTCAGTTCAGCATTTCAACAGAAGAGAAGCAAAGAGAAAAAATTAGACAACATAAGCCAATTAAGCATTTCAAAAGAACGTTTTCATTTAAAACATGAAAAAATAGTATTAATACTACAGCTGCTTAAATCTACAAAGCATAAGCTAATATATCATTCAAATTTTTTAAAAAAGTCCTATTTTGCCTAGTTTTTGTTTTGCTGAAAAAGAAAAACCACTAATCAATTACTTGTATAGCTCTATCTGAGGCTGGCTGCTGTATGACATTTCCTGTTCCCTTTGTTTCAGTTTTTTGTACTTTTTTGTACTTTTGTACATTCCATCTTATTATCTCCATCTCCTTCTGCACCTTTCCTTTTAGATAAAAAAATTGAAATTTTTTACTTACTTTGAATCTAGCAGTGAAAGATGATAAGAAGAAGATATTTTATATAGATATGTGTGTGTGTTTGCTTGGACAGCAGAGATAACATTCTCAGCTATGTTCTTTAACAACAGTTCTTGACCCAGAATTCTGTGTAAAAAAAACCAGCATAAAAGTTAGCATTGAAAATTAATTCTACCTTACCAAAAACAAGTTTTAAAAACACAGCAGCCTATTCTAGAATACATTATTGTATTGAATAACTTCAGCCAATGTGGGTTGTTGATTTTATGTTATAAGCTTTTGAGAGGTGAAAAAGTACACTAAGCATGTTAGAGATAAACATATTACCATTGATTTATTAATTTAAAAATGTGGATCAGTTGGCAAATGATAATTTTCTCTTTCTTGGTGCAAAATTTAATAAGAACAAATTGTAGTAGATCTAAGCACCTGCTGTGTTTTGTTTGTTAGCACAATTACGTTCAAAGCTTTGTCTTCATTTCCTAAAGACCAAGTTATACACACATTCAGCCATGGTGTCACTGAATTTCCATTTCTGTCAGTAGCACAATCAATTAAAACATCACCACATTCTTGCATTTTTCTTTGTGGAAGAAAGAAAAGCAGGTTTGGCAGTAAAGGAATGTTGCAGCAGAAAGGTTCACAAGATAGTAAGAGCTGGCTGAAAACCAGGACTGTCATTGTGCCAAAAAAGTAATCTAAATTGGTTTTATTTCAAATTTCAGATGTGTTTTAAATTTAATTACAATGTCAGGGCAGAATTTCTTTGCTTTATGTAACAGTGGCTAGCAACAGTGAGGTTTACTTTGGAAAAGTGAACTTGGGTTTACTTTGGGTTTGTGAAGACTCTCATTTTCCTTACCATAGCACTGTCAGTGTGGACTGAACAGGGTTTCCTTTTGTATTTTTCCATGTTCTTCGCTTGTTTGAAAAGCGTCAAAGAAATTGTCATTTCTTGAGAGACTGGCATCTCATGGTCACTGTTACAAGGCAAATGTTAAAGAAACTCCTCCTCCACATAGAAGTTTAATTTTTCTAATTGCAGTAATTTCTAGGATGTGTACGGTAGGATGCTCAAGTAAGGTTTGGGAAGACTTCCCAGCTCTAGCAGATGTTAAACATAGGGTGACTTTACATCTTTTGTTTGTTTCTGAAATTACAGTGCTTTTAAAAGTATTTTCTTTTGGATTCTTAGAAAACTCTGAGAAAGTCTGACCTGAGTCCAGCAGGCATACCTGTGTGGAAGGAGGTGTCGGTGTACTTCGGCTTTGCATTCCTGTTGCCTGGAGCAGTGATTCACGAAATACGGGTACAACATGCTGGCTCCTGTGGAAACCCTGCTGACTCCCTCCCTGCGAGCCCCTCCGTGGGTGGCCTTGCCAGTGGGCTGTGGGGTCCCAGGGCTGCCCAGGCCTGAGGTGTGGAGACAGACATGGGATAATGCAGTGACCACAGCCCTTCATGCTGACCAATGGACACTGGGGGTCCTTGGATCTGGGGCACCCTGGTAGCCGAGCTGTCCTAGACCCATGTGGCTTTACCTCCCTTTGATGAGAATATTTTTAAGTCGATATTCCTTTCCATGTCAGAAGTAAACAGGTCCCCCCCCCAAAAAAAAAAAGAATTGCCTCTTTCTGGTCATCACTATTAAAGATGTTGAAAGGAGTGCAGGAAAGCAGTATGCCATAGTCCCACTGGATGCCAGTGAGAAGCAGGTACCTAACTACTTGAGGTGTCTTGGAAAATCCCAGAAAATTACGAAGTCAAGCGACACTCAGCTGCCATCATACATTCCAGCAAAGGCTGTTTGTCTCTCATTTGCAGGCTCCAGACTGTCTCTAACAATTTGTGTCTCTCTTTTTAGCATGGGAACAGTGCTGCTTCAAGGAACAACGGCACGTTCCTGGTGCATTACAAAGTAAACCCCTTGCTGCTCTGAAAGCGCCCATGGCCTGCAATGTGGGGACAACAGATCCTACTGAAGATAGGTTCATACTCTGGGTGTCAAAATGTTTCTCAAGGACTGGGCTTCCTGTTCAAGCTTTTGCTATATTCCCTGGTTTGCATTTTGCCACTCATTTTTTCCATTCTTCTTCTGCTAGCTATTTTTCATGAACATCCAGTCAGCAGGAACCTACCCTGCTTCAACTTTACAAGAATTTTGACAATTGAAATTCACCCCATCATGTGTTTCAAAGCAAATCTCAACAATTCTTCATCTATTCCTAGCTGTGAATTGCCCAGGCATCTGAACCAAATTATGGCTTCAGCTGGCAAGAACAGGAATTTGCTCAATGCAAATCAACTGCTTCCAAAGAGTTTGTTTCATCCATGCAATACATCTAAATGCAATTTTGAAGACCAGATTGGTAAGAACTCTTTGTTAGCACTTATTACCAACTAAAGACTGTGATTTTCTCCACTATTTTCAAAACAGATGGAAAATTAATTTCTCTGAAATTTCATTTTTTAATGAGAATGTATCAATTCTGATGCAAAATTTCAAAAGAATAATATTGGAATTACTTAAAATGAAAATGGGAGATTGCAGCCCAACTGTCTCAATTTATTTTCAGCCTTCTCATTTCCCTTTCATTGTTACACTGCAATTTTTTTTATGTCAGAAATGCTGTTATAAGGTGGTTTCTATGTCTTTGGATACATTTTTCTCTTTCTCTCCAAATCTTTATCCTAGATTTTGTTTATTCATTTAAATTTTGACTTTTCATCCTAAATTAGAATGAAAACAAGATTCAAAATGCAAGAATTTGTCTTGGGATTGAATTGCTTTCTTCCATCAGCTCAGAATTTGATCACAGCTGAATCATTCCAGTAAAAGGCCTTGTATCACACATCAGATTCCAAAGAACTGACTGCAGTTCATCTCCATCTCCAGACAGATGCACTACCTTCATCTCAGGCTGTCTAAACCTGGATTAGCACCCATCTGCCATACTGAGGAACTTTTAGTGAGGGCCCACGTGCCTCTAGGCAGATGGAGTGCAGTTATAGCTCAACACCGATTTCAGCTCTAGGGCGCCTTCTGCCAGCCTTTCCTTAGGATGTGAAACCCCATATTCAAGCTCTCCCAGGTTCTGAAATTAGCGGCACAGGTCACTCAGTGCCCTTTTTGCCTAGTCTCATTTCTTGGAGATCCACCTATGCATAGGAACTCACATCTCATCACTTATTTCCTCCAGGATAACAGAGTAAGAAAGGATGCAAGGCAGGTGCAACAAAGGACACTTTAATGTCCTAGGAAATTATAGACAAAAGTATCCTGATCTGTGATGTCCCCACAGCAGGTCTCATCCCTGTCTGTAAGTCTGAGATAGCAGACACAGCAAGAGCTGTGATGGAGACCCCGCTATACCGTAAAGCTCCACTTACATGCCCACTTGTGTGGATACACACAAGCTAACTGAAAAGTAAACACAGTTCTGCAATGACTATTCAGACCCTCAGGGTTTGACTGTGTCCTGCATCTCTCTTTTATTGGCATCTCAGTGTCTTGATAGTTTGTCCTGGGTTTCCACAGAAGAGTTCACGTCTTGCTCAAACGCTGTGCTTTGTGACAGCAAACAACTCTTAGCAACACCTTGTAAAGTCTTATGAAAGCAATACTGTCAGATGCACCTCATTAGCTGTCCTAACAGCTGTAGCCTTAGGAAGAGACTTACTTAATCCAGCTGCCATAAATACTAATGTAAACAGAGCAGGGGCTGCCACAGTGTGCAGCCAGAGTGAGATGGGGTTGCTGGGAGGGCCACCCATGCCGAGAGGTGAAGTAACATGAGCATTGGCATTTCTTAGCTCTTTGCCCTTCTCAAGTCAGGATATCATTTGAGGTTAGAGGAAACCGGGAAATACAGGAAGGTTGGGATGCAGGTCCCTAAACATAGGTGTCTACTGCTGTTTTAGACATAGGACCTACATGGGCTTGTGCACGGCAAAGATACGTAGGTTTTTATGTCTCTCTCCCTCTCTAACGCGCCTGTCAGTCCCATTTGGCTTTAATCCCTCTGCACCAAACTCTAGCCACATGACATCCCTTGTGCTTTCACAGCATGAGTCCTCCACCAGTGATAATGGCCTCCTGGTGCCAGATCAGGTGCTCATCAGTACTCTCCCTGCCTGTACGGGATCAAACCTTTCCACATGATGGCTTATCTGCCAAGGATCATCATCCAAACAATAAACAGAGGTCGTGGCTGGCACAAGGAATGGTATTTGGTGACACCACTTGCATTTCTCTCTTCCCAACCCACCTCAGTGTTTCTGAGTGCCTACCTTGAAGCATGTGGTTATTCTCAAACCTATTTCAGAAAAACAGTTACACTAAGCTTGGATTTAAGAGCTATTAATTTACTTGTGGCTGCAATGATAAGGTTTAAAATTAATTTGCTCAAGCAAATCCTTGTACCAACATGTCAGCATCATGTTTTAACCAAAAACTGGTGCCATGTCTTACCTAGATCTCCAAGGCAGTTTTCCAGCATGTTATTTAGGAGTGAAGGAATTGCTACATGGAAGAAGGTCCAGAGTCCCTTGGCCTCCAACAGCAGCTGGTGCTGGGTGAATCAGAGAAGCCCTTCAGTTGGCACTCCTCTCACCCATCCAGGGCTTCTTTTGACACGTGAGATGTGAGAGGTCTGTTTTTAATGGCAAGGCCCAAGGATGCCGCTTTAGAAACTTCTCTTGTGATTAATGTTAATGAAAGTATTCTCCACATGTCTCCACTTAGTGTCTAATTTCTGCATGAGTTGTGAGTGACAACTGTCTTGGCAGAGGGCTACAGCTCCAAGCTTGGGAGCAGGGAATCATTTGGTCTCACCATGCCCTGAGGAGTATATGCTCAGTTGTTTGGATGGATCTGAAGAAGGGATAGGGGTGATACGAGCAGGGAATCATTTGGTCTCACCATGCCATGAGGAGTATATGCTCAGTTGTTTGTTTGGATGGATCTGAAGAAGGGATAGCGGTGATATTTGTTTCTGGATTTTACCTTGTTTTACTCGTCCGATTAAGGTATTGTGGGACATGCTTCTGTACCTAAAGCCTGGCAACTGGAAATGATACAGGCTAAAAAGAATGATAGCTGCTGTGCGTGTTGGGCCAGTGATGATGCTGGGGATTAGTGACTATCAACAGTTTTAGTTTCAGTAGTTTGTCTGAGGCTTGGCAGTTGGCTCCTTTTTAGCCTCTAAGCGTCTTGTGAACAATTCAAAGTGTGGGTCTCTGCAGATATGTCTCTTTAGAGAGACTCTTTTCATAATGCGTGTTCCAAGAAACAATAGATTTATGTTTTGTGCCAGAGGTGCACTTGGGTAAAGACAATTGAACTGACTAGTTTACTGAGTAGGGAAGGGAAGTTTTTCTTAGTTGTGGTGTAGAGCTTGCAACTCTGACTTGATTTGATTTCTGTTTGGGAAGTTATTCCAAGTTGTTTATTGGTGTTTTGAGTTCCTCTTTTGATCAACATAATATTTTCTCTAATTAATGTTTATGTTTCTTCCATAGGGATAGTTTGTTCTTTTGGCAAATTGTTTAATGACTGACCTTTTATTCTGGGAGAGTGATTTGAAACACTCTTAACTAGATGTTACATGGGAAACATTTGGAACTGCCTCCTCTCTGCTCAGTGATTTAGTCTTGCCTGATGTTTGGTGACATTTCCACCCTGAGGAAAGACAGTGTAACTCACAGAGTTTTAATGCCACTTTCTTTGTGGCTCACTGGACAGGTTTTAATGCAATGGTAGATAATTTCTTTTCTATTTTTATTGTCTCTAACAGAACTGTAGCTAAGAGTTTGAACTGGTATTTCATAGCTCGCGTTTTCTTTCAAACCTTTTCCTCCCATGACTTTCTGTGACTCACCTTATATAAAACATGCAATTGTGGTACTGTTGGGATTTCTCCTAAAGAGACGGGTTTGCTTTGAGGAATGGCTTTTCCTCCCTTTAAGCAGTGCTGGGAAGCAGGAAAGTTAATATTAATTCTCTGTAAGAAATACATGGACTAGACAGCCCTGGGTCTTTGCCACCGTGTGAACAAGTTCTGGGATCCACAGAGCTAACAAAAACCCCTTTTGATGTAACCTTAGGCACTACCAAGAGTACAAAATAACAAAAAACAATCTCATAGGAGGTGTGGGATGACGAAGTTTGGGGTAAGTGGTCTGGGCTTGGCTCCTGAGCCCCCCAAATTTCTGCACCAGCTCCCTTCTGCCTTGCTCTGGGCTAAAGTGTGGGACACAGAAGACAAATGGCACTGTTAAGGGCCTTGGGGGATCAGCTCTTCTTGGACCTACATTTTGCAGAATGTCTGTACACTGGTGACTCACCAGATCTCATCAAGATCCTCACAGTATCTCAGCTTTGGACTTGTAAGAATTGGACAGGAGTTGATTCTCTCCACGTTGACCCTTGACTCAAGCAGCTGTGTTCCTGGGGTGGCACCCAGCACTAGTGGTTTGCCACTTTGTCACAAGATCTGTTAGTCTCTTTTTTCAGGCTGTATGAAAGAGACTTGGAGAAAAGTTTTGCCACTTAGTTATCACCAGGCCTTTATCCTGAGGCTTAAGGAGAGATAGAGGAACCTCTGGGGGATGAAGCAGTGAAGGGTTTTGTCCCTTCTCTGGCTGTCATCTTCAGGCGAAGAATTTGGCAACTAGACTGCAAACTGTGTGTGGTTTGGCTATGAACCCTCATCATTCCTCCTTTGTTCTTAGTTGGGTTTTCTCTCTGGACGTGCAACTTTTGCCTAAAACACATGTGGTTCTTCCACTGGGTTGATTTCTGCTGATGGTGGATGTGTTTTGATTATGGGGATTGAGGGTTCTTGGTCTGTATTCCAGGTGGTTTTGGAGTAAAGGCTGCATTTGTCTCCTGTGTTCAGTTATTGTATAATGCCTAGGAAATGAGGCAGGGCTTGGCCCTCACTGAGTTATTACAGTCTCTTTTTAACTGAGTCTTGGTTAGGAATATTGTGAAATTGCCTTTCTGGCCTTTTCATTTTGCTCGTTTTAGGCTGCATCTGAGTGAGTGAAAGTATCCAAAGCAGGTATCTGAAAAAATCAGTATATCAATCAGCTGCAAAGGAGAAAGTTTTCACTCTAAAATAGGCAAAGAATGAGTTAGAAATTATTCAGATAATTTAGAAGTTTTCAAGTGGACTAGGGCTGATAAACTCCAGCCTGAGATCCTGAAGACCTGGTGGAAGTAACCTCAGAATGATGCAACTTCTGCAAACCCACAGAGGGCAAACAAGGTGCCCTGAAGATGAGAAAATGGAAAACATAGTGGATAACTTTAAAAACTGTAGAACAGAGATGGGAAATTATCAACTGACCAACAGAAATTTTCACTGAAAAAATCTTGATGGAAAAAATTGAACAAACTGTATCCAGAAGACAAAGAAGAGGAGTAGCGGCTAAGATGGGTTTATCAAGTATAAATAATGTTAAACTAGTTTGCTTTCCTTCTGCAATAGGGATAACAGGTCTTGTGGAAAGGGCAAAAGCAAGAGTTTCCACATTCCATGGTTCTAGCCAGGCCTTCTTTAATGCTGTTTCATTTGATATTCTCATTATAATTTAGGGAAGCATGGTTTAGAGGAGTGGTTTTCAGTCTTTTCTAATGTAGATCCATGAGGAAGCTCACAGTCCTCCACAGTAAATTTTAATTACTGAAAATATGCCTATTTCTCTTCACTACATTTAAGAAACTCCTTAAAGGTAGCCCATATCAAAGCCTAAAGACAATAATTCCAAAATCACTGGTTTACACAAAACTATCATAGGGCCAGTACAAAACTGGTTGCACGCGTGACTACAAAATAGCCACTGGTGGTCCACTATTAAAATGTAAAACATATGGAGGTCGTTTCTTTGGAATCTCGTCTCGGTTTGCTCTGTCACTAGGTAATGAACCAAAAGTACATAGGTCTCTAGAGTCACAAACCATAGCTGAGAATGCTATGAAGCATTCTCCAGAAAACGATCTGAGAGGATTAACAAGCTAATTGAAGAAGCTGAACTTGTATCAACAGTGTTGTTCTGGTGGCAATAAAGCAAATACTGTTCTTGTAAAAGCAACACTATAGACTGCAAGACATAAGAAATGACCATTCTGCTCTACTCAGTGCTTGGTAATGACTCAGCTGGAATATTGCCTGTGCTGGTCTGGCTTACATCCCTGCAGATGGAGAAAGTCAAGAGAAGAGCAACGCAAATGACTAGTGATCTAGAAAATATGACTTAAGAAGAAAGATTGGATGAACTGGGTTCTCAGGCCAAAGGAAAAGAAGACTGAAGAAGTCATGAAGATCTTTTATGTCCTTAAATACATATAACGTTGCTGTACAAAGGAAAGGAATAATGTGTTTCCCATATTCACAATGAAAAATAATAGGCCTGAGTTACTGCAAAGGACATTCAAGATAAACATTAAGAAAAACATTACAATATTAAGGGTTACAAAGAGGAGCCTGTGGGTTCCCCAGTCCTGCAGGTCTTTGAAACAGGAGTCTGTCAGGAAAGGTACGAGTACACATGATGCAGCCTTAGGGCAATGGACTGACTGGTCTCAGAAGGCTCCGTTTACAGCCTTTATTTCTAGGAGCCTGTGAAGTTGTCCAATTTAAGCTAAGATAACATCTGACAGTGGATTTCAGCCAGCCCACGTGGCCAACTGTCTCCAGTTTAGAGAGACAGGATAATTTACAATAGGCAGTTCTTTATAATACTAATTTATAGTACTACGGTCAGGTTTGTACATGATTTTACTTGAAAATGATGTAGATGAGACTATTTATAAATCCAGATTGTAGCTGCTATTTGTTTTGCACCTGGGTTATATTTCAGTTATGTCTTGAACTTTTTATTACTTCGTGCATTTTCACTGTTAAGGATCTGCTTGTAAATCATTATGTGCCTTGAAAACGTTGACTGAACTCAGATGGGCATAGTCCATCTGAATATCTTTTATAGTCAACAAACTTTGTTGCCTCACTGTTCACACACTTCTGATTGTTTATGTGTATGCTGAAGAGCACAGGCCCTACCACTGGTTCCTGAGAGATTCCACTGATGTCCTTTCTCCACTGAGAAAACTTTGTTTTCTATTATTCAACCAGTTATTAATACATAAAATTATCTTCCTTCTAACCCCCTGGCAATTTAATTATTTTTTAAAAGCTTCAAAGGAATCTAACACACGTCATGACTTTTCTCTACACAGTATGGGACCTTTCCCAACATACCACATTTATCTATGTGACTACTTCTAGTCTTATCCTGTGCCATGTCCCTGAGTGGAAGTCATAATTGCTGATCTGTTCCCTGGATTAAAAATTAGTGTCACATCTGTCATCTTCCATTCCGGTGGCACCACAGCTGAGGTATTATGTCTGGATGGATTATATATCCAAGTAGTAGTTTCATGACTTTATATCTGAGTTCTAGCTATATTCAGAATTCCGGTGTGAATACCTTCTGGCCCTGCCAGCCAGCCATTATTCATATTATCAGCTCTGAAGTTTCATTTATTCATTCTTTAGTTTTAGAAAGTTTCTTTGCCATAAACAAAGGCTAAAGTCCAACACAGTGGACACCAAAGCATTTCTGCTAACCTTATTGCCATGGCCTGTTACCTGTCTTGCTTGCTCCTTTTACTCCTTGATATCGTATCAGTTCCACAGACTTTTGGCTGGTTTCTGTTAGAGGAAAATACATCATGCTGGATCTGACAGCTTGAGAGAGGTGAGGCTGCCACAGGTCCATGCCCCAGGTCAAACCAGTAGCAAGGCTGAAAATGTATTCCCAGTAGGTACATGCACACAAAGCACCCCAACTCACCTAAATCCCTGCCTTTTCCTACCTTTGGTTCCTCCCCTAAGCATCTTGTAATAAGTCACGTGCAATTCCAAACTGCTCTTCCCCAGCATCCCATAATGTGTCCTACAGCCCCAGGCAGTGACCCCTACAGTCCGAAAGGAGATCCGGAGGGCTGTTACAGGTGATACCTTGTAGTTCTTAAACACCTACATCCAGGGTTTCAAGCCTGGACGCTGGGGCTGAGGCCCTCTTGGGACAGCCCTGGGAGGAGCCCGGAGAAGTTGCTCCCTCATTCCTTGGGGATCCTTGATTTGGGTTCCTACCTGCAGTTGTGCCTCTGTGCTCCTCTGGCATGTGGAGATGGGCATTTGGTGGGCTGATGACCCCCGTGATGGGCCTGAGAGGAGCCGGGCAGGGTGTTATATGCCCCCCTGCCCCATCTCTCTGTGCTCCTTTGTGGGTGTGCAGACAAGCTTTTGTTATATAACATAACAATTTCTTGATTCTGATGTGTTTAAAAACATTTAATATTAGCTTTTGCCTTTAGTGACTTGCTCTTTACAATCTTTTGTCTGGCTCACCTTTTTTTTGTTTTCACATTTAACTTGACAGACATCATGCTTTATTCCTTGCTTGAAATAACTTACCTCTTTTTTTTTTTTTTACTTCTGTTAGCTTTTGCTGTTTAGCCACACTGACTTCTTTGGCTTATCAGGGGTCTTTTCAGAGTTTTTATTCATTAGAGAGACACATTTATTCTCAGCTTCTAAAATGGTGTCCTTAAGCAACCTCTGTGATGCTCTGTGCCTGGGAAGATCATGGAACAGATCCTCCTAGAAGCTATGCCAAGGCACATGGAGGACAGGGAGGTGATTCAAGGCAGCCAGCATGGCTTCACCAAGGGCAAGTCCTGCCTGACTAACCTAGTGGCCTTCTATGATGGAACGACTACAGCAGTGGACATGGGAAGTGCTGCAGATGTCGTCTATCTGGACCTCTGTAAGGCCTTTGACACGGTCCCCCACAAGATCCTTCTCTCTATAATTGGAGAGGTATGGATTTGATGGATGGACTGTCCGGTGGGTGAGGAATTGTTTGGATGGTCACATCCAGAGGGTAGTGGTCAAAGGCTCCATGTCAGGACCCCCTCAGGGGTCCGTATTGGGACCAGTACTGTTTAATATCTTCATCAATGACACAGACAGCGGGATTGAGTGCACCCTCAGCAAGTTGGCAGATGACACCAAGCTGAGTGGTGCAGTCGACAC
>NW_008795857.1:7794684-7795703 GCF_000699145.1 Aptenodytes forsteri | reverse complement strand
GGGCTCTGAGCAACCTGATCTAGTTGAAGATGCCCCTGCTCATTGCAGGGGGGTTGGACTAGATGACCTTTAAAGGTCCCTTCCAACCCAAACTATTCTATGATTCTATGCCTATAAGCATATTATACTCAGTTTCCTTTTAATTTCTTACCAAACAGCTTCTTCATTTTTACATTAATCTCTTTTTTAAAAAAAAGTTTTAAGTCATTATTGTGAGGTTTGTGTGTGTATTTGTCTCTTTTGTTCCTGCCAGAAGGCTGGATTTGATACATTATGATCCCTTGTGTGGAGTACTACTTAAATAGTTACCTACTGAACCACGTGTACTGCTCAGGACTGAATCAAGAGCTGTGTCTTTGCTGCAGGTGCTCCTAAGGGCATGGCTACAGTGTGACTTTAATCACTTTAATTAGTTTGTGCCACCACTGAAGAGGGTAGTCTTGCCTTTCCTCCCTGCTGCTGCGCCTTCCCTCTGGATCAGGAAACAGAGAACTAACTCAATAAAACTATGTGACACTTAACAGTGCCATTTAAAACCTGCTGTCTTTCACTTTGGGAACAGCATGTTAAGCAGGGAGTTGAGCCGTCAAAAGTTCCAGCTCAGCTCCCTTTCAGGTTTGGCTGGAGCTGAAAGTGCTGCCAACAGCAAAACTTTAAAAACATGGCTTAGGCTCAGCTCTGGTCCAGGTTCCTGGTCCCAGCTTACTGCAGACCCCTTGGGCAACATGTCCTTTATCTGTCACTTGCCGTGCTTGAGCAAGAGTGCCTATAACTGGCTGTTGTGGTTTAACCTCAGTCAGCAACTGAGCACCATGCAGATGCTTGCTCATTCCCCCTTCCCCCCCCCTGCTCGGTGGGATGGGGGGGAGAATTGGAAGAGCACAAGTGAGAAAAAACTCGTGGGTTGAGATAAAAACAGTTTAATAATTGAAATAAAATAATAATAGCAATATAATAATAATAATAATAATAATAATACACAAAGCAAGTGATGCACAGTACAATTGCTCACCACCTGC
>NW_008795857.1:7749442-7794636 GCF_000699145.1 Aptenodytes forsteri | reverse complement strand
CACATGGTATGGAATGTCCCTGTGGCCAGTTTGGGTCAGCTGTCCCGGCTGTGCCCCCTCCCAGCTCCTTGTGCACCTCCAGCCTCCTCAGTCGGTAGAGCATGGGAAGCTGAAAAGTCCTTGACTAGTGTAAGCACTACCGAGCAACAACTAAAACATCGGTGTGTTATCAACATTATTCTCATCCTAAATCCAAAACACAGCACTATACCAGCTACTAGGAAGGAAATAAACTCTATCCCTGCTGAAACCAGGACACTGGCTTCTGAAAAAGCCAGTATAAAAGTAGAGCAGGTTTATCAGGAAGAGGTTCAGCACCTGTTGGAGAAGCAGCCTCTTGAACTCTTCTGCAGTTCTCGGGGAAAGGCTTTGGCCTCTGCAGTTGGTAATTTTATTGCAAAGAGAAGGAGATAGAAAACATCAGACTTCTTACCAGCTTTGCCAAAAGCACTTGAAAACAACTTCAAAGAAGGACACCCCCCTCCATGCTTACAGTGCAAAACATCCCTTTGTAGGGAGTTAAACCAGACCAATGAAATGGGGGAGAGACATCTTCTTTGATCATCTGTTGCTCAGACAAACTCCTCAGTAACAGCTTCTAGGTTAATTATATGTTACTTTGTACTGACAACAGCTGAGCATGTGTTCAAGCCTCAGAATTTGTTTCTGTGGCTGAAAGCTTGCACTCCCTCATAGTCATAGTATGACACAAACCTTCCAGTTAAGTAACACATAAACTTAACAGCAAACAGCAAGGTATGAGACCTGCCTTCCTGGCTTAAGTATTAGTAGTGGGGGAATGAGCTTCCCATGTCAGAGACTTGGTTATTTTCTCAAATTCAGAATCATGAATGCATAACTCTCAAAATCCGTTTCTTTTCTTCAAGGGAAAGAAGCATGCATTCAGTTTTTATGAACTTTCCCCTTTTTCAACTGGTCCATGATCAGATTGGCTCAGTCTACGCACTTTCTCTACACAAAGGAAGAAATAGGGAGGGAAGAGAAAACAAATCTTGCCTGCTCCTTTTACAATTAGGGGTAAGAGGAACAAGTGGATTATGTATGGAGGGCTCCGGTGGCTGTGTTACTTTCCCATGTCTGTATGTCAAGTCTTGCAAAGCTTAATGATAGTATAAAAATCCTGCTGTCATGGGAAAACCATTATTTCTATGAAGTGCTACTTAGAGTCTGTCTGAAATAGTTCCTGTCATAAGGGAATATTTAAGACAGAAGGTCAGCTGTTACTTGGGCAGCTTCTCCTTTACCTGCACTTTGTTCTGGGCAGTTGTTCCAAACATTTCAAAAGGCTTCAACTGCAGGAATGAACCGAGCTTAAAAATACTCTGTGGTGCTATGAATGTCAAGCCCCTATATTGCCAAGCCTGACTGTGATTGCTACCCCTGGAAAAGTGTTTCTTTCTATAGCTAGAGATACCACAGGTAGCATCAGATCCTGCAATGCAAATACTAACTAATGCCCGGCAGCATCTCCAGAACAGATCCAATGCAGCCGGATCGGGGGAGGTTTAACTGACAAATGGACACCAGGGTCCTGATTTCTAAAATGTGCATATGGTGAAGCACACACTAACTGAGCTGGCATATGCAGGGTAGTCCTGTTCACAGAATTGCCAACTACATGTGTCCAAAAATCACAAATCAGGCTCTTCTTTTATATAAAGGATCTAATTTCAAAATAATGACATTAAAAAAGAAAATACCCGTGACCTTTTTCTTGTTTGAACCCATTAATCAAAACCAAGTAACAATTTCCAGCTTCTCTCTAGATCATGACAGCTAGAAACTGAATTATTACTTTTAATCAATTCTGGGATTGTCCTGTGTTCCCTGGACTGTGGGAGTCAGGGCTCTAAGAGACCCTCTGGTAGCATGATAATTGCAATAAAATGCTTCAGTTCCACAGAGCACACCCTTGGCAGCGGAAGGGCAGATCAGCTTATGAATTTCATTCTAAATAGCTGTTGGATGAAATTTTCTTCTCCTTCAGTTGTTTAAGTTTAGGAGACTGTGTGCCTCTCCAGGGATGGGCTCAGGCCTCTCACACCAGCAAAGACAGTCCTGCTTTCGGCCTGACCAGCGAGGGTCACGGAAAACCATTACTGGGGTTTATCCCCACTGCAACGCAAGATTTCTGCTGTCTTTGCGCTTGGGAAGGCGCAAACAGCTGACAGTGCGGCTTTCACACAGGACCTTTTCCAATGGGGCCACTCGCTTTTAAAGTATCTGAGTGCTTTGCAACCCTTTTGAGCTGGTATTTCCAGAGAGAAGAACTGCAAGTCAGCTTTTAAATTAGTATGTGTGGAATGAAAGCCTGCTGATGTTGTGACCACCACTTGTGTTTTTACATAGAGACACTGAGCTCAGGACATCTATTTCAGTGGAGGTGAAGTGCTGGTAGTTTTTACCATAAAGGTGATAGATGAAGGTAAAATGAAGGCTGTGAGCACGTGGCCAACCTTAATAACTCATACTCAGTTACAAAGCACCTGTGCCTTGTCTCTGTGAGGTTTCTATCAGGGCAATTATTCCAAGGTAATAATTTTAAGTATCTGTCACAGGGTCAGGAGCCACCTCCCTTGGGCAGAGGCAGTACAAACGCAGCTCTCCAAAGCACAGAAGAAGAGACCAGGCAGGAGGAAGCATGACTCAGAGGGCCAGAGAGGCTCCAATCTGTGTTCCCAAAATTATTTTCGCTTTTCATCCAAAGACTGGAGTGCAATGTGTAGGCAGACCTGCCCTCTGTGCCCTGAGTGCACTCTCTCATCCCTCAGCTACAGGCTTTTCCTTGCTGATTCTCTCTGATGTGGGTTTGAATGTCCTCCAGCTGAGAAAGGCTTAAAATGCATGTGTCTCATTTCCTGAGCACATGTTCAAACCACTGATTTAAAATTTAGGCATTACCACCAATGCCTTTATTTTCCTTTTAAAGCATGCAATGAGCCTTGTTTGGTTCTGAAAAGGCAAGATGTTATCACCAGCCCTCAAGATAGGACCCAGGTTTGGGTGCCCAAGGTCTGGAGAAGGGCACTAACTCTGGACCTTTCCCGATACGTCTCCTGGTGGCAAACTGTAGAGGTTCCCTGACCCATAGTATGCCTGGTTTCCAATCCTCTTTAAAGGGTGCCAAACTTCCCCTGTCTCCTGTATCAAAAGTATGAGCTGCAGGTTCTGGCTTTCATGTCAGTAGCCCTGACTGACTGCTGCAGCCTCGCAGTCCTGTAACACACTCAGGAGTTTAGAGACAGTCGTGCAGGCGGAGTATGATGGACCGCTTTCAGCTCCTCTGATTCACAGGCCAGCGCCCTGATGGTTTTCCCTCAACATCCACCACATAGTGAGGCTTGGCTTTGAACAGGGCAGCCTGGACCTACTACCTCTCACTGCTAGGGACTAACCACAGAGCATTTAAAAGGAAATAAAGTGTGTTCTAGAGCCTTTAAAATCATCCCATTGAACTTTAATAGAAATGATGCTTCTGCTGTCAGATACTCCATGATTAAAATACCACCAGAAAATACGTTCAGTGAAATTATACATTTTAATAGATTGCTATCGCATAGCAAGAGCCTGATTAGTTTTCTTTTTAATAAATCATCTAAGACTTTTCCATACAGATTTAAGAGGCTAACCTGACTTGGAAGTCTCAAAAGAGAAAGCAGTTTTTTAATGCAAAGCAGTCTTGTCTAAGGATTTAATTTTAGGACACTGTTTTTGTAGAAAAAAATTTACCATTGCTAAGAAAACTTTGTGTATTGTCACTCTAAATATAGATCCACTTGCTAGGAATACTGATCATCCCATTGAACTTTAATAGAAATGATGCTTCTGCTGTCAGATACTCCATGATTAAAATACCACCAGAAAATACGTTCAGTGAAATTATACATTTTAATAGATTGCTATCGCATAGCAAGAGCCTGATTAGTTTTCTTTTTAATAAATCATCTAAGACTTTTCCATACAGATTTAAGAGGCTAACCTGACTTGGAAGTCTCAAAAGAGAAAGCAGTTTTTTAATGCAAAGCAGTCTTGTCTAAGGATTTAATTTTAGGACACTGTTTTTGTAGAAAAAAATTTACCATTGCTAAGAAAACTTTGTGTATTGTCACTCTAAATATAGATCCACTTGCTGGAGGAATACTGAATACTCTGTTCCGATCTTCAGGACAAAATAATATTTTTACTTCAGCATGAAACAATACTCAGACGTCAACCCCTTCATTGTTCAAGGTAAGACAATCATCTTGCCCGTTGCAGACAGAAAGAACTTTTTCTGAATTTATAAAGAACAATGTTTTCTTATTCCAGGACAAATATAAAAATGGTATTCCTTCTCAGGTTGAGTATTTGATGATGCTAAAAGAAGAAAAAATAACAGATAAATGTTTGTCATAGACGAAGTGTTGCTTTATTCTCTGAGCACATCACTTCCAAATAACATTTCAGATTCCCAGAGCAACGTAACAACCCAGTCAAGTTCCCCAAAAATCCAAGGGGATTCACCACACAGGCCACCATGGGAGTGGGATCATGCCCTGAAGATGGCAAATTCTGTGTTTTATTAAAAATTCCTGTGCAACTGTTTGTCGCAGGGCCTCTCCTGCCTCTTTAACTTTTCTGAAGCTGATGCCTGCACGAGTAACATTGCTCCATAAGCAGCAGGACTGATAAAGCCTCGTTTCATGTGGATTCACCTCCCTACTTGAGCCATTCTGCAGACTTTCTAGAGGGTCCCCATCCTCCTCCTCCCTCTTCTCCTGTAGTGCAGCCCTGCTTTCCCCCGCTGGGGCTGTGCTTGTCTTCCCCCCGTAGCCTTCTCCAGGTGATACCCTCAGCACCCCAAGCCACCGGGGCAGCTGGCAAGAGCTTCAATCCTTTGCAGCAGGCTGGATAAGTATAAAGTTGCTAGTCTGTGGGAGAAGCAGCGATAGTGGTGCATCATCATCCCTTCAGGTGTTGCTCTGAGCCAGGCATGCTTGGAGCCAGAATCTCCAACTCTGCCTTTCCACCAGGGATGCCCTCCCTCGTACCAGAGACCGAGGCAGATGCTGATATGGTACCTTCCTTCAGCACGAGCCAGAGCCTGTGCGAATCTGTCTGTGAGGGATATTGTGCTTTGTTCACAGGATTTTTTCCTTAGAAATATTTCACAACTGTGAAAGGAGAAAAATTGCTCATGCCATCAGTTCTGTCTGCAAACTCTCTCCCACTTCTTGGCAGTGGAATTTATTAGTGGTGCTTTGGCACCATCACGCACTCCCAGGATGAAAAGATCAGTTGTTTTAGTTGTTTCTAATGAATATACAATTTTAAATAAGTTTTCCACATAAATTAGACTTTTACACTCTTCAGTAGTGCCAGATGGACAGAACCATCTGTCAGAGATTAACACTCATTAAAGGACCACTTAGTATTAAAAAAAATAACAATAATGTAGCATTCCAAGAAAATTTTTGCTTTGTACATTGGTTGAACTAAACAATTGCATGTGAAGCTGCTCTTGTTTTCAAAGATCAGCATTTATGACTGCTTGTATAATACTTTACTGAATTGGAAACGAGATCATTAGATGATTAACCCATTTTTACAGCTTGGGCACATTTCTGAGGGTCTCTGATCTGGGATGATGCTGCAGGTGCTGCAAAAAAAATTGAAGAGCGAGAGACAGCACAGCCATCATACAGCCATGGGCAAGTCACAAGCAAATAGGGGATTGTTGCAGGAAAGGGCGAAGCCCTGAATAAAGTGTCTTTCCCTTTGAATTGAGAACAAGAACCTGTATAAAAGTTAGTTAGCAATAACATTGTTTAGCTGATGAGCATTGCCGTTATCCTGCAGGCTTCCTCCTGGAGATCTCGTTTCTATTTTCCCTCCTCACTGTCCCACCGCCAGCCCAAAGCCTTGCACCAAAGGAGTCCAAGCCCAAGCCTTGCACCTCTCCCCCTTTGCACCAAGGGCTGAGGGAGAGGCCCTTCGGCCACGACAGCCCGTGCTGGGGCTGCACTCCTTAGGCCACCGCAGCCACCTCCTGCCTTGGGCACTGTTCCCCCGGCCTCCCTTTCCAGCCACAGCCTGTTTTGCCACCCAAACAGTGGTGCCTGGAGGCTTGCAGAGGCTGTCCACCCGGCAGGGCAGCAGCTGAGAGCATGCTCGTGCTGCAGCGATGAGTACAAGCATAATCCTCTGTAATAAGGGAAGGCAAAAGGTAAACCCCCAGGTCTCCAAAAGCTCAGCCTGCCTTTTCGGTGTTAGCAGTGCAGGGTAATAACTTCCTGGCAGGAACTTGTTAAAGGGGGTTTGGCTTGTTAGGTGCAGAGATTTGCGTAGTCTCTGCAGTGTGTTGTACTTTACGACCACTGGAGATGGGACTTACTGAATCAGGTAGTCCTTTCCCTTCCCACGTTTCTATCACTTAAATCTGTTTCCACTGAAAGGGTCAAGTGTGATCAGACAGCAGACAGAACTGCCATCAAAAGACTGAGATTTCAGGGTACTAAAAAAAGAGAAAGCTATCTAAATTTATCTAAAAAGACCATTTAGATAAATTAAATGTTTTCAAAATGGTTGTGCCTAATGAAGTTTCCCATAGGTATTTCCACCACTGGCAGAAGCTATCTCAGAGCTGGCTGAGGTTACCTGAGAATTTGAGGAGGGTGACCAAGGTCACGCAAGACTGACCAAGGGCAAACGGAGTGCCTAGTTTTATAAAGGGGGGACAGATGAGCAAGACAGCTGGAGACCGGTTGGCTTAACTTCAGTGCCTAGAAAAACACTGTAAGAACAAACCAGGCTACTTGCAAATACATGAAAGATGCCAAGCAGATTGAGTGATGGCAAATGCAGATTAATGAGGAACAAATCTGAAACCCATTTCAGGTTCCTCCTGTGAGAGGATAAAAGTGGAAACTGTCATTCTACATAAGCAACAGATGTGCTTTGAGTACAGTAAAGCTTTGGCATTTTCTCACATGGCGTGCTTATAAGGGGAGGTGACTTGGATCAACATGACACTATTGTAAGGGAAGTTCAGAATTGGTTAGAAAACTTGTTTCAGAGAGTCATTGTCAGCAAATCCCTGGTCAAACTGGAAGGGTGCATCAAGCATGGATTTCACTGAAGTGAGTCTATGGTACTATACTGTATCTTCATTAATGCTTTGGATACTGAGAACCTGGAGTACGATTATTAAATTTGCAGGTGACGGCTAGGGTGGAAGGACTTCCAGTACACAGGAGACAGCCTAGGAATTCAAAATGATCTAGCCAAACTGGAGAAACTATCTAAAAAACAGAAGGCAGTTTGGTAAGGACAAAAGAAAGTGCAAACCTGGCATGGGTTTCTGCATGAGCAGACATTTGGCAAGGCAACACCTGGCTACACAGCTGTTCTGCTGAATTTAGGTGTTAGCGTGTGTCACAGCGCCTCGCTGCTACAGGGAAGGGTAAGCATCATACTGGGTCACACCATGCAGTGGTGAGATGTGTGAAAACATGAAGTGATACTCCCCCCATTTGGCACCAGTCTGGTCTCAGCAGAAATCAGTCTTTTGAGATGCTGCAGTTTGAGGAAGCATTGACCAGCAGCCTGGAGGAAAGCAGCAAGAGCAACTAGTCATGGTCTAGGAAAGGATGGAGAGAATTAGGGCTGTTCCTGCCAGGGAAGAGAAAACTGAGAAGAGATGCAATAAGGTTTTCACAATCAAAAACAGTAGCTGCAAAGGAGATGGGAGAGTTTAATAAGTCTGCCAGGATAGGAAGACAAATGGGATTAAATTGCAGAGAGGACATCCCAACTCAAGTGCCCCCCAGGAAGGGCAGCAAAGCCCTGGCAGGACCATGCTGGGGGGCTGTGGGGCATCACACCAGAGTCTTTTCATGGACACATTGGAGAAACATCTGCCCAGGGCAATTTAAGTGTGTGCACTCTGAATGAGAGATGGCGTGGTGGACCTCCCAAGAGCCACACGATGTAACACTGCTAGCTCTCCAAATGCCTGCTAGCAAGAAAAAGACCCTGGTAGCTGTGGTGGAGGTCGCTAATGTTTCTCTCTTGCTGCTACCAAAAGGAAGTCAAGTACCATGATTTCTGTTTTAAAGATGAGGAAACTGAGGCACATATCCCTGCTTGGATGAAAGTTTGGTCGTGCACAGAACTGGGCAAGAAGGCCAGCGTGCCCTCCTCCAGAACGCGCAACCCTGTTGCCAGGGATCTGGTGGAGCAATCACCCAGCTGGAATATGTTTTTTGATAAAATTATCAGGATTAGAGCCAGGGCTCATTTTTGTGTCTATGTTATGTTGCTCGGGGAAATAGTTAAGAAAAACATTGTGTTTCATTTATAGAAGAGTTTAGGAAAAGTTTAATCCCTTTCATGAGGTGTATGCATAAGGGAAACCTGAAGATTTAATTGCATTTCATTTATCTGTAAAATTGATGCATCCCCCTTACTTTCCAAGGGGGGCTTTTCTCCCCTGTAAATTTCTTTCTAGAGTTACACATGGCAGAAGGTGAGGTATTTGTCTGTTATGCCAAAAGGAAGAGGGCAGTTAAAATAATAGACTTAATTCTTCTGATCTGTAGATGGGAGGGCTGAAGAAGCTTTGACCTCCTTTGAAAAATCTCAGGAGGGCAGAAACTGAGAGCTATTCCTAAAACATCCTTACAAAGCATTTTGAAACCCCTTGATGAAAAATACCCCATGGCAGTGACTATGTCAGTACCTAACTGTGCTGTATCAGCAAGAGTGCAGCCAGCGGATCAAGGGATGCAATTATCCCATATCACACCTGGGCACTGTGTCCGGTTTTGGTCCCCCAAGGTCAAGAGGGACATTGAAAAACTGGGGAGAACCCAGCAGGGTTGGGAAGGTAAGCGCACCAAGATGGTTATGGGATTGGAGACCTTGGCACATGAAGAAAGGATTGGGTTCATTCAGCCCAGAGAAGTGAGGGCTCGGGGGGATTTCACCCCAGTCTTTCAGTGCTGGAAATGTAGAGATGATGAAGGCGCTCTCTTCATGAGGATGCACTGTGATGGACAGTCGAGTCGTTTCAGGCCAAATTTTGTCTCCAGACACACGAAAAACTTCTCCACTATGAGACCAACTAAAGCCTGGGATAGGTTGCCCTATATGCAGGACTTGGCTTGGCAACGCCCTGGATCACCTAACCCAAGGCCTTGCTTCCAACACACGTTGGCCCAGCTGCTCTCCCTGGCCCTGGCCAAGCTGGACTTTCCCCAATTTTTGTTTCTTTCAGTACAGCGAGTTGCTGGAGAGTCAAAGAGGCAGCATCTTAACAAGACTGTCTCTTACCTCTGCTTTATCTTTCCTCCTACGGAGATACAGCTCCGCGGTAGGAACAGCCGGCAGCAAAAGGGCATCTTTAGCATCCCGTCAGCTACGCTCATGCAAAGCAGCTGTATACAACACAGACACAGTAGCTACACCGCCCATTTTAGCATACATATCCCTGCTAGTGGAGGTAGAGCTACACCAGTGCTAGGTCTGCAGTGGTGTGTCCCCAGAAAGGACTAGTGATGGCACGCTCCAGCCGTATGAGGTGCCACGGCCTGGATGCTGGATGCTCGCCAGTGGCAAAAGCAACTCAGCAATGGAAAGTGAAGAATATGAATTTCAGAATATCTTCACTGGCCCAACTCTGTTCCAGCTGGAGTCAGCTGGAAAAAAGTGGACATTGCCTTTTTTTTTTTTTTGTCTTTTCCAGCCTGACTTTTTAGTCCCTCACCTTCTGATTTCATTTTGGAACGCTGCTTAGTTATAAAATAAGCTGGATCCAGCCTGAGATTTCTCTCTCAGATAAGATGAGTTCAGCTAAAAGAAACTCTAGTCATGGAAAAGCTCATATGTCAAGAAAATGGAACCTAGCAGTATTTAAAAGAAAAAGAAAAAAAAAAAAGGAAAAAAAAAAAGCAGCAGCTTGGCTCCTATTCCTTTTTTAATGAACAAAATAATCTTGTAAAATCAACCGGCAGATCAGATAAATGAAACTTCTGCTTGGGGTTAGAAAGCACGGACATTTGTCTCCAGATACAATTTCAGTGCATCTTCTTCATCTCTGGTTTTGTTCCACTGCACGAGCTGCCAGCAGCGTCCTTCTACAGCCTCTCCCCAGGTTACAACAGCTGAGATCCGGCTCCCTCGCCACCCTCTTGAGCAGCTCCATATCTGCTTAAGAATGTGAAGTTTGATCCGTCTCCTATTGACTTCAGAGGGAGCTTGGTCAGACACAGAGGTGTTTTTTCAAGCTTTGTGAAAATAAGTACTTGTGCAGAGGTAGGATGCCACATATGTGGCCAAGTGGGTGCTCTCCTGGGTGGCCACCCCTCCACGTGCCAGGCCAAACCAAAGCACACGGACCAAAGCCTGGGGGCCGTCCTGCCCCTGGGCGTGAGGGTGGGAGATGCCACAGAGAATGCTCACATCCATCCTGCCGCCCCCAGCTAGGGTAGGGCAACGGCTCCAGCTGCTGTCTCAGGCCCACCCTGCTGAAAGCCGTTAGACCTTTGCCACCACCTTTGACACGAACAGGAGCGCATCCTTAACAATTTACCTGCAATGCCACTTGCAGTGGAGCTTGGGGGAAAACCTTCCCTTCCCTCACGCAACTCATAGGGTGAGAATAGGTTCCACTTTTAGCCCAAGCTCCCACCTTGCCCCTAACTGAACAACAGCCTTCTTGAAATACCAAACAAGCCAAGTGAAGTAGTTTTTGCACAACTTGCAAAACACCGAGAGATTAGAAGAGAGCAAGAGGGTCCGTGTCCAGAGACACAGCTGGAGGTGCACCGTCGCTTTACTTTGAATGTTTGCTTATGAGCTTTGTCAACAAAAATATTTGTATATAATAGATGCTATTGCCATTTTTACTGCAGTTTGTGACAGCGATAACTCAGTAGGTGATGATCTCCAATGTAATTTTTTTTTTAAGGGTTTTGTTTTTTTTTTTTAAACACGATACTGTAAAGGGACTGTTGGAAAAGGGGCTTTGGGATATGGCCACAAAGTTCAGGACAACCTGGAAAACGAAAGGCTCTAACTGTAATCCTTAAAAAATAATGGCGGCTACTACCGACTGTTTGGGGCTAGAAATCCCGCCGTCTCCCGCCGGGGCACACCGCCTTCTCCCGCCGGGCAGCTGCGCTCTGCGGGCCAGGCAGGAGCCGAGGGAAGCACGACACTGACACCTAGCGTCGGCCAGTCCCGTCCCCCCCCCGGCCCCCAGATAACTCCTCGTTAGAAACGAACGAAAGCCCCTGCCGAAAAATCTTCTTTCCGGAACAGGCTGCGAGGAGCGGGCAGGGCAGGGCCGCCCCGCGCTCCGCCGAGCTGGCTGCCGCTGTGGGTGGGGGCGGGCGGAGCCCGCCGGCCCGCTGTGGGTGGCGGCGGCCGCAGCCGGCCGACGGCAGCAGCGATCGCGGAGGTACCTGGCCTACCTTTGGGAGGGGCGTTGACAGCTGGAAAGCATGTAGTCAGGAGAGCGAGAAGAGGTAACGGCAGCAGGAAACTCCCAGTCAACTACTGTGCAACGATGGGAACGCATCCCTGAGCCCCAGCACTGTCACTCAATCTTGTACAAGACTCCGCTTGCAGGAAAGCAGACTGTTTAAGAGACTCTTACTAAGATTCATTCTCTAGTACGAGCAAAAGCAGTTTTTCAAGAGATGCTGATCGGAAGAGACTTCATTCGCGTTTAGCGGAAAAGGCCCTTCCCTCTCGAGCAGGAGTCCTGCGCCCACCCCGAGGAGCACCTGCTCCAGCGAGCCCCACTGAGGGCACCCGCCTCTCCGAGGGCTCCTGCTGCAGATACGGAATAGGAAGCCTCCAAACCCAGGTCTCTCCCAGCCTTCATGAGGAGGTTAACCTTCTGGGTAAAGTTTTCCCTACTCTTCATAGAAATATGTTTACACATTTTTTGAGTTTTGGGGGATGGTTTGGTTTTTTGGGGGGTGGGGTTTTTTAAGTGAACATGAGATTAGTCTTGTAGCTTCCATAAAGTACAGGCTTACACCTGCCACAGCGTATCTGTTGTTATCCACTTTACTGGAATTATTTTCCCACACAACCCCAGTGCTTTGGAGTTGGCTTGGAAATACATGGGGCACATGTCAGTAATGCATCCCGTTGCCCTGCCGCCCAGGTAACTTCTCTGATGGATGAAAAGCTGAGTGCATACCAGAGCTAAGTGCTTATATACAATAACCAAGTCAGTTTATTTCAGAATGGCTTGAAAGCAGCATTTGGTTACATCTCAGCCCTGCAGACAGAAAACCATTTCTTACGATGCAGGAAGCGTGATTTCTCCCTGAAAGTAGTTGTGACACCACTCAGCATTTCCAGACCAGCCGTTTATTGCAGACATCTTACTGACAGGTTATTTTTAACACTGGCTCTTTGGACTGTGATCGTAAAGGAAAATAGATTTTTGTCATAAAAAATATGCACGAGCTCAACGCTGATTCATCACAGCTGAGCTTAAAGGCTCGCTCTCCAAATCTTTATAACAATTCCTGGAGACAAATGGAAAGTCATTTAAGTATCAGCCGACACATCCCAGGGGACACCTTTCCCTACCTGCTGGCACAGCCCGGCAGCTCAGTCAAGCCTCTGCCTCTGCGGCCCAGGCACTAAGATGCTAGCACTCCACTTTGTGCTGCAAGAGTTCAGCTGAAAAATATAATAAACACCTTTTTACCTAAGAAGGGACTTCACCCAAGAGCACTGCTGTTTTCAGTCTTGTGAAGCTGCAGTCACAAGCTCAGGAAAGTAATTTCTCACTGTTTTAAAATTCACTAGAGAAAAAAAGGTACCTGAGAAGTTTAGGTTTGGAGACTTCCTAGTTTAATGCTTGACACAATGTTTTATTCCTCTTGTCATTTAGGCCTTTGTCATATACAGAGCAGATACTGTATCACTGAAGTCTAAAGTTTCATTACCAGCTTCACTCACAGTGGATTTGAGGCCCTGGATAATTCTTTAATGGGATTTAAATACAACTACTCAAATTAGGATATATTTTTGTTTGAAAACAGTAATTAAATAGTTTTGGTTTCACAAGCTTTGAAAAAGGTATATAGAACTGTTTGTGGGGAATACATATTTACATTAATGTCAATGGAGATCACAGGGCTGAGGTAATTATTTACTTCTCTTAAATCCACCGAGAACCAAACACATCGACTTAGAAACCTGGGGGGTGAGGAGGTCTTTCTGTCACCTTTGCATAAAGGCCAAGACACCTTTATTTACCTTTATTTACCTGTAACTTAAAGATATCGGCATAGGATTCTCGCCCTTGAGCTTCAACAAATTGAGCTAGACTTGACAAAATACATCCAACATTTCTTCTCTTTGAAGTCGCAGCAAGAGGCTGCCCACCACTGCAGCCAGCCCACAGCTGCACTGGGCAATATTTTGCAGCGTGTCAGCTCCCAAACAGGATAGCAGGACAGTTGCTGACATTAAATTAGAAAAGCAACTGCTTTCTTCCCCGTCTATGCCCATTCTCCTCATCTCTCTACCCTTTCCAAAAAGATCCAAGCCTCTACCAACCCCCCTCCCCGATGCCAGCCCCAACCAACCAAAACCAAAAAACAGAAGCAAACAAACTGACATAATCTCTTCCGTAATTTAGAAATATCACTACCATGGCATTTTCATTCCTGGGGTATAAGCAATGGGAGAGATGTCTCAGACCCTGGCATTAGGGAATGCACATACTAAATAGGCACCAGACAAGACAGGAAGAAGCCAATGCTGAGTTTTCAGCTAGTGCTGGAATAAGATAACCCCCAAATGACACCAGACATCTGGAAGTTGCCTGCAGCACGCATGGACAAATTCTTTTTAGAATTAGACAAAATCAAATAAGAAAAAAAAAATTGAAATAAAAACAAGCTCTAGAGACAATTAGAACAGAGGCAATAGATTTTGCATTACTGAAGGAATAAAAGTCAGTTCATCCCTACAGACCCATTCCAAATTATGTTTTGCAACCATCTATTGAAAAGGCCATCTGGCTGCACTGTGGGCCCCGAACCAAAACATCTCACATCTTTGGGGGGCACTAAACTGGATCCTGAAATTCAGTTTTTCTTCACACTGAAGAGCTTTTCATAGGCTAGCTTGAAGGCTTAATTTCAGAAAGTTTCTCAGAGAAATAGGAAGGCAAAAGGTCACCTATACGAGGGACTTCAAACATTTCTCCGTGAACATAATAGTTTGGGCAATTTTTGAGAGCGGATCAGATGCTAGTTAGCACACTGAACTCAGCCCAAGGAAATAACAACTGCAAATCATGGTGACTGATGTCATCTGAAAGCAAAGCTTCCTTTGATGCAGAGGAGAGCATTTTTCCTGAGGGAATAAGGGGAAAAGGACAAATGTGAAATGGAAAAACCCTACACTACACCAACCACCAAAATGGCATGCCAAAGTACCGGGAGACTCCGTGTGCAGGCATCAAAAGGAAACCCCCCATGTCAGTGCTCGAGATGTCAATTCCAAATTCCCGAGTAAAGCCTGCAGCAATATCCAGAACCCCCAAGACACAGCAATGAACCCCTGACTGGGAAACAGCAAGAGCAAGAGCTGGGTCTAAAAACGCGCTCAGGCAAACTCGGCATTTCCGAAGGCTCCAAGAAAGGAGACTGCACTGGAGTGAGAGTTCAGTTCAAAAAATAACATGGGATCAAAGCCACTCAAGTCATGATTTTTTACATAAATGAAGCCGAACAGTCATTATGAACTGACGAAGGCCGAGAGTTGAAGTAGCTACATCTAGCTCTCACCATGCTGAGAGCACCCAGGTGCCGCGAGGGGCACGTGTTCTCACTCAGTTAAAAGCAAGAGGTGGCTCCTGATGCCCACGGAGGCAGTCACCGCCCAGCAGCGGGACGCCGCTTATGCCTGTGCTTTCTCCTGCTTCTGCTAATCTAAACCCAAAGCAGTGGAAGACCTACTGCTCCATTTCAATGTCAAAAACATTAAGCTGAAGAATGAAGAATTCAGTAGACAGTACTTTAAAAGCGCTTTTTAAAGACAGTATTTAAAAAAATAAAATCCATAAGGGTCTTTTGTGAACAGGGGAACAGAAGAACAAAGGAGTATTTTAATCAACATTTTCACACATTGAACATTTCTCTAAAATGTCAAAATTTTAAAATGAGAATCACGTCCCTGGCTGGATTTATTGCACCAGAAGAGCGGTCAAAGCTCAGTCATCCTACACACAGAAGAAGCCTCCACAAAAGTGAATAGAACTGTGAATATTCATTATTGTCTAAACCAGACACTTTGTCCCAAAATGCTATATTCAAATGCATATTTGAGTGAGAATAAAACGTGTGGTAAAGCTAAAATAATGAAACTATAGTCTTCAGTGAAGATCTTATCATGAGTTCGTTATTCTCCTTATTTGCTTTTCCTTCTGACACATTTTAAACTGACTCACCAGGAAACTGAGCACTGAAGTCAACTCCCTCCAACCCCACCAAATATCGAGACCAAAAAAAATTGAGTTCTTTGAAATCAGGTATTTTCTGCGCTCAAACAAACAGGGGTTTTACAACAAATCCTTCTGAAGTTAGAGCAGATTTCACAAAGCTTTAAATTTCTCTGAGTGGGCTTCTGAACTGTCATTGCTGGTTATTATTAGTAGGCACAGAAATTCCCATTTTGATTAGAAACTTTATTTTGAAATACATTACACAGTTTACATGTGAAGTGCTTTCACTGTAAGATACTTCATAACATTGTGCTGAGCAAAATGGCTGACCAATTTCCTTGAAGCTCTTCCAGTTATGTTTTGTTTTTATTAAAACTATCTTACAGAACTAAGATGCAACTTAGGCATTTGTATTCAGAAGCTAATTACTATGTTTACCGTAGGGAGAAAATATATACTTAACTGTTCCAGTTAACTATGTGTTTCAATAATGACATTAAGCATTTGGCATAAGACTGAAAGAAACCTGAGTCCTAATTGAACTTGTATTCACCAAAGATAAAAAAAACAAAACCCAAAACCTAATCTTCGTGATCAAACTACTTTTTTTTTTTTTTTAATAAGGCACAGTCAGACAAGTATTTATAAAGACCGGCTACCAGCTCAGTTTTACCTGCACAGCCTTCCCGCTGGTCTGTCAAAAGTAATCTGAAAGTTGTTTTCCCTGTCTGCTGCTGAGACTTTTCAAGAACAAGGCAGAGCAGTAAGGCAACTAAAAGAACAGACATGCAAAGGAGTTTGGCATTTGGGATGGATTCTGAACATCTGCAAAGTAGTTCATTTTGTAAATGGAGCATTCACCTGTTGTTATTAAAATGGTAGCCAACTGTGATAAGGAAAATAGAAGTGGTGCAAGCAGTGCCTGCTTGCAAAAAGGGTACTTTAACAGAAAACTCAAGATGTCTGGTACACTGAAAGGTAAAGACTTTGTATGCAGCAATTCCCACAACTTTCAAAGATAATCTAAATTGAATTCTGAAATTCCCCTCTGCCACTCAGAAAAGCTGAATGTACCAGGAAGTTGCTTGACAGCAGGTGAGATATCAGGGAATGAAATCTCCATTTAGATAATGAGCCAGTACTGCCACCCTACTTTGCATTCCTTATCAGATCAAAAGGAAGTCTTCAGGAATGATAACAACTCAAATAATTACACCATTATTTTGACTGGAAGAAAGTTCAAGAACTCCTAAGATGTGATGATGTTTAAAGAACATGAAACAATTCTACCCACAGTCAAAGAATAAAGAATAAAAAATAAAAATGAAAAAAAAAAAAAAAAAAAGAGAAGCCTTACCTTCCCCTCCCAATTAAATCTTTGAGGAATAATTGCTTGAGCTTAGCACTGTGTGGCTTCTGTGGCCTATGAATACTTGATAGATGCTCTAAGAATTATCATTTTCAAGCTACTGTTTGTTTTCAGTTTTAAATCATTTCAAATAAAAATACTGCACCCATTTCACTTTAATGATCAAACTGAGCATAAAAATCATTAAAAGTGTATTTCTGATACAAATTTGTATCACATACTAAAAGATACTATTTTATAGATAATTGTAAAAAAAAAAATTAGAATATACAAAAGGTTTTTAAAATTCTTTTGCACAGCTGAACTCATAGTGCAGGTTTAAGATTAAAAAAATCTTTAAATGAAGTAGTCATAACAAATGTTGAATATAAAACACATTCTAAAGTATTTTACAGAATGGCTGAATTATCAAGTGTAAGAACTGAGGATAAAGGATGTTAATGACAAGCAGCCACATACAGAACACAAAGCAATAAGTTTAAATCAGACTATTTTGGTTTGTGTAGCCCTTTATTAGCAACTAAAATAGAAGATATCTGTTGTACATCATGGGTAGTAACTGACTATACTGGAGTTTTATTATATTCTAATACAGGATCATTTATAAATGCGTTGTTTTCCTTTTTTTCTTTTATTAAAAAGCTTCCACCCCTTTTTCCGTTTACAACTTGCAAAACTATTCTGAAAGCTGAGTACATGTGCACAGGTCTGCAAAGAGTGCAAATTTAGGATATGGTAAATGCTTTACATGTTGTATTTGTAAGGACTGTCTGCCACCATGCCTTCATAGCCATTATCTTTTCCAAATTAAAAAAAAAAAAAAAAAATAAAAAAAAAATCACAGAATGTTTCAATACCAGCCTTCCTTCCATTGTCCTAAACAAGAAAGCATTTTTAAATGAGTTGAAACTAAGGAAGGACTACACCTACTAGAAAAGAAGAGAGTTCTATTATTTTGAGGTTTCAGTATACCCAAAGACCGGGGACTGTATCTTTGTAAGGGCTAGGCTGGGACCCCGTATACAGAGTGTGTGCAGGCGCCATCCCTGAGCATTCAGCGGTTCAGTGGACCATAAGTGCTCCAGCTGCATAACTCACAGAACTGTCTTGCCAGTTTCGACACTGGCTTGACTGAGCATAATTCAAAAATGAAAAGCTCATATTCATTCCATTCTTCTGGAGCTCGTTGATAGCCTGAAGAGAGAAAAAAAGCTGTTTAAAAAATGTATCGGTGAAATGATGACATTTTCTAGATCTCAGTCCTCTCCCCTCACCTGGGGGTCCTTGCACCATCTCTCATAATAATATAAGCACCTCCGAGTAATTTGTGGACCTAACCCATTTCTGTGCCGTTTCATTCACTGACGCTCCCCTCACTGCACTATGTACCTCCATGCAGTTCTATAAAGCAATACTAAACAACCTTTCAAAATAGATCCTTTAGAAATAATGCTTTCAGCTCCATAGGGAATTTACACAGAAACACAGATGTAACAGGAAAAAAACCCCAATATTATTAACACTTTTTAGACCGTATTTCTTCCATGAAGGAAAAAGAATGTACCAAGATAATTTATTGAAGCGTGACAATTGGCAAAAGTGAATGAACAGAATTTAGCTCAGATTCACTGCAAAACTAATCATTATCTGAGGTTAAGAGTTGGATGTTTTTGCAGAGTTGTCATAGTACTGAATATTGCTACATGCATCCCCAACATTGATATTGCTCATACAAACTTTTATAGACTCCAGTTTAAGAGGTTCCTCTATATGTTCTCCCTATAGACTACCTTTCCAGTGAATTAAGTTTTCCCTTTTAAAAAGGTTAACATGCTTCCTGTTTCAGATTTGAATTACAGTAAAAATACAGTGAGATTCACTCAAAAGCAATATGAGAAATCTGCAGCACTCCAGCAGTGCTGTAAAGCAGCTGTGACCCAATTTAGACAACTAAGTTAAGCCAGGTTTATGTCTGTACTGCATCACCAAAGCAGAATACACTAACTAGAAAGTACCAGTTAATCTGAATTCTAATTGCCATTAATTTATGAGTTAATGGTGCACTGCACTAATACTTACAGAAGCAATCTCTCATCATATTTGCAAAACTCAAACACGCTGCCAGACATCACAAGGCACTCACAATAGCTAGCTAACAGCAATACAGAAAAAATATATTCATGTTTGTAAGTATTGACTCAAAAGAGTAAGTATGTACTTCTTCAGGGAGATGGATTTATTTGTTTGTTTATTTAGGGCCAAGAGAAGGTGAATGACTGTATTTCATTGAAATTCAAAAGGAACATGGTACCTCATCTCCCTTAGGTAACTGAAAACCCTCAGCCCTTGTAAGAGCTTACATTTGTCTATATGCAAGACATGGAAATTGGAGACCAAGTTGAGAACACTTGGAAAAATAAATTAATTCAAGACTCGCCATTTTAGAACTAAGGAATACTCCAGCAATATTCTATTTAAAACAAGTGTAAGCGTTTTGCTAAAAGTTACATTTTTCAACAAATCAAAAGTTACTTACGTTTAATAACACGCCAATAGGATGTCTTCCACATATTGTATTATGGTATTTCTTCAAGTAATTGCTAAAAGATACAGGATCTAGCTGCTCTATAATGCTCATACCCTGAAAAAGAATCGATAGCAATGATTACTTCACACATTCATAAGCAGGTGTTTATACATCACCTATTTATCATAACACAGAATACTTCAGGAGGAAGAAAACTCTACTTTGTATCAAGGGTATCAAGGGAATCTCAGCATGTGAGCTCTAGCTTGTAGTCATCTTGTTGCCATCCCTTGCCAAACTAAAAGTGCAGGAGCTCTTCCAAAGCTGTCAATGATCCACAGATCTGTGAAGCTACCTTTGCAGATACCAGTAAAGCTCATATTAAAAAAGCTCCTCCCGCAGACTAGCTGATCCCCACCTCCAAGGGTCCCCTACTTCCATAGGGTTTTGTACAGCAATAACCAGACAAATTTACTAAAAGGGCAAAGCAGGAAGAAGTTTTGCCTCCATCTCTTCTCCCTGGTAACAGAGCTCAGGGCTGAGCACTTGCCTGGGACTTCTGGATGTCCAAAAACCCTAGACAAATCATCAATATACACACATGCAATTCAAGCACGTAGCAAGCATAATGTATCCTAGACACATCAGGCATGCAAGGCAGCTGATCTGGGCACAGGCTGACCATCTGCTCAGAGCATAAAAAGCAGATCCAGAACATCTCTAAAGCACTAGAAAGTTGGTGCACGACAGAAACGTAAGAGCCAGGAGATGATGCTTCCACTTTACATGAGGCAGCCACATATATACATCCTTTTCTCCATCCACAGTGAGACCCATGATCCCATGGAGTCATACTATGGAAACCAGAACACGTATGAAAAACAAAACCTTCCACATATACAAACATCTGCATTCTTAAAAGCAAAAAGAATCCTACAACTCCACATACAGCCTACTCTTACCCCATCCCACAGAGAAGATCAAATACAATAAGAGTAGTTTAAAGCAAGTCTAAATCAACTATTGTCTGGCTTTTATCATGGCTTTGCTATTTTGCCTGTATTAGACTCCATCCTCTTGTGTTTTTCCTTCCTCTGAAAATGATTAATTCCCTTCACCAGGTAAATGAGCTCCAGACGCTCACTAATTCAGTAAGACACATAGCTGTGCTTCTTACATGTAGCTGATGAAACAGGAAGGTTTTCCTTAGAGACTGGAAAAAAAAACATACACCTTGCATGGGAACAATGGGAGGTTGATATCAGAAAGGGAGAGAATTTCTCCTGAGGTTTCTGCAATTGTCCCAACCCCTTCCCCTGCTTTTGGGAAAGTGTGAGTGATAAAAAGAGAAACCACTATGCAAGAAGCAGTCAGTCTGTCTGAAGTCTCCACCTTAAGAATGAAACCTCCTGAATACTCTGCAAGGGCGTTGGCTGATCTGGCAGATACGCTAATTACTCAGACTGGATCACAGCTTACAATGGAGGAGCTGGAGATTCCCAAGAGAGTCAGGGAGGATTAGAAAACAGCAACGATAACCACAACCTTTGTGTACTTTTAATTAAAAACAGACATAAGATGAATTCATAGAGAGAGAAATTTTACGGAAAAATAAAACCAAACTATGCTGACCAATTGCTGGCAAGAGCTCAGTTCTTCCAGGGTCATGGAGAGGGTGTTTGGACCCCTGGCCGGTAATTACAGCTGTTACTCACTCCAGATCTACAGAACCTAAATGAGTGCCAAAAAAATAAAGGTAGCTATTCTCTAACTAGCAGTGATTACATAGATATCATTGCATTTCTAAAGTTTAAGCAGCATGTCTTTGAACCACTCATTTACTTGTAAATTGTACATGTCAATACACAGCTAAAGAAAGCAGAACCAAACTTAACTATATACTCAAGTGAAACTAAACATGCATAAGGCACTTATTCAGATACTGAACAGCTCATAAGAATATATTTTATCCATTTGTAAACCCTTTCACGACTTTTTAAAAGTGAAAATGGCTGCTCAATTGAAAGACTCATAGCTATAAGTCACTGGAACATACTGGGCAGAGGCATTTGACCATTTGTCTCAAATGAACAGACATGGATTTATCAGAATGCCTAGTAAGCTTATTTCAATGCACAGTTCAGCACTGCAAAACATTTCGAGCTATGCAGTTCATCCCAGCAAATGCTAACAGAGCTACATACATCACAGATTGGAGAAAATCCATAGGAAATGGGTATTAACGCATATCCTATAAGCATTCAGCTGTACTAAACTTTTCAATCTTTTGGATTTAAAAATTGTTGTGGCAGAGGAGCAAAGACTACCAAGCTTGTTTCTCAGTCTAAAATGGTGTCGAGGAACAAAGGAAACATTTTTGTCAGGTTGTGTTTTATTTTTCTAAAAAGCAGAAGTATGAAGCTAATCATTTTCAGTATTCCAAATAACTCAGTCGGGCATGGTTTAGAACAGAGTTAAAATACACGACAAAACCCACATGATAAAAATGCAAACCATCACACAGTTCTGCAGTTTATCACATGGTTATTATGGCACCACGTAGAAATTGCACATCTCAGTTAACCAGACACTGTAAATGGCATCTATAATATCCTAGCACAGTGCACTTTAATATGATTAAAAGCAATTACATTCTTAAATATCATCCCCTATAGGACCAAGTATCTACACGCTTACAAAAAAAACCCAAACCAACCAACCCACAGGCTTATTTTATACTATACTCCAATAATCCTTTGGCTGGTCAAGTTTAAGTTTGCGATCAGTTACTTCAGCTTCTTCTTCACGCTTAAAAAAAATATAAACTAGTAGCACACTTACTGAAGTAGAAACAAACTTGGTCTTAGCACTAGCCAGTCCCAACTATCTTTGTATGTGTGAGTCACTCAGACTAGAAGATAAACAACCAACAGGAAAATTACTGGCTGGGCACAGCAGAGAGAGCAGGGAGCTGGGCGCCCAGGTAGAGAGTCATGGTCTTGCATTATGCCCAAGCTAAGAAGCCTTCCCAGGCTGGAGCACTGTGGAAGGTGCTGGCACACCGTAGCAGCTCCACAGAAGCCACCAGACTTCAGCAGTTCATTAGAGCCACCCGAGAAGCCACCTGTGCTGTGCACGGCTCCTGCACAACAACTGCTGGCTGTTCCCGCACAGCCCTCCTCAGTGCCTGCATTACCCTCCCCCTTCAGCATTCAGGGTAACAGAATCCTCCTATTCACTCAAGTGAGGCATAAGGTTTCACAAATAGATATAAAATGAGCAATCTGGCAGTGAAGATTGAAGCGAGCAGTCCGCATTTTCTGGCTAGCCATAATCAAAAAGTAATTACTCTTCAACGACGTCTTGCAGAATACTCCCCCACTTTTATTTAAAAAGATGGTAGGTATCAGGTGATATACAAACAAATTATTGCACTTCAGCTGCTCAATTATAACTCTTCATTTGAGGATTCTTCCCAAAGGTACCCTTATTAACTGTGGGGCTGTTTACTCCTTTCACCATCACTTCACAAGGTGCACTGTGGTACCCCCAGGGTAACAGAGCGGTCAC
The DNA here is from genome assembly GCF_000699145.1 of Aptenodytes forsteri. Lineage (NCBI taxonomy): Eukaryota > Metazoa > Chordata > Aves > Sphenisciformes > Spheniscidae > Aptenodytes > Aptenodytes forsteri. Next base: position 7,771,686 of record NW_008795857.1, on the reverse strand, counting down.
ATTTAGAGTTACCATGGAGAAACAGATGTCTGCCCAGCAATATTTACTACTCTCTATTTTTTTTATGCTGGAGTCTAAGGGCTCTAGCTTAAAATCACAGCAAATAAAATTTCCCACAGCAGTTACCAGGTTAGTAAATCTTCAATGCCCAAAGCGTTCAGTGCTGTTTATGCACTAGCCAGGAAAATCATCATGCATCTGTACTTAAGGGCCAGTCTAAATAAGGAAGAGACCATTGTCCTCCCACAAGGGCATTTCTAAGGAAAAGTAATTTCATCTTAACCCAGAATATCTTCCTGCTTACAAAGCACTCAGCCGACTGCTTTGCTAGTTAGGTCCAATAAAATTATTGGGCCAGCAATAGCAGAGGTTAAAACCTCTGATGGTTTTAATACGGTTTTGTGTCTATCTTAAAGCTATTTTCTCTGTGGAGAGGCCTAGTGGTTACAGCAATACAAGTTTCTTTAGCGTGCCAAATGACATTAAAAAATTCAATACTTATCTAAGGAAACAAGAAGTAGCTGAGTGGGGCATAAAAATTTAATAAACTCCTTCCGAAAGCTGGAGAAACACGACAGGGAGACCTTTGTGGCATTGTGGATAGTGTCCCAAGTGTACCCACGATACTGCCAAAAAGAAATTTCTGAAATTCACTGAAAGCAAAACCTACTCTGTACAGAGTTTAAATACAGAGTCACGTGTTCATATATGGCATGATATAAACAGGCAAAAAATAACCACAGAATACTGCTACACAGCATGTTTAGTTTTCCAGTTAAACTTAAGATTGAAAAAGTATTTTCACAGTTATTAGACAGTAGACATCATTTTCAATGTTACAAAAAACATCATTTCCTTTTGGCTGAATAACTACCAAAAGAAAGAGTTGGTGCAGCAATGTATTCACTGAAAGTAATTAAATGCTAAAGTCCAGTCTTTCTACAAGCTTTCACCACAGAAATTAACAAGGGGAAACTAATGTTTGCTAATGCACCTTAATCTGCTCTCCTGCAAAAACACTCAGAGCTGCAAATTCTGGGACTCTGTAGAAAAACACTTGTCTTTATAGAGAAACCTCTCAACTGACAACAAGAATTATTAAAAATGGGACAAACAGAATGAAGACAAATTATTTACTGTTTCCATTCCAGCAATGAATAGTGGAAAAACAAAGAGGTTAATATGGATACACAAAGCCAAAAACTCCAGAGATCTCTCCAGCAGATAGGATTTATTCCTTCAAGACAAGGAAAAAAATTAACATGCCCTGAATAACAACAGTCCTCTCTTCTAACAGATTTTACAGAAGTTACATAAATGATCCAAATGGTTTTAAAACAAATTTTAAGGTTATGTATTTCCAGAAGAATTACTTCTATTCTGTGCCTTAAGTACAGTCTTGAACGTTAACACAATTTTTTCATTTAAAAAGAAATCCTTGGCTCCTGTGACTGCAAAGAAAATGCCACATAATTGGCACTATGATCTTTATGTATTTAGCATTCCCTTCAGCCATTTGCCGAACCCAGAAAGAAGTATGGTCTACTGCTTTTCCCCCACCACCTACTACCGAGTAAGGGGCGGGGGGAAGACTACTCCCAAGGAAACGGTGACTTTCGTTTTCCTGACCAGCACAATCCCCTACAGCCTTTCCTCCTCAAAATGGATGTTGCTGAAACCATTAGCATAATCACAATGCTGTTTCCATATGCAGGTATCATAGCTATCAAGCCTGAACTACCACAATACTCGATTCATGATTCTTATTGCTTCTCAAAAACATAAGAGGGTATGTGGACAGGAATTACATTACACTAGGGCATTTTAGGTAGGCGAACATGCATTTATTCTCATAAATTATGCTTACTAGATTATACCCACAATATAATGTGCGCAGTCAGTAGAATGGAGGATACTAGCTAAAAACAACAGCTAAGGAAAAGTATACATTCAATAAAATAGCTAATCTATAATATTTTGTTAGAGAAATTTCTAAAGTGTTCAAAGAAATGTAATGTACAGGAGAAATTTGTTAGTTAGTTCCACCAAATCTGAAAACTTACCATTTTATCTAGGTGCTCAATGGATCTATAAATTTCTCCTTGGGATTCATCATAGTAACTGTAACGGAACCTCTGACCTTGAAACAAAAATCATGTATAAAATAAAAAAGGGAAAAATCGTAGCTAAAACACTCCCTAGTACTTACTAAATAATCGAAATTGTAATATTTGTAAAGTAGTAATCTTCATTTATTTTATACTTTTTAGGTCCACTGAGGAAATTCTAGGGCAATCATCAAAGTAGCAGCCCAGAAGTGAAGTAAAAAATACATGACGGGCAGCTATATTCCGAAAGAAAAACCTGCTACGTAGAACTGACACTGCAGCATCAGTTATTAATTGCCTGTTATTGCCTTGGAATCCAATTCTATAAATTAAAAAGTAAAGCAACATTTCATTTCATTATCCCTCTTGACAAAGTCAACCCTGGAGTCAGGCCACTTCTGCTTGCACAACAATACCCACAGTAAATGAAGGTTAAAAGAAAAAGTTCATGATAATTCAATGAACAGTTCTAGATGGTTCATTAGCCACAACAGAACCCAGGTCATTCTTATATACCTCCACCTATTCCACAATTCAAAGACGAGTAAAATATGCACTTAATTATGTAAGTTGACCAAAGATGACAATGAAAAGAGGGAAGGAGGTCTGTTGTGTAACATAAAACATATCTTTCTGAAGCAGTCCCTTTTCCAGCTATTATCACACTTAGAAGAAAAATAAAGTGTTAAAGCAGGACAGAAGTCAAGGCTTCTGGAGTCTTTATAGCTCTGCCACCAAGATGAACTGGGATAGCTCTGGTGAATTGGCATAAATACTCCATCTGCTATCTTACCCAGCAGTAAAACATACAAAACTTATTTCTGTTAGAGGGATGTTGCCATGTCCAGTGAATTTTTAGCTAATTAGTTTTGCAAGTTGCTTTGAGGTGCTTAAAAGAAGAGTAAAAAGAGCAAGAAACTTCAGACACTTATTCCACTGCAACAGTAAAGACATGCATATAAACCCACACACCTTCACCATTTATTTCCTCCACTACACTGAAAACACATTACCACATTAATATTTTTCATCTATTGTTCCAGATTAAAAAAAAAAGAGAAATCCTTTTTTAGCTTTACAAAGGCATTTAAGTTTCAAAGATACATTTACCAGAAGTTAAAATGTTCAGTGTGTAATATTGAATACAGTATTTGAAAATCACCACAAAATATTCATCATGCTGTTATAATGAAGAGACGTGAAACTTACCCCAATGGCAAAAGTCAGAAGAAACCACAAAGAGGTTACTAGGATCAGCTAGGTATTTACTGAAGAGTTTTCCAAATTCCTGCTCTTTTGACTCACTCAGTGCTCCGACCAACACAGGAATAATAGTAAACTCATCCTTATGGCTTATAAGCAAAAGAAAAGAGGTTGTAATTCAAGTAACATCTGAAGTTTTTTCAGGACTTGCTAACTGAAATTGCAGAATGTTTTAAAAGGGCACTATTGAATTGAAGATACAATTAATTTGGTAAGGTCATACTAGGAAGTTGTTTTAGAACCTGAAATTACTTCAATTTCAGCAAACACACCCCTCACACCCCCACCCCCAACACCACCCCCCAAAACAGTATTTATCTTTGCTGCAAAGAAAAAACACCAGGCAAACAAAAAGAAAAGACACAATGAAACCAGCAATAAAGTAAGAATGAAATTCTCCCTGTATAGATGCTGCACAAATGTTGGGTAGTTTTCCAGCGTATATGAAAATGCTCAAGACACCACCCAGATGTATACTGTTACTCCGGGGAAGATTACAATTACTACGGAAGAAAAGTTAAAAAAAAGATGGGGGGGAACCACCACAAATTGACAAAAATTATCACCGTTAAAGAAAAATTATTCAAAGTATTCATCTGAAATAGCAGGTGTAAACAGAACCCCGATTTCAAAATTAGCATTAAGGCTCCAAACAAACTTAAAATCCCACAGAAAACACCTATTAGTATTTGAACTTCTTTCAGAGATGCCTTGCAAAAATGAAAAAAAATAAATAAATAAAAAAAAAAATCAGCTCTTGAGAAAGATTCACGAAAGCATGTCTAATATTAACTCTATTAAGTCAATATAAACTTGTTTATAAGCGGTGTTCCAATTTCATCATTCAGGTGTTTGCTCCGCTCACAGTTTCTATTACAGCAACTAATCCTAGTCTCTGACCCTCTCCTCCCCAAAATTTTTACTGGGGGGTGGGGGAGTGTGGGTATTATACACCATATAGGTATTTATATACCATAAAGGGTATTATTACTTCCTACTGCACTTCACATGTAGTTCAAACATTTAATGCACATAATGCTCATTCTTGTAGAAGAAGTAATTAGCCCTAGTACCTTTCCATGGCTTTAGCAGTATAAGGCAAATGCATTTCAATACTGTGTTCATCTTCATCTGTCTGTAGGGACATACGCTCAAACATTCCAGTCTTCCACAATTCTCCATAAACTGAAATGAATTAAAGATTAATTTTTACTACTTTTTTTTTTTTTTTAAACACTGTAAAGCAAGCTATAGTGCATCTTTATCAGAACAAGCCCAGAATAACAAATCACTTGCCTCCAGGGGCTGTCATCATAAACCATTTGTTTTTTAAATAAATTCAGGATTAAAATTATGTTCAAGTCATCAAGATACAAACATAATTGATTCTGTTTACGAAATAAGTGTGTTAAATCAATGACCTTGTTAGTATATTGAGAAAGATTTTCAGTTATGATACAAAATTTAAGTAACGCAAACAAAACACATTTGAAAATATGCATGCATTTTCCCAGTCACTGAATTCTTATTTTCACAAACTACACCACTGTGTTTTCAAAAAAAAAAAAAAAAAAAAAAAAATGCTGGACAGCTGATCAGCTGAACCATTGCTGCATGTGTTACTATTTAATACAATTCATTATTAACCAAATCATGAAATCTAGAGACAGCAAAAACTGATTAAGTAATCCACATTTGTAAGTTATCTTTTCTACTCTCAAGTACACTTGGTGGTATGCAGAGTCATCTCTACATTTAGAAAACTCTCCCCTGGATGAAGAATTTGATGTAGGGCTGTGCCTCCTTCTCCACTCCATAAAGGAGTTCTACAGAAACCGACACATTTGTTACCTAAGGAAATTTCTGCAGGCACTGTGTGGAAAGTCTGAACTAGCTTGCTTAATCGCAGTCATGATGAAACAGCAATACATCTGCACTAAATAGCCCTTCTGAAAAAAGTATTGCATTATTTAGCTATACCTCAAAACACATGAAAGTCAAAATATCAAATTTATCTTCATCGCACCTTTAAGCTTAGTCTGAAAGACCGGTGTTTCATGGACTAACCGTTTTTCAATTCTGTAGGTACTCTGCCAGTTAAAAAAAAGTTACATGCAATAATGTATCCAAATAAAAGCAGCTTCTTGTTCCTCTATTATTCCTCTATTAGAAATAAACTCAGACCATCTAAAGCATTATCTTTTTTTGCAGACAGAATACTTCAGAGTAATGGAGCAGGTGTGTAGTGGGCTATTATTAAAATGTAACACTTTTTAATTTTGAGATCCCTTTTAAAGATCACTTGTCAAGAGGCACACACTCATAATGGAAAAGATAAGCAAAGATTGAGAATTCTTTACTTGCAGGAGCAAGAGAGACATTAAGGTTATAATACAGCAATGCCTGCAACCACCAGGATCTTTCAGAAGTTAGCTTTCATTGCAGTGAAAACAGATTTATACTTGTATGCCACTTAAAATCAATGAAGTGCCCAACAAGAGAGTCCTCAGCACTGCAGTACCACAGTTAATACTCAAGCCTCAGCAATCTTCAAGATGTAAGCTTTATCATGCACTTACTCTTTTGGTCAATTCGGAGATCATACAGAGGTGTTCTATAAATGTCCACACTGGAAAGTGCACATCGGGAAAGGGGCACGTGATGGGAAGGCCCAAGAATGAAAATTTTTCGGCTACAACAATTAACACAAAAGCCCACAATTTAGACAACTGCAATTGTACAGAGACTTGGTTTAGAGAAACAAGTTTAATAAAAACGTACAAAGTGATACTTTCTGGTGGTTACCAATAGAGTTTTACTCTGCTGTGTGTAAGACCACAGATCAAATCTATGGCCTAGCCTTGCTCGGTACCTCAGAAATGATCATGAGATCAGTTCAATAATGCTTCCCGTAGCCTTAAACCTCTTAAGCAGGTTATATATCAGAGGGCACTCATCAGCTAGAAATCTGTCTGACTGGACTCATCTGGAGGCTGAATGATGTGTTATAGCCCCTTAGAACAGATTTTTGGATTCTCTCCTTGGACCAACACAACCTTCAGTTACACACCACCTTCAACAACTACAGGTATGCGCTCTCAAATGAGGATTATGGATTTATCATCTATTCAGAGCTTTTCACTTATTTACTTGATTAGCCTTACTTAGGATTTCACCAAATTCAAATCTAAGTCATTCTCAAATGCTGGTTTTATCTAGCTGTTGCATCAACAACAGGGACTTGGACCTGCACATTCGTAGCTTTAGCTGATACTGCAAGCTTTCACACGTCATCGTGATGTTATTTCATCCAAGTCCTCAGTTCCTGGCTCTCGATTAGACGTTAAGGGTCTCCTACCACAGGACTTAAAGAAAAGAAGAAAAAAACCTACAGGAAATTCAGCTTTTCAGGTTTAGGATAATATCATCTTGCTTCTGGCACTGAACTAGAGAGGTGGCAGACATGTAAAGATTTTTTTCTTTTTCCCCTTACATGTGGAGTGCTATAGCAAGCTATACTAACACACTAAAACTTTTTACAGAGCTCACAAAAACAAAATATCCAAATGTGCAATACTTCAGCTGAAAGATGAATGACTGGCCAAGTCTAAACATCCCATGTGGTAAAATAGCAAATGATCCAGAAAGTTCAATCAACTCCATGTCACTGAACCTGGGGAATGCAACTTGTTCTAGAAATTTTAGAAAAACTAGTTATCTGTCACACTGTAAGTTATCTTCACTTTGTTTACAATAGTTTAGAAAGAATCAAACCCATTGCCTTTGGAGAGCATTACAACGTGTTATCTCATAAGCAACTGACAGACATAGCCAATTTTTATATTAACATTGCAAAATACATACTTTGAGTAAATACTGGAGATATTTTAAATTTTTGACATTTAAAAAAAAAGTTGCAGTCAGCTGAACACGTAAGAATTATACTCCTTTAACCTAGAATAACTGGATTCGTATTTTCAGAGGCAGGCACAGACTGCAGTAGCGTGTTGGTTTTTTTTTTTTAATTTTTCAGTTTTTAAACTGTTGTGCTGTTAAAAAACACAAGTCCAGTTAAAATTATTACAGCAAGTAACTTTCACTGACTTCCAATATTATATACACACACTGGTCACTTTCTCCACAGCAGAAGAGAATCCTGGTAGCATTCAGCCCATAATCCTGCACTGAAAAACCAATGCAGAATCATGATCAAATATTTTAATATACTTAAAAACCAACCAAAACCTCCCAACAAAAACAAAACAAAAAAAGAAACAAAGACACCCTGTGACCAGTAAAAAAAACCCAGCTTGGACTTTTATAAAAGCAGTGGAACATAAAGCAATAAAGTAAATTAAATGTTATTACCTGCAAAAGAACACCATTAACCCCTCCCTTCTAAGAAGTTATTTACCAATAATTCTCAATAATTTTTGAAAATACTGCTTTACATTTTCATTTTCAACAATACTACATTATTTTTTCTTTTGCAACATCCAAACAATTCGAACATTTATGATGTTAAAACAGAAGGGATGCATAAAAGACTAAAAAGAGTACAAAATTAAAATTTGAGTACTTCGAGGTATAAGAATGTAAAAAGAACATTCAAGTTCAGAAAATTGCAATGGCATTGTCTTACACTTTGTAAAGAAAAACTTTTATACTTACGTAATATTAGGATCCACTTGTTTGTAAGCATGGGCTGCACAAGATCCACAATAGGTATATCCTGCATGGCTGCAAATCAAGGTGTACAAAATGTTAACATGTTAAATATTAACATCTTAAATATGTTGATATTGCTATTAAATGTTAATATCTTAAATATTATGTGTCCCCAGTGAGCTAGAAATAGTAAGAGTGATCCAAAAATCAACTCCTGAAACAGCTGGAGAGCACTGTTCCAGTACTGAGTGTACGAGGGACGTATTTGTTGAAGAACTATCAGTGACCATTTACTTGAAAGTTAGTAAGTAAGCCTCCAGATTAAAGCACCTTTCATTACTTTTAAAAGATACTAGTAGGCAGACTACACAACTGCATATTACCAGAAGCTCATGATAATGCTAAGAGTGCAGCCAGGGGACAAGGGAATAGCAAGCTGCTGGAGAAGCTCTTCTAACCACACTCCAGTAACTGAATACGATGACAGTAGAGGGGTCTGGCAAAGAGAGACTACACGTTACAGCAGATAAACAGAGAATAAAAATGCTCTGTCATTGAAGAAGAATACCTCAGCAACAGAATGAATAGGCACAAGGAAAGGAGTGGAACACAGTACGGGTAGCTTTTACTGTGGAGAACACAACATATGCTTTATCATTTCCTATCACTCCGGCCTGGAGCCTCTCTCAACCCGTGTTCCTGTGTGTGCCCCAAAAACATTAATAATTATTCTGATTATTTGTTTCAAATCTTAAGACCCATTCCCTTCAAGACTGTTAAAAACAGGAGAAGACTCAGTTTACAGTGCTAAAAGCATTAATTCCAGAGAACGTTCATTCCCCAGGGTCCCAGGCCAAGTGGTGGAGAACAGCTCACGGTCACTCAGCAGCATGTCCACAGCAGAAGGCCATGCCCACATTGCACAGTGCTTGGGCCACATCGCCTCTGGAGCTCATCTGGAGCGCCTGTGACCCTAGGTCAATAGTTATAATTTATTTTGAGTCAAGTATGTGCAAACAACACAACTACAGCTTTCCAGATGGTCTTTTTATACAATGACACTGAGAATGATACGTGCCCCAAGTCCTGGGACATACAGGACATTTGAAGATACGAGCTCCCCATTGACAGCACTGGAGGATTTTACACTTGCATGTACATTTACATATGTATGTATGCATACATGCATGTATACACATCCACAGAACATCACCTGGAGCAAGTTATCCTGAAAATTACCCTGGGGTTTTATTTCAGCATCACTTACCTCACTCATTCTGAAGAGCTCAGAAAGGTACTAACATACATGCTAAAAGGATAAACAGGAGACTGAAACTTAGTGAACCAGCAAGGTATGTTATATGACAATGTCAACAGAGCCTTCTGAAAGGTTCCCTCTGCTACAGGCTTTTTCAGTTTTTCACAAAAATATTATTAGCCATATCCCACTTTACAGGTGGGAAAACAAAGGCACGGTTAATGAAACAATTTGGTGAGACCACGGGAAGACCTCCAGAAGTTCTGGAAAAAGAACCCAGGTTACCTAATCCACAGCTGAAAGGCCTGTTTCCAGACATTCCTGCGAGAAACACTCAGGCAGATTTGGGACAATTTCTTTTGCACATTCAATGCTATTATGGAATACTTCAAATATTATGCCAATGCTATGTCAGTACAGGAAAAACATCATTTTTAAGGTGCTTTTTCTAGTGTTTCCTTCCAACTCACAATAAATTGGAATGACCAACATACTTTTCTTATTCTATGTCTCAACCATCTTCAGTAAATCGAATTCTACCTAAATAGTTTAGATGATCCCTATTTCTCCTGTGGACAAAAAAACCCAAACAGAACCAAACTAAAATAACAAAAGTAAACCATTTTGAGTAGCTGAATAGTGTTTCATTACTTTTGTTTTAAGCTTTGCTAAGTTCTGATTTGGAGGCGATGGTGGTTTTTCATTTATTTGTTGGGGGGTGGGGGTGGGGTGTGTTAATATGTGTAGTTGTTCTCTACTAGTAGTGCACTGAAAGAGCTATCATCTTTAGACTACCACTCCACTAATACACCTCTTATCTTAGTGGATCACAAGTGAAGGGTTATATCTTCAGTCCATCACCAAAAGGAAACTAATCATATACCAAAATGTGCACAGATTTCTTCCATTTCATGCCATATCCAAAATACTTATTTAGAAACCACATGACATTCCTTTCAGCTAAAAATTAGCTTTCACCAGTTTTCAAAATCACTCACAATAAAGAAGCATTTAACTAATCAAGTATTATATATACAAAAAACAGATTTCAAACTTACGGTGCAATAATGGCTCTTGCAGGTCTCTTTGTGGACTGTACTTGAGAAAGCCAACCTTCTAGTTGTGCATTCAGTTGGGGTCCTATGAAGAGACAAGGAAATACTGAAGCCATAAAAGAATCTAAAATACCTCAAGAATTAACAAATAAAGTCCAAAAGTCCAACAGATTTAAAATCATCTTAAACATCAAAGCCTGTGTTTAAATCTAAAAAAAAAAAAAAAAAAAAAAAAAAAAGTAAAACCAACACGCCTGTAATGCTGTAATGTTGAAGGTTACAGTAGGAAAGTTGCAACCTCCTAGTCCGGGAAGTTCATTTATTGCACATCCAAACACACACTTACTGTTTCTTGCTCTGTGGACTGATGCACATACCATTTCATCACTAGAAAGGATGGCTGCTGGTCTCAAAAGAGAGGCTAACAGATGATTGAATCCTCTGGTAACCATATTTGCAGAATTCAGAAGTAAAAAGTTAAGACGACTTATACCAAGAGAGCCTGATATGGGAAGATGATATAATACGAAGACCCTACATAGTGACATGATGGCCAATGGCTATGGTATTTAGTCCTTTATTATTATCAAGCAAGCATAAGAGCAGAGCACAAAGCACACTGTAACCTGGAAAAACTGTAAACACACAGGAAAAAGCTAAAAGTGAGAAGATACCATGCTTATACTCATGCTTTAACAACTTCTGATCAATCAACGTATACTATAAGTACATAAACTTCTTGGCAACATTAATTTTGATAATTGGTCAATCCAAAATTTATTTTTTTTAAACGAAATCCTGTACCTCAACAAGTGGCAAATACTCTCAATTCAATTAGCTGACAGGTGATAAAAATGCCTTCTAGAAATACAACATTAAAAAAAATAAATTTTGGTTATTTCCCATCACACAGAAAACTTTTTGATGTAGAGCTATCCCTGAAGAAGCAAGTCTGGCAAATACAATGCAACATTCTTTATATTAAAGAACACAAAACAAACTTTCAAGTAAAACTCATTCAGCTGCTATTGTTACAAGTAACATATCATTAACCAAGAGAAAAATAGATGCACTTTTTCCAGTTGACACTATGCTTTTGACAGAACTGTATGTCAGCACAGTTTATCTGTAAAGTATGGTGCAGTAAGCCGCTTTTCTTCTACCACACACGTTGTAGATTTTTGTATCTTCCCCATGCAGGTGTAAAACCACCAACTGCCAGGAAAAGACAAAACCAAATTAAATACCTGAAACTATTTCACAGCTATGTTCCAAACAGCCCAGATCTCAAGTTGACAGCTCTCCAAAGAGCTGACAAGAACTACGGAGAACTGGAGCAAAGACGTCAACTTTTGCAGAATCTAATCAGTCACTCACCACTGATAGCCAAAAAGCTTTCTCTAGAAAACCCGGGGGGTATCAAAGCCACTGGTTTTTATACAAAACTTAAATTCATGTGTTTCATGAAAAAAAGGACGACTTCTGTGGTTGTAAAGAACCCTACCTTCTTACATGAAGAAGGTGAACTAGTGCAATGCCGTTTCCCTAAGCCTACAATCACCTTGAATGCCTCAGTTGCTGTCTACAGCACTGCTGTAATACAGTGACTTTGTGAAATGATGAAATTGTCAAAAAAAAAAAAAAAAAACAAGCCAAAAAGCTACACACCAATTTTGTTCTGCTGATTCTGTTGCTTGGGGAAATTACAAGCAGCAGAGACATGCAATAGAGATAAGGATAATGACATCTTAGAAAATGCAGGCTGTTGGGGAAACTAAGTAAAAATAAATAGATCTCTATTTCCATCCTCTTTCTAAGCTACTAGGAGACTAACAAAACAGTAGTCTATTACAGTCTTACCACTTTTATTTTTTATATACTTAAGAATGAAGACACAAATCACTTAAAAAAAAAAATTGACTTCCTAATTCTCCCAAAGTATGTAGAAGGATAAAGTACTTTCTGAATTAAGCTCTTTAGGAGGACACTTCCCCCCTTCCCCCCCCCCCAACACCTACAATCCCCCCCCCCCCAAACGCCTACAATCCAGAGACTTAAATAAAACATGACTCTGCCCCACCTGACCTCTTCTCCTCATAGATGAAGATCCACAGGCAGCATAACAGCAGAAGGGCCAGAACCTCTCAAGCAAAGCGAGACAGCCTTGGGACTCTCTTCCCCAACAAGGCACGGTGCTTAGCCTTCCTCTGTCCCTTCTTTAGCAAGGATTTTTGATTAAGAAGGTGATTAAGGCGATTTGTCTTTGGTTAAGACAAATCAGGTAACTTGCTGAACAGTTTAAAGACAAAGTTCAGAATCTCTGGTAATTTCCTAAAATTCTATATGATTGTTCAAATCTGGCCAAAACTTCTGATCTTACAGTGTAGTAGCAGAGCAAGATGCCCAGGTTTGCTTAGTCTGCTATTACAGACACACACTCTGACAAAGTAACAAACGTTTTTTTTCCTAGAGTCAGTAAAATAACAGCTCTGTATGACCCAAGGGATGAAACTTCTGTCAGTGTTTACTTAAGGACCAGGCAACATATATGCTTTCAGATTTTTTTCCCTTTAATGTAACTACAAGGTGCCTTTTTAAATCATTAACTCCATCTTAATGTAAGTTTCAAAATCAACGGATACTTATTTGTACTATTTTAATAAAACGTAATCAAATCTCTCTCTTCAAAGGACTAACGGAAAGAGCAAATGAAGAGTACAACATATCCCCCTGACCTTTTAGCTAAAGAAAAAAAATGACACAGCACCCACATGAACTGACAGGAGTATAGCCTACCTGCAGCTTCCTGTGCTTCCAAACAATTTAAGGGGGATATTCTAAAACTGTGATTTTCCTGTTACCAAATTAGCATCAACTTTTTGTTGAAGTGTTCAGAGGGGGTTTTCTTCCAATTTCTCAAATGTGACAGTGCTTAAGGCTGAAGTCAAAATATTTGAATTGGATATACAAAATATAAATAAACCCACATTGTCACAGTAGATATGCTCTGCCATATGGAATTGTATTATAGGAGAAAAGTAGCTTCTTCATGAAGAGCTCTATAAAAGTTTTATTCATATGTGAATTAAGTTAAACTGGAAAAAAAGTCTTTGCAAATAGTCACGGAGATTACTGCAGTAAATATCCATCTCCTAAGCTGACAAGCATGGGCGAGGAATAGCGCTGCCACCTATGGATCCTCCTGCCACGGTGGTGGGAAGTAGGAGAGGTCCCTGCCCGTCGAGCCGCAGGTGGGACACCCGGCTTGAGAAAGCTGGCAGGATGAGCGCAACAGGGTTTTTAAGGCTAACCCAGACAGAAGGCCAGAAAGCCTTACGGATGCAACAATCAATACAGTTTAGCATTAATACTAATGCTAAAAGATCAGACCTTTTATTGATTAAAGGAAGATTAGGCAGCAAAATATGAGCTTCACTGAAGCACATAACATTAAGATGTGCATTTCAATCCTATGAAGTAAGGTATAAACATAGGTATGTAACTAAAGAATGCTGACATTATCTGTGGATCTTTCACATCCTGTTTTGTTTTGGAAACTAGCAGAAGTTATGCCAAATTAAAAATAATTGCAAACACAGACCAAGACTCCACCAAATGTATGGATACAGCTACAGGCAGAATTTATTCAAACATCTTGCCTAAAAGGATAAGTTATTTTTACAATCAACATTATCCCCTCACAAAACACTAGACTAAGTAAGAAGGAATTCTTCCACGTTAAACGCATGCCAGTGTTACCCAATGAATAATAACACAAAGACATCTGGCAGTCACATGCTTAGGTTCATCACCTCAATTTACAGCTGTCACAGTCCAGGCTTTGTGGGTTAAGCCAAACCAGCACATTCTTTCCACAGCCAAGCTCACCTCGTCGCATGAGACTGAAGTGCTTATATGCCAAGTGTCAACACAACATAATGGGAACTTGCTCCTGTCCCAGCAGCCACCATTACTAGTGCAAAACCTACCTTTTCAGATTGGTAAGGAAGACACGGTGCTTGCTCCAAAATCTCAGTCTCAGTGAATGCTTCTCTTACTGGAAGAGCATAAGCCTCAACCAAAATTCTGAGCAGCACCAGAGAAAACTGCTCAGGTCTCCCTCGGCTGCACATGTACAGCACTTGCAGCAATGCACAATAACAGTAACGCTGCAGTCCCCAGCTTTTACACTTTTACTTAACAGCTTTTACTTGTCTAAGCATGTCTCCTACCCTATAGGAGCCAACATTTTTTTCTGAGCCTTACTCCTTTTATCTTTTCATTACCTTTACCCATAGATGAAAAAGTCTACATCTCGAAAATACTAATAAATATTACAGTGAATGTACTAAGAAGTAAGTCAGTCTTTATTCTTGTAGGATGTTAGAAAAATTAAGGTAAGTAACAGTGAAACCTTGGGGGCTGGCACACAATTAGTTTAATAACTGGAACTAAGGGAACTCCTGTCTCCACAACTTCGAAGGTGAATCCAAAACATTTAATTCAATTGTAAGGCAAACTCCAATCTGAAATGTGATAGAGGACTAACTAGTTTATTTTCTTAGTTAAAAATGCAGAAAGTATAATGATTGTTTTAAAGAACACAGGTCCCACTTGAAAAAAATCTTTGTTTCTCACTGCAACAAAAGCCAAATCCTTGAATAAAGAACAAGTTTTATCTGTGCAAAGTCTAGGATGTGTCAGGAATAGAAGGTGATTTCCAACAACTCATGTTGATGAGCACATTCTCTACTGCTAGCATATACTCTCTTCCAATACTGAATACTGATGAAACGGCGAAATCAGCCTATAAGCAAGGCAGAAATTTATTTATGTAAACTATAGGACTGGGGGTGTGTGGGAAATTAAGACACAAATAAAGATTACACCAATGCTACATAAACTCCTATTATACACATTGTAAGACGAACATAAAACAGCAGGTAAAGCTTGAATGGGGGAAAATAAAACTGAAGCCACAACAGAAGTGTTCAAATTTGCTTTGGTGGCAGTCCACTTGCATGTCCCAGTTTTCCAGTATTCCACTAGCTCTTTTATTTCCTTTACTGAAAGTTATTAGGAAATAAATAAGAATACCAAACAACATGCACCTACCTAGCTTTATAAAATACCTTCCCAGTTAGGTCATTCAGACATCCAAACAAATGACCTTCTGTTTTATAGCTCTGAGGAAGTGATTTTGGCTCTAATACATGCTAAATGTAACCTGAATTTGTGAAAGTATCCACTAGGTGATACTTGCAGGCCTATTTTAATAATACCAGGACTGCACCAAACGTAATGCTTTTTTTCAGTTCCAACTCTACCGTAAAAGTTGAATTTACATTCTTTACTTGGAGTATCTTGATTCTGACTGTATTTAAGTGATTCAGCTAGAAATAATAGCCTGGAACCTGTATTTTAAATTATTCCAGTATACTTTTGAAGTATACAATGTTAAATAATACAGTCTGCATAATATTGTGTTCCATGATTAATTCATAAAAGAGCCAGCAATGACACATCCACTTTCCCCCTAAAATGTCTAAAAAAAGATAGAAGACCAAAGGGAGAGAAACATACATTTAGTATTTAACATTGCAAAGCAAATACTTACAAATTTGCAAGACACTATGATTAGTTGATCAAAGATTGCAAGGTAAGAACTTAAGTTAATAGTTGTATTTGCAGTGCTCCAGCTAACGTCACAACATTAAGATTTCGTGATCAGCACATTAATTATCCTGCTACTGCAGAAAGCTCCTTTCACTACAACAGAGATCAGATCAAAACTTTCTCTCATTTCAGTGACCCTCACACACTTTTTACATTTTTTTCCTGGATCCATTTGTCTGTGACCATCTACAAACACCACAGTGATTCATTACTTGTACACTACATTTATGAATGAGCCGCGATGAGTTATTCCAATTTCGGGGAACATGCCAGGGTTCTTGGCACACCACAGTTAGGCACTTTCAAAAAAGACTCTTATGATATAGTGACCATCTTCCTCAACCCTACGTCTGCATTCATAGTCTAACAACACACAAGATTGCACACATTATTTCCTTCTAGCCACTTCAGCTACCGCAGGGACTCAGATCCAACACACTACAGAGAAGGGTTTCTGCTCTAAGTTAAGGTAGGATGCAGCCACTCCGAGGGTCAGTGAAAGACATCCCAGCAACAGTGTTTGTCCTCAGAAACCACGGGCAGCAGGCCTGGTGAACAGATTACACATATCCAGCAACATCATGGCAGAGCAGAAACAGCTGTAACCGATGCACACACTTTCTCTGATGCTGATGAGAAGTTCCAGCTCACGCCAACAAGCACACAAATGCTGGGATTATATCATTATTCATGAAAGTGGACACTTTCATGTCACTCTACAGGGCCCCCAAGCCCCAGAAGGTGCAAGTGAGAAAAGCTGTACTATCTCAGAATCACACTGCTATTGCACATTGAAGCTGGCTACCTCAAAGAGCTATTAACAGAGAGTTAGTGGGTTTTGGCATCAGAAAAATCAGTATTTGGTACAAAGGCAGTAAAAAAGCATTAATGCAGGTCTCATTGAGGATTACAAAGGAGTAGGAGAGACTGCAAACATGCTAAAATAGTGGCCAACTTTGAGAGAAACATCATTTCTAAACAGATCATTCATGGCACACATCTGCCTTTTAATTTATTTTCTGATCTGCAGTTCTTTGAAGTATTATCCTTTCCAGCTGACCCAGACACCATCATGCAGACATCAGCCCAAAAGACAAGTTCTGAACATCCCTGGCCACATGACAGCCAGTTATTCAGAAGTTCTGGCGTTTCTTGTCCAAACAAGTTAGAAGCTTGATCCTTACAAATGCTAGCAACAAGATTTCAATGCCTACCTCCTTCAGGGTTCTTTTACTTACAAGCCAGGGCAGCAGAAAACCAACTCTGAACACAAGAGTACCATGAGGTTTAAACGCTCTTCAAACATTTATGTGGAGACAGACCATTTACTTGGCTCATCATAAAAAATAGCTTTGAAGACAATAAGTGCAATGGCCTTTCAAGTCAACACAGCAATTACTCTGCCAATTCACATTTGCATCAATAAGCTTATGGAAATTAAGGTTCTCCTAGTTCAAACGACTTGGCATAGGCTACCAGAAAGCACACCTCTGACCACTATGGCTTGGTCAAGGAAAACAGAGAAATAAGCCATACCTAATACAGTGACAAACTTGTTTTGCAGGGCATGTTTAAGATCATGTAGTATTGTTATTCACACGCACTCTCAGTTCTATTTTACTCACATGATTTGGAATAGCTTACTATAAACCCTTTGTGTTTTGTCTGTATCAGCATGCCACTGACTAGGGAAAAGTTGACACAAGAAGACTTAGCAAACGCTTTAATAAAGAGTGGTACAGTATTCAATTAGCACTTCCAGGAGCCAGGCAAGGCAGGCCAGCTGTCAGTGAATAAACCATGTTAAGCGCCCTAATGTGTGACACCTCATTTGTAATGGCATGCTATACAGGAAAAAAGAGGCACATATGCTAATGTTTATTTTCATTTCAGAAACGTATGGATTGATTCCCCCCAGAACTACCCAGCACTTACAGAACCTACTCACATGGAGGAGTAAATCGGGAGTGAGCATCCACACCCTGTCCTGCAAATAGTCCATGCTCAGGATAGAGTGTCATTCCCGTTATATTTCAGCTGCTCCTTTTCTATCTAGGAATGTATCTGTCCTGCATTCAAAATCATGGAAAATTATGCCATTTTTGTTTCAAGTTGTCCTTAATCTTCCCCTTCCCCCTGCTGGTCAAAATCAATTTCTCAAGAGGTCTAGATGCTAGGTGGTTGAATTAACCCAGCAGGAGTGGGACTTTCTTCCAAAAATAAATCAGAGTGTAGTATTTTTCACTACACAACAGTGATACTTTTTTTTTTTTAAAACTATCTACATGACAGCAGTGCAACAGGGTGATACTTTTATTTACATGGTATGCCTTCATCTCATTTTTGCAAGTGTTTTTAGTGGCCACCATGCACCAGGCTGCTAGTCCACAGAAGCAATGGCATGCCCCATACCATTTTTAACTTTTTTAAAAGCAGACATATAGATCAAGGTCTGCAAGTGAAAAAATAGGTTATTTGGACCAGTGGCCTATTATCAGCAATGGTCATAGCACTATTTCAGTTTGGAAGCTCAGCTGTAAAACTTCCCATATTCAGTGCTGCTGCTAAGTAGGAAGAGGAACAACTGACTACACAGACTTCATTGTTAGTTTGCTGCCAGACAAATGCTCCACAGGTCCACGTCTAAAGTCCATTAAGATGCTACACGGACTGATGCAGAACGAACGTGAACTTCCCCACACCAAGAATTCTAGAGGAGAAGATATGATGATAATTTTGGTCAAATTTTTCATACTGAACTCAACCGCAGAAACTTCTTAAGGAACTTGCTTTTTCAATTTTTCTTTACAACACCACATTATGGATTAAGAACACATGGGAAGTTAAATGCTAACACCACCATGAAGCCTGTCTTCCCCTCCCCACCCCCCTTCTCAGCTTCATCGAGTAGGAAGCAGCGAGCTTTCTGCCTGGGACCTCACTTTCCCTCCAGTAACAACAAAGTTGTTTACTTATAGTTAGATGTGACGTTCTAACATGTGAACATGCCTGGATGTGCATAATTGCACAGCCAGTCTCACCTGCTCTAAAACATTAATTAGCATCATACAATTAGGTGATGTATTCGCACCAGAATGTAGTGCAGGTTGATATTTTCCAAGGCAGAACCTAAGCAGTGCATATCCCATAGCTGGAGAAAATAGGGGAGCGAGGGTCTACTTTCAGCTGAAGCAATTGCTGCCCTGCAGAAATGAGCAGTCTCTAAAGACAAGAAGTGGTATTTTTTTCTAAACCCTCTTACATACATTACATTGACCCTCCATGAAGAGCAGTAGCTCCCTCTTACTTGGTTGTGGCTTCACCCGATACTGCTTCCACTCCTGGAGCGCAGAGGAGCCAGCTAATCCAGTTCAAGGATATCCTCTGGCCACAAAAGCTGGTTTGCATTCTGGATCCATCCTTCGTCCTCTTCCCCCTCAGCTGGCTTCGGCCCTTCTTTCCCAGGGCTGACTTCTACAGCCAGATCTCACAAATACGATTTTTTTAAGCATAGCGAAGGGTGCTCTACTTTTGCAGTCAACTTCCCCCCCCTCCCCCCCACCCCAATCCAGGATGCCATGCATCATCCTGGATGTTTTGTTGATGTTTTACCCTCAGGTACCAGGCACCTCGGAATAAACTGCCACTTAAAAACCTCATCCTCACACAGCCTCTTTAAAATGCTTTCAGACAGAAGGAGTTTGGACACATTCTTCAAAAAACCATGATTGTCATTACCCTTTCAGACAGGGTCATCTTAACTATGGAGCAGGATGAGGGTTTCCAGGGCATCCGCTCGCCCTGTGTAATCAAACTCAACTCTGTAGAAAGACAACAGTTTTCAGGAAACGGGAAGCTTAAATGCTAACCAGTTTATATATAACCCAGCAAATCACTCCTGGGCTGAGACGGTAAGCGTGAACAGAGTAGGTAGGAGGACTTGACAATACAATCCCCGGAGAATCACAGGAATGCACTGAAGAACTATCACAATTCAAACTCTAATCCCTGCCTCAGCTCTATCCTTGAAGCTATGCAGGTTGAAACCACGTGGTAAAATCCAGACTTTCTTCAGGTAGTACGATTGATGAAATGAGCCTATGTTACAAGTTTGAAATAGCAGCTGACGTGAGTTCGGCCTAAAATACAGGAAGATTTAACGTTAAGTCTATGGTGAACACACACCCTCTTGGTCCCCATTTGTTTCCTCTTGAGTTTTGATGGACCCTCCTAAATGGCACACAAAAATTAGCTTCCAAGCAACAAATAACAGGTAGTCCCTGTATTGCTAAACAGGGAGAATTCCTGCTCTCACATACCCTACGTAAACAGCACAAGATAGTTCTATAGGAAGAAACATAAATAATGCACTTTCCGTGTTTAAGGAAAACCCTACAAAGGAAAACAAAACACACTTCCCAAAACTCCAGCCTATGCAACATCAACCGCTTACCCCCACCACACACACTCGATAACAGTTACAGTTTAACTTGTCAGAAGTACAGTCACCATAACTCGTTACAACATGATTCAGTTTGGGTTTTTTTCATGCAGTTGTAAGTGTCTGGGCAACCATCCCACACCTCCTCAATAAGCAATACCCAGAGGGCTGCCCAAAAGCAACGGGAGCAACATGCTTTTGGATGTCCTCTTACAGACAAGTAGTTCTGGCTGAACTAGTCACACTGACTTACCAGGGTGTAGTCTAACAAAATTACGCACTGAATTTGTATAGAAAAGAAAACAGACAAACACAGCATCTATGCCTCTTCAACTAATTATGAAAAAAATTAAAATTCTTATCTGCAAGTATCCAGCAGTAACTTGGTATGAAGTCCAATACCAAACAAACTACAAAATTTATGCGTAAAAGCCATTCCATGTCACAAATCAACTTTCTGCCTTATTCATAAATGAAAAAATAGATAGCACAAGCAAGTTGGGAAGTGGTAGCGCAAAGCTTCAACGTTTTGATGTCTTTACACGTGTTTAAATCTATACCTTTGACATGATTTTGTTTGCTTTCTGTAAACAGAGTCCTACCTACCTTTCTAGACCATTGGAAAAAACTAATTGCAAGCTGTGGAGGCTGGATGAGGATTTGAGACCAGTTTTGTAATGGACACAACAGTTATGTTTGGAATATTAAACTCGGAAGGAAAACAATCATCCTCTATTGTTGTCTGGAAACTGCCTACCCACCATTTGAAGCCCAGCTATTTATCTCACAATCTGCCTCTTCCTGTGTTACCCTCCTCCCCGTATTTCTTTTCTTCCCTTTCAATTTTTGCCTCATACCTTGTTCATTAATTTGTGGAGGAGAGGGGAAACTGCACCTATTATAGCCAAGAGAAGCGTATGACTTTTCACATCTAGTTCTTCTTAAATGTCGGTTTAGGATCCTGAATGCATCTCTTTATTTTTTTTTAAATTGTACCCCTCCCTCTGAACTATTCGTTACGACAGCCTCTTGTCCACCTTCAGTTTTGTAATGGTCTTTACTCCTGAGGCCAGTAAAAGACCGTCCCTTACAAATCTCCTTATTAACAGCTCTGAAAATATAAATGTGCATCCTACCCACAACAGCAGAGTTCTGCCCCAAAACCCAACAAAACTTATTTCCAAACATATGTGCTGTCAAGCCATTATTACAGGTTTCTGTCTTTTTTTGGGAGGGTGAGGGGAGCGGTAGCCCTCCCTCCAATGCACCGTGTCTTTCTTCTATTCTTTTTCTGCAAATACTGCATTTTTAAGTGGACAGAGCCCATTCTGTGCTACTGCTTTATAACTTGTCACTACTCCTAGAGAAAGCGCTTTGGAAGAAAAGACAGAAGCTCATCTTGGACTACAAGAAGTGAAATAAACCCCCCCGTTTCCCCCCACCCCAACACCTGCCTTCTAACCCTGCAGAACACCCCAGACACCCTGTATTCTCTCAGGGAAAAAAAAAAGCCACAAGAGCACTCCGAAACACCGAAATCTGTTCGCGTGCTCTTACATCGATTAAGTGCAATATTCGGTACGGGGCACAAGGCTGGCTCCACCACTACCGCCTCGGGACATGAAGTCGCAGCAATGCGCGCCTCTAAAGCAGGGGCAGGCACACAAGGAACAGCCGGGGGGGACCGATCCGCCCTCGCTACGCTCAAACACCGGTTTTCCGGCGAGAAGCGCCGCTGCCCCGGTGCGGGCAGCCGGGCCGGGCCGCGGGGGGCA
>NW_008795857.1:7734657-7747892 GCF_000699145.1 Aptenodytes forsteri | reverse complement strand
CCCCTGCCTCACAGGCCGGGGCAGGAGGTGAGGGCGGGCGGTGTTCTCGGGAGCGAAGCGGCGCTTTCTAGTGCCTGGGGTTGCCCCCTTGCCGTGAGGAGAACACAGTGCAGCCTCCGGTGCCTCCTCTGCTTCACCCATCCCCGGTACGGGCTGTGGCAGCAGTTGGGATTTTGAGGGCTCGAGGGACAGAGCATCGTTTCCCAAAGGCAGCGGTTTCGGGCTGAGAGAACAGGGAGTTTGCGGGGCTGACGCTCCTTGTTTCTGAGCTGGCATGGTTCCTTTCCTACGCCTCCCTGCCCGTACCGTTGCGTCTTGGGTACCGTGGCGTGCAGCGAGGGCTGTGGGAGTACATTTGTGTAGAAGTCTCCAGTTCTTCTCAGCTTAATCCTTCCCCACCTCTGTAATTTTTTTTTTATTAGCTCGGTGAATGGACTGCTGCCATGGAGACATCAAACATAGCTCAAAATAGCTAATAAGACAGAACTGGAAAGGGGAGTATTTTGGCCAGTACAAAAGGGGGGAAGGGAAAAAGCAATTTTAGCCACTGACGTATGAGATACAACCAGGAGAGGGGGAAGCCACAACAGGAGAGATGAGGGGCTGCAGCCATTAAGTTATTAAGGCCGACTGATGCTTTGTGATGTGGAAAATGTATGGGCCAGGTCAGGAAACACATTTTCCTCTTCTCCCTTATGTCATTTTATTCTTCGAAGAGTCCGCCAGGCAATTATAATTGCATGCAAAATACAGAGCTTTTGTTGTTTTTTTTTAAATAGTAAAACAAAGGAAACGGGGAGCACAAAGGTATTGTTTGCATTATGTCTTGAAGATCAAAAAGGCTTGTGCTGCAGAGAAATGGCTGATGTTGTTTTTATCAGTGAGGATCCTCCTCTGCATCCATCACACTGGCCTCCCAGTGCAGGTGAGGGGCAATAAGGACTGGATTCTCTAATTAATAGTATTTGTAATAGGTTGTCGTGAGGAAATGGGGCCTGACTATCCCAGCAAATGTCTAACGTTTTAGGTAGCCTTCACTGCTCTATCTATCCTTACAGTATTCTGTGGTTATTTTACAAATAGTGTGTTGAAAAAGGTTAATGTGGATTATAACTGCTGCCTAGACTGGAATAACTATCTTTCCTGACTGCTTTAACATAAAATGATACTGGCAGTTGTGATTCCCATTTATAACTCTCAAATCTTTTACGTAAACTTCAGTACTGGGAATAGTTTCTGAACTGACTACTAATCCCTCAATAGAGTTAACTAAATGCAGCAGAGGATAAATTTTACTCCATGGGGAAAAATAAATGTTGTGATTATATACTTACAAAAGAGGTCATGCCAGCATATAGTTCAAGTTTTTGATGCACCATTGTCCCACAATCCACCAAGAACAGTTACAGGAGACTGCTGGGAAGAACATCTTAGGGGAACTGGAGGTTAAAATAATTTTTAATTATCTGGTATTCCTTTCTACCATTTAGAGGAAGAGCTTTCATGTCCTCTAAGCACTTCCCCTCCACTGAAAATAAAATATAAGACCTTCCAAGTGGTAATCTAGATGGTTTAATGAGTAAAAACATTTTATAAGTATTTTCTTCTGGGTTTACTGCCATTCTTTATGTAGTGGTTTTTTCCTCTTCAGCTTGCCTTTTAAAATTTCTTAAATATGTTTCTTTTTTTGTTGTTGTTGCTGCGTACCTCTTGGGCTGGATCCCTTTTCTCCTTGTGCTTCCTTTTTAAGTTTCCTTCTCCCTTAACCTTTCTTTCCTTGTGTGTAGTTTTTTCTCACCTAGATTAGGATGAAGTTTTTACTTTATGTAATGTGAACATAGTATCCGTATAGATGCAGAGGAACAACTGCAGCTCAGTGTTAGCAGGTCATAGAAAGCACAGGCTTTTTTGCTAATGCTTAGATTGTGGCATGTGCCACAAACACCGTGGCAGCCTGTTTTCTGGTGAATCTCTGTCCTTCTCTGTTACCCACTAGCACTCTCAATCCAGAGCCCAGTGAAGCTGGAGGACATCCTTCTCACTTTCTGCCTGTTGCTGCCAAAACTTGTCATCCATAGTACGACAGGAGGAATTTCTGCTGTTTCCACTGGCAAGGGTGACAGTAGGATTTTTTTCTTTGTTCCCTATCACAGGTGGACATAATACCACTGAGCAGCGTTTAGTGATTTGTGGGTTCCTCTTTTTAAACTTATAACTATCACCTCTTGATCATCGATTGTTTCTTTGTTTAAGGGCTGGTGACGCGCTCCCTCGGTACCACATAACGTAAATGCAAGAGGCAGAAACAGAAAAACAGGCAGCTGTTCATTTAAACAGAAGATGGCCATGCTGGCCTTCCTGGTGCTCAGGACATGGAGGTATGGAAGTGTTATAGCCACAGGCCGAGAACCTGGGCTCAGCTTCCAGTGAATGCTGTGAAGCATGGGTTAAGTTGGGAGATCCTCCTGCTTTGTAATTCTTCTGAGCACTGTTTGTACAGGGAGAAGTAACAGGCGCGCTCACCTGTTCAGAGCTATTTCAGTCATTTTTCCCTGAGGTGCAGGGGAGGGTTGACACAATGCAAGGACAATCCCCCAGGTCGGCATACCCTTGAAGCACAGACCACTGCTACACATATATGTCTGCTGGCAGTTTGTTCCTTACCTGGAAGAAAAGCATGAAGGCAGATTGTGGCAAGAGTGACTTGCCGGTTAGTGTGCCCTTAGCATGCAGGGTTTTCCTTGAGTAACATCCTGTGCCTGGCTTGGGTGGCACATGTCTTCAGCTGGTCCAGCTTTCAAGGTCTGTTTCTTTCTTGGTTTTTGCTCTCATTGTCCTCTTGCATGTGGTTTATTTTACCTTCTTTCCTTCAAGCTTTTCACATTGTCCACTTCCTGTCTCCTCCCTTCTCAGGAAGCTGTTCACTGCCACTGTTACTCTATTCTCTTTACAAACTGTCATTCTCTGTCTGAGGAACCTGCTGTTCCTAGCAGTCCTTCCTTCTACTGTTAAAAGCAGCCCCCCCCAAACTTCATAGTCCTCACAAAGGAAGTATCTCCACTTCCTGTATAACGTAGTAGCATCTGAGATAATATCAGTGGGTAATTATCCATCTTGTAAATACCTCAATGTACACCAGAGAAAAAAGAAGGCCATATCCTCTCTAGGAGATACTTCTCAACCATCCAGCAGCCCTTTATCAATTTAGCCTCCTCTCGGAAAACTGGTTTATTATGCACAATTGCAAAGCAAACTTTGAGAAGAGAGATAAAAGCACGTTGGGAAGAAGAACATGACACATTCCTTGTCAGTGTTGCACTAGCACTGCTGTAAACTGCCCTGTAGTTATTCACACAGCACTTGCATTTTAAGTCCTCACTTAAAACTGTATTTGAATAGCGAACATGAGCAGAAGCGGTGCTGATACTTTTTTAATCATGGTAAAATGCTTCTTTCTGTAACAGCAGGCATTCTGTACCTCTGTGATCTAGGCTATGTAGTCACTCTTAAAATAAATTCTGACTATGAAATAGAATAGGGGACACAAGCTAAGGATTGGCTAAGAATAATTTGTTACATAATTAGTACAATGATAAGAATAAATCAAAACCTGTATTCTGTCAAGCATGGTAGGCATAGGGATTCTTCTCATGTGTTTCCTTTCCAACCTACTGGTTTCAACTGCTTGTATTTTTTAGAATTTTTCAGATTTTTCATTTGTTTGAAAGCTGCTTTTATTTCTAGAAAGTCTGATGGTGAGAGAGGAGTTCTTTTGATCAGACTGCATTTACAATAGCGACAGCACTTCAGAAAATAAAATGGATAGCTCAAAGACCTGTACTGATTTTGGAGAAAGTCCTTGCTAAATCGGAGATGCAAAAAAAAGATCTGGCAAGTCAAACTGTATTTTTTAGGTGGTAACAGGCTTCAGAATATGAGGATGTAGAACCCTTTCATCAGAATTGCTTTTAGTGAGAAATCCTTTCTTCTGTCATTGTCCCCTTCAAGGTAAAAGATAGTGTTCTGGGTGGAAGCATTTAAAAAGGCAGACTTCAAAGTACTGCATATGAGTCATATATAATTCTTTCACAGTTACTGAATAGTAACTTCTGGATATTGTATCTAAAATAGTAGTTTTGAAAGTTGTGCTGTGGTGTTGACCAGGTATTCTATTTTATTTTCTGCTTCATTTTACTGCCCTTTGGAGCATATACTGACTCAGTTACCTAGGGTAGTGTGGAGAAAATTGAAGAATAATTGTTCAAGAATCAAGAGATAATGGCTATCAGCTACTTAACAGTGGCCTGTCGTACATCTAAAGTTGCCGTTTTCATTTATTTCTTCAAGCTTTTATTCTACATCTATTAATAACTTGTGGCCCCTTACATCTATTCTCCATTTTATTGATGAGTTTCTCATTTTTATAAATGTAAAATCACTTGGTTTTTAATTTGTACTTCAAAATTAAATTCATTTATCTTGAAGCCCTCAGAACTGGTGTTTCCTATGGAAAAATAGTACTTCTTTCTTTCTGGATTAAATTGGGATAGCAAGCATCTGTCAAGTCTCTTCACAGAATTTTCATTGTTTTGTAGGGGGAGAGTTTAAAACAAGTAAATGCTTTGAAAATTTGGACTTTATCATTACGTCCTTAACTTTGAGAACTGGATTATTCAGATATGATCTGATTATTCAGATAGTAACTTGCTATCTTCTTCCCGTTACAGAGTATTCTCTATGCAGCAGATCCTAATTGGTGAAGCCAATTTAACAAGTAAAGAAGTATGGTTGCACTTTTCTTGTTGACTTGTCATACCCTTGCAAGAATCACTAAAATTTATTTCTTAGAGCTGGTGAGTTCACTGCTGCTAGCAACATTTCAACTTATTTTCTTGGAGGGAGCTGCCCAGAAAAGCTGCTGTAGTAAATCTTCTAACATCATCACCTTGTGAACATGGCTTTTTCATTCTCTTGAACTAGCCTAGATGGGAGGACAACAGCAGGTGACACCATGTACCAAACGGTGGCACCAACAGCTGAGTAGGTGGCACGCTGCTGGCAAGGACAGCTCACCTTAAGACTGGTACTCATACTTTGAGATTCTGGGTTGATGCAAGAGCTGTCAGAAACCCAGCGTGTTTACAAGCTTTTGTGCAGCTGCTTGGAGAGTGTTACTGTAAGCTGAGAAATCTGATTGTATTCTGAATTCAGGCATGGTGATATATTACAGGAAAATTGCTCTGTCTAGGGAAGATTAATAGTTAGGCTGCTTCTTTTTGTATGGTCTTGCACAAATTCTCAACATAGAAATGGGGGTTCGCCCCCAATTTCCCCCCCCCCCCCCCGTGTAATAATTCTTACAATCTTGCGATGTTGTCACCTGTGGATGAAACCTGGAATGCCGGCTTTAGCAATAACAAAAGAAAAAAGGGGGGTACCCCCAAATTCCCCCCCCCCCCCCCACGTGTAATAATTCTTACAATCTTGCGATGTTGTCACCTATGGATGAAACCTTGGAATGCCGCTTTAGCAATAAAAATAGCAGTACTAAGTCTTTATGGTGTCTCCTTGTCTTCACTTAAATGTTATTATTCATTCCAGAAAGTCAAAACACTGTTGTTAAAATCCTTTCAGTCTCTTTTTTAAGAATCAGTGTTTGATGGAGACTGCGTTCACCACAATGCAATAGAATTAGTAATCTCATTCCACAATTTCTGCATGTTTTCCAAAATAGAGCTTTTTAGGCTTGGTTTTGGGTTTGCAGCTTTATTTCAATTTCTTTTGTTCCCCAATCTTACTGCTCTTGGACTACACTAATTCAATGTTTCCCTCTTAGCACACTAAGAAATGTGTAAAATATTGAGGGCCTTCTTACTAGGAGTAACAGCCAGATCTCATTTCAGCCTCTGCAAGTTAGCAGACAATTGAAGAGTTTTTTTCCTCTGAAGGATCTATCTTCTGGCCACTCTTACACCCGTGTATTTAAGCTATTAAAGAAGAAAAGCTATGTTAAAACAAGTTGAAACAAAGGAATCTTCAGATTACCATAGGAAAGTAATCTGCATGTCAGAGAACTAAGGGAAAATATTATTTGTGCAGTGGGCCACCTAATATACTGCAAATACAGCGTATATCTTTAAGTCATCACAGGAACAAGTCAAATGAGAATCCTAAGTCTCTTTTTTTGTGAATTTATGCATAAATACAAAAAAAAATTATGCCACCTTTAATGTCACACAGAAAAAACCTCCAACCCTTGCAGCAAAGGATTTAATTTACAAGATTTTAACTGCTTGCTATGTTAAAGCAATTAGCTAAGAAACACAGAATGGAGATGGGAATGGCAAGATGGCAATATTGAAGTTTATTTGAATAAAAATACAGGATTTTGATTAATTGAGCAACTGTTGGAAGCCAAGTTTACCATTTCTGTGACTGTCAAACAAATTATGGTCATTCTCCTGGTCTATTAAAAACTGGGCTATGCTTAATCTGGATTCCAATATCCACTGCTAGTGAACAACATTGATTATGCCCCTTGTTACAAGTTTCAGAAAACAAAAATAGGAATTCTGAGGGCTGTGTCTAGTCCCTGTACCCATTGCCAATAACCTAGCGAGCCAGTTCTCCAGCTACAATATTCACATTTTCAGAGCTTTGCTAGTATTTTTTCCACAACGCGTTGTTTACTGTCTTAATTCTAGCTTTTTCTTCTGATCCCCGGTCTTCTGTTGTAGCTTCTTATATTGTACTCTGAGGTCTGTGGCCTTTACCCCTACTGAGATTACAGGAAGAATAAACAAGGGGTCAGAAAAAGATGTTAAGGATGGGAAAAACAAACAAAAAAAAAGACGTGTTAGTAAACCCAAGGGGAAAAAAAAATCAGAATACTTGGTATTTTACTGGGTAAATTAGGATTGTCTCGGACATTAAGAAAAGGTTCTTCAATGAGACGGCGGTCAGTCACTGGAACACACTCCCCAGGGAAGTGGTCACGGCACCAAGCCTGTCAGAGTTCAAGGAGCGTCTGGATGATGCTCTTAGTCATATGGTTTAGTTTTAGGTAGTCCTGCGAGGAGCAGGGAGTTAGACTCGATGATCCTTATGGGTCCCTTCCAACTTGAGATACTCTACGATTCTATCTTTGACAAGAGAAAACGCTCCAACTAGGGGTAGCAGTACAGAGAATTGAATTACAGAACCTTTTTAAGTCCCTTCAAACTTTATTCTGTGTTTCAGTTAAATCCAGCACACAAGTCACAGGAGATCAATGACAAATGCCGAACAGCACACCTCATTAATGTAAATGTCTGAAATGTTGGACACTGTCTTCAGGTGATCTGTTCAGCTGCTGAATCTAATTGTTTGTTTTAACTAAACCCATTTCCTGGTGTTCTGAAGCAAGTTCTCTCTACTTAATTAATACTTCTCAAAATAAATTCTAACTGCTGTTAATTTGTTTGCTTTCTGTTTAGGCATGTTGCCTGTGGAGGGTGCTACATAAAATCAAATTAAGTTATATACATTATCACCCATGTGATTCCCATAATAAATTGTTCCCCTTTGTTGCATGCGTTCAGGTGTTGTAGCCCCATGGAATTACTCAGACTATCATCCAGCAGTGCAGTTTCAGTACTTTATTTTGAAAGTCTCTTAATAGCTAGTTTAAAACAAGTGAACAAATTAAATGTAAAGTGTTCTTTATTAAATAACTGAAAAGATAAAGCAAATTATGCGATTAAGAAAGACAACATCATGGTTCCAAAGGATTTTTACAGCAGAAAACAGATTGCGGCAAATGAGCATTTCAGTCTAGCAGCCAAATTGTCCTCATTTTTATGGAGTTAATTTCGGTCCTCAAACTGTGACTTGTTTTTTAAAAGATACGCTGCTAGAAATTCAATGGGATTTGGCGGTCTGTAAAGAAAAAAGTAAATCAAAAGCAATTATTTTTTGTTGTATGAAATTAGGTAGCTGAAGAACTAATCACCTTCCCTTAAAGGCAACATAACTCCTCCCAAACACTTATAAGCATTGATTTAGGGATGACCAACTACCTAGAGTTACCCTGTAAATTTCCAGTTTATATCTGATGAGAAAGTTCTTAATAAGGAATCTCAGTCACCGTTGGCTCAATGTTACTAAATTGCTAGAACAGTTACATACCTAGAACTAGGGTATAGTCTGTAAGCGTAAATACTGCATGTACGTCATTGGAAGTTACATGCATTTGGCTGTTTATTTAACTCATGCTATATAAAGTAAAAGTTAATCTGTCAGTGCTTTCTTGCTTCATTTTCTTCAAATGGTTATTGTCTAGCTTTGTGCATCAGAGCTGTTTTCATGGTTTCTGTCAACTGAAATGAACACAACAAAAACTTCAGGTTTGAGAAGTGCTGTAACTTGCAAGTAGTCAATAATAAACACTTTTGATCACTGGCCTTATTCCGTAAGGTTTTTTTAAAAAGCTCCTCCAGCTACAGTGCGTGAATCCTGCTAATCTGGATTCTGTCCGCAGAATAAATGACAAACTTACTTATTCCACACTGGGTCAGACCAAAGGTCCGGCAGTGAGCAAATACGCCTATAAAGAGCATAAAAAAAAAAAAGGGAAGAAGTGCGCAGAGATACTTCTCTGGACCATCCTTTTGGCTTCCAAGCACGTACCAGCTTTCTGACCTAGCACCTTTAGTAGTCCTGGGGGAATTCCTCTACAACTTTGACCAGTTGCCCCTTGAGCCCAAATAAAATGTGAATGTCCTCAACCTGAGGCAAAAAATTATATAGCTGAATTATGTGACCTGTGAAGGATCACCTCCTTTTGTTCATTATGAATTTGGTACCTGCTTCGCTTAATTTGATTACTGTATCAGAAGAGATAATAAACAATCCATCCCAATTCATCTTCTCTGTGCTATTTGTGATTTAACAGATTCCTAATATATTCTCTCACAGAAGTCTCTTTTCTAGGTATCATCTATTCAGTCACTCCGTATACAGATGGCATTCCATACTTCCGACCACCTTGTCACTCCTCTTACTTTTCCACATTCTACCGGAATACAGGGGAATTCGAATTACACACAATATTAAAAATACAAGAACATTATAAATTTAACTAGTGACATTATGCTTGTTTTTACCTCTTCAATTTCTAAGTCCTACCATTCAGAATTTATTTTTGATCGAGCAATGCACTGACGTACACATTTAACAGTTTAGAGATATTTTTTCACAAGGGTAATTGTCAACTCAGAATCTTATCATTTTGTCACTAGCATTAGGGTATTTATTACCCTCCTAGGTGCATAATTTTCTCTTTATTTGTATTCAGTCTTTCACTTTTTGTCATAGCTTCAATTTTTCATAGCAGTCTTCCATAGTTTCACATTGAGTTTATGAACTTCCTGTGCAATTATTTACAATCGATCAACTTAAAAAAAAAAACAGAAAACAAGACACAAAAAAAACCCCCAACCTATTCTGTAAAACTCAGTATCATTAACAAATTTTGTCAGCCACTTCTTCAAATTGCTATAAATGATCCTTTCCAGAATTCTAGTATTGAGCTCATTTCACCATGAAAATTCACCATTTACTTCTTCTCTGTCTCATGTCTTGCAGTCAGTTCCTCGTCCATATAAAGGCTTTTCCTTTAATCCCACAGCAACTAACTCTCTTTAAAAGCTTTTATTGAATGACTGTGCCAGAAACCTTTTGGAAATTTAAACAGGCTGTATCATCTGGATTCCTGTTTACATGTGCTCACTGACTCCATCAGTGAACTCCAAAAGACTTACAAGACCTGACAACAGTGGTGTTGACTCCTCCCAAATACGTCATTTATCCATATGCTCACTATCCTGGATGGTAATTTCTACTGAATTCCAGGCACAGTC
Organism: Aptenodytes forsteri; assembly: GCF_000699145.1. NCBI lineage: Eukaryota > Metazoa > Chordata > Aves > Sphenisciformes > Spheniscidae > Aptenodytes > Aptenodytes forsteri. Next base: position 7,737,993 of record NW_008795857.1, on the reverse strand, counting down.
ATCAGATGTACTGGGCTGTTCCCTGCACATCTCTATATTCCTTAGAAAAAGAAATTAGCATCCATTAGTTACTTTCCAGTTCAATTTTAAGCAGAAGATTATACAGCAGAGCTGGTAGTTCAGCTTTTTCACCCCTGAGGTTTTATTATGCTCAACTGAATAGCCCATTTGACCTTGGCGGTTTGATACTGTTAGGTTTTCTTCCTATATGTTCCCCAACCTCTTCTATCCATGTTCCAGTTTCACTCCTGTGATGAGTCCCCATACAGAACAGCTCCTTCCGTAGTGAAGAAAGATTTTAAAAAAAAAAAAACCAAACCAAACCACGTTTGTCTGTAACACAAGTATCCAGACTGTAAGTGTGGGGTATCCACCTCAGGCCGTGTTTTACATTCAGTCTGCAGCAGAACTCCCACAGACGTCAACTGAAGATCTGCACACTGCTCAGGTGTACATACGGGGTGTTACCTTCCTAGATGCTCTTTTGCCTAATTAGCTGTCTGTACAATGCAGTTCAAATTCACAGCTCCTTTTGAGGTTAAGACACTGTTGATGGTTGTTCTGGCTGTAGGTACCGTGATGCGATGATGGTCAGCCGTACCAGCTTTTGATAATGTTATTTTGGCAAAACTGAGAAATGGCTACATGCACCATGACTCACCAATAGTTCGGATACACGAAAAGGCTAGAAATTAATTCGGGTAAGATGAACAACTGTTTGCTATTATTGAAGAATACCCTTCTACATTGACTGATAAGAGATTTGGGACACCTTCACAGCATAATCTTTACTCAAAGGATAAACTATCAGTTTGCTTCTTATTGCATTGACAGTGCAGGGTCAGCCTCACCCTTTAGAAAGTGTTTTAATCTCCAACACTAGAAAGTGTTGGTAATCTCCAATCTGCAACATCTCTCACATGCAACATCCGATGCATGTGAGGCCCGATTTGTCTGTCTTTCTATTAGATGGCAAGCAGAACTCTCTATAATTCCACACTACAAAAATCTTCTTCAAAACTAGAACAACTTCTCGCCTTGCTTCTATAAGGTGAATTTATGTGATAAAATTAATAAAAAAATAAATTTTTCCCCCCAAAACCTTTGCAGTAGCATACCTCATTGGGAGATCACAAATTCAGTAAATAACTCTTATCACGCCATATGCACCTAAGTGAGGAACACGTCCTGCATGGTCAATCATAGTAATTCATAGGTTCATAAACCTGTTGTAATGACTTTCTTAAAACTAGCAAACTAGCAAAACCATGTCTGGTGTGCGAGGTCTGAAAAGGTGACACACCACCCAAGTTTGAGACCTACTTTTTTTCCTAAGAACCAAAGGAATGTGGAAGTACCTTACCTCTCTTTTGCAAGAACAGCAAGTCCCTGTAGCAAGATAGGTACGACTGTCTGATCCAAGTAGGCACGTGTGGGTAACGACTGAAGATCCACCTTCTGCTTTGATGTTTTCTCTGCATTTATTTTCTCATTTTCTACTATCCTCTGAAGTGTGTGGGGGGGGAAAAAGTGAATTAACATTGGTAATAGCAGCCACATCTACTTTGAAGTGTGAGTGCAAACAAAGTACCCATCTCTCTGCAATTCACTGGCAATAACTTCTTTACATCTTTTAAGAAAATTTAAGTGCGTATTTTCCCCTACAAAAACCTAATCCAGAGGAGCCTTCTGTTAAATTCCTATGCTTTGGGGAAACAATGTTAGGAAGTCATAAGTTTTCTAAAACAGAAGACACCCAATCTCTATCATTTTTATTTCTGCTTTTGCATTCGCAGATTTAAATTCTACACCACTGAGACAGGAACGACTATTAACAGTAGTGGTCTCAATTAAATGGTTCCTGTATGCATGCACTTCTTACACAAAATGCCAAAAGCACAAGAAATTCAGGTGAAGTCTGACAAAGGGGACTCTGTTAAAATCAAGCACTTTGAGACCACGATCTATTAAACTATAGATGAACACTTTAAAGAAAACATATGCAAAATGCTTCCAGGTGCCTTTTGGTCAAAAAGTGCTGAATCATCTTACACCATTACCTGTAGTTAAAAAAGGATACCCTACCACTGCCAGTAAACCAAACGTATTCAACGCAACATACACGAATCTACCAATACGGGACTAACGTATCCAGTGTGTTACGGTTCTGTAGCGGAAGGTGAGCATACAGAGAAGCAGTGATCAGGGAGACGAGTCGCAAAGGACGTTTAAGAAAAGTTTCTGCAAAAGCTCAGCATACAGTAGGAGCTTATAATGGAGGGAGACTGAAGGCATTTCTTTAATAAGGAATAGTAAATAAATGTCATATTCCAACCCACGCTGTTACCAACAGCGGAGGGAATGGATTGCATCTACTCTTTCTCAGCATAAGTAATTAAAGATAGCGTGGATTATTCCAATCCAATATTTCTATTGACAAGAATATGAAAAGAACCCCTCCCTTTGACACTTCTACAGAAATGCCATCAACTCCTCCTATTCCCCTCTCTGTAATAAAAGTCTGGCTGGCTTTTTGAGGCATAATATATTATATGTAACATGACAGTGATAGAATAGACAGCGATCGTAGGATACTTCCAAAAAACCCCACCTCCTTAAAAGGTTCATTATTTACTTCGGCACCCTTTAGTATAATGGAAGCAACACAACAGAAAATACATTAACAGCCAGTTATGCAAGGGGTTGGTATCTGTTGGTTCGGTTTCCATCTGTCTTTCTCGGGAACATCACATTTGCTGAAGTTAGACTCAAGACTCAACATTTTTCCCCTTGATGAGGAATGTGACTTCCACTGTACTTTACAGCAACAAAATCTTTGTTACCTCTACATTTTCAGTGAGACCGTATTCAGCATGGGGATTTTCTGGAACCTGTAAAATAACACATGGTCAGCAAAGTGAAAACGCTCTTTTTATGCATGTAGTGTTATGCACATAAAACATTTCTTGCAATACCTGTGGCTGTCCCTCCATAATCTGTTCTGCCTCCATGACTTGAAAAGTGGAATTTGCTGGACGTACAGTAATCTTGGAAAACAATAACAAAATTGGTCAGCAGGCTGAGGTGAAGACCAGCGTCAGTCGGCTGAGACGGCATCACTTGGTTACTAAGGCACAATTACTGGAGAGCAAACGGAGGTGCTCTGTGCTCCCCCCCCGCCAAACTCGTCCACGTTTTTCCCGCACACAGAACTGAGAAGTGTCTTAAGGTTGGCGCTACGCCCGCTGAAGAAAACGGCACCGGGATTAGAAAATACGGCATTCGTCATTTACAAGAGCCCCCAGCGACGGCCCGCCCCCCTCCCCGGCCGGGGGG